>NC_037532.1:23964029-23964437 GCF_001531365.2 Cynara cardunculus var. scolymus | reverse complement strand
CTAACGTTTGCCCAACAATTGGCAACCCATTTCTAACACAAAATATAACTCAATTTCGTTTATAAATACAAGTCCTCACGTTTGCCCAACAATTGACAACTCATTTCTAACACAAAATATACCTCAATTTTGTTTATAAATACAAGTTCTAACGTTTGCCCAACAATTGGCAACCCATTTCTAACACAAAATATACCTCAATTTCGTTTATAAATACAAGTCTGAATGTTTGCCCAACAATTGGCAACCCATTCTAACACAAAATATAACTCAATTTTGTTTATAAATACAAATTCTAACGTTTGACCAATAATTAGCAACCCATTTATAACACAAAATACACCTCAAACGAATTACTTGTTTCATTTTCAAAAACAAAGTGGAAGTATAAAATGCTTTAATCAAAAG
>NC_037532.1:23945402-23961824 GCF_001531365.2 Cynara cardunculus var. scolymus | reverse complement strand
ATAGTATAGATTATGTATTTTAAAAAAAACAATAATGATGTTATTTTTGAATAAAATATAAATTTGAAGATATCATAAAAATTTTAAAATATATATATCAATGTTAATGTCAAATCAACTATTTAAAAGTTTTCATTTTTTTGTAATTTCTTTAATTTATTTTTTATTATAATTTAATTTTAGTTTAATAATGAAATAATTTATTTTTGGTTTGATAATATAACATTATATAAATATATTAATTAAGTATTCTGTTAGAACTCGATGATTATCCTAATTATATTTTAGATTTTTTATATTTAAAATGAGATGTTTATCATGTATTTGATTATGCTTATATGCAGTTAGTTACACGAATTCAGATATGGAGGTTTAATAAGTTGTACTTACGTACAATCTACTTGTAATCTTGAGTTTTAAGTAATATGCATTAATAAACAGTACTTTACGTATAAAAAATGGTTTTTAAGAGTTTTTGTCAAATGCTTTATAATATAGTATAGATACATACATAGAGGAGCAATCAAATGCAAACCACCCAATTTGTACAAACTGTGCAAACTACCCTCATTCGTCGATTTCATTGTTTAATCTTATGAATTTTTTTCATGAAATTGTTTCATATAATACTTTTTTTGATAAAGTTGTTTCATATATGGTTATGAAATTGTTTCATATAATATTTAATGAATTTTTTATGAAATTGTTTCATGTATTTCTTTAAAATTAAAATAATGAAAATGATAATATCCATAATTAACACCCTCCACAATAAAAATGATTAATCAATCTCTATTAATAAAAAAAATGAACAAAATGAAAAATTATGATTGGTTGAATGAGATTTGTACGGTTTGTACAAATAACGTGGTTTGCAAAGTAAATATTTTCTATATACATATACATGATATATATATATATATATACATACATACATAAATATTTATATACATACCGGTAGTCGAGGTCGGTCGGCCGGAAGTCAAAATGAGGTGATCAGCGGCCGTGAGGGGTGGTCGACGACAGCTACGGGTCGGTTTTGTGGTTTTAGCTCGCGAGCGGTTTTATGGGGTGTGATTTTCACAAGCGGCTGTCGAAATGATGAAGATAGGGTTTTATTCATGTTGTCATTACCCATGGATTAGTCCGCTGGAAATATTTTAAAAAATTTAAATTTTTTAAAATTAACCGGTTTTCTTGAAATTTTCGATTTCCGACGGATAAATCCGTCGGTTTTTTAATTACTATTATTATTTTCTTTTTAAATTATTATTATTATTATTATTATTATTATTATTATTACCACTAAAAATATTATTATTATAATAATTATATTTTTTAAATTATTATTATTATTATTAAAATTATTATATTTATAAAATTATTATTATTATTATTGAACCGTTAAAGCCCAATATGATTTATAAAATCCTAATAGGCCAATACGGTCTATTAAAGTCCAATGGGTCCATTAAAACCCAATACGGTCCATTAAAGCCAAATACAGTCCATTAAAGCCCAATACGGTCCATGAAAGCCTAATACGGTCCATTAAAGCCCAATACGATCCATTAAAACCCAATACGGTCAATTAAAGTCCAATACGGGCCACTAAAACCCAATATGGTCCACTAAAGCCCAATAGAACCGTTAAAGCCCAATAGAACCGTTAAAGCCCAATACGATCTATTAAATTCCAATACGGTCCATTAAAGCCCAATACGTTCCATTAAAGCCCAATCGGTCCATTAAAACCCAATACGATCCATTAAATCCCAGTACGGTCCATTAAAGCCCAATACATTCCATTAAAGCCCAATCAGTCCATTAAAAACTCAATACGGTCCATTAAAGCCCAATACGTTCCATTAAACACCAATACGATTCATTAAAACCCAACACGATCCATTAAAGCCCAATCGGTCCATTAAAACTCAATACGGTCCATTAAAGCCTAACATGATCCATTAAAGCAGGATACAATCCATTAAATCCCAATATGGTCCACTAAAACTCAATACGGTCCATTAAAGTCCAATAGAACCGTTAAAGTCCAATACGATTAATTAAAGTCCAATACGATTCATTAAATCCCAATACGGTCCATTAAAGCCCAATACGTTCCATTAAAGCCCAATACATTCCATTAAAGCCCAATCGATCCATTAAAATCCAATACGGTCCATTAAATCTCAATATGTTCCATTAAAGCCCAATACATTCCATTAAAGCCCAATCGGTCCATTAAAACCCAATATGGTCCATTAAAACCCAATACGATCCATTAGAACCCGATACGGTCCATTAAAGCCCAATACGATCTATTAAAGTCCAATCGATCCATTAAAACCCAAATACGGTTCATGAAAGCCCAACACGATCCATTAAAGCGGGATACGATCCATTAAAGCCCAATACGGTCCACTAAAACCCAATAGAACCGTTAAAATCCAATATGATACATTAAAGTCTAACTAACATCCACTAAAGCCCAATAGAACCTTTAAAGCCCAATACGATCCATCAAAGCCCAATCGGTCCATAAAAACCCAATACGGTTCATTAAAGCCCAATACGATCCATTAAACCACAACTAATATCCACTAAAGCTCAATACGAACCGTTAAAGCCTAATACGATCCGTTAAAGACCAATATGATCCATTAAAGTCCAATATGATTCATTAAAGCGCAATAAGTCCATTAAAACCCAACACGGTTCATTAAAGATCAATACGATCCATTAAACCACAACTAACATCCACTAAATCCCACTACAACGCGTTAAAGCCAATAAAACCCGTTAAATCCCAATACGATCCATTGAAGACCAATATGATCCATTAAAGTCCAACTAACATCCACTAAAGCCCAATATGATCCATTAAGAAAAAAAATTTAAAAATGGAAAAAAATGAAAGCCGCCGGAAATCCGCCGGCAAAAGCCGCCAAAAATCCACCGGAAATCATTAAATTTTTAAAAAAATCTTGAATAATTATTAGCCGCTGGAAATCTGCCGGAAAGGGCAGGCAAAAATCCACTAGAAATCGTTAATTTAATTTTTTTTTGAATAATTATTACCGGCGGCCATCCGGATTCTGCCGGAAAATTTTAAAAATAAATTTAAAATTCAAAAATAAATTTTAATTTTTAATTACTTTCTGGTGGATCTTAATTTTAAAAAATTTATTAAATATTCGTCGGAAATCTGCCAGTAAGTTATTGTAATTAGATTTAAATACAAGTCTAATATGATTAATTATGAAATCCACCGGAAATTTTACCAGAATAATTTTACCGGCTGTTTTCCGGCGGAAGTCAACAGAAGTTGACTTTTTTGTTATCCGACCGTGATCCACCGGTAGTTTTTCGGCGGATTTTGTCCGCCGAAAATCTCGCCGGAAATAACTAGTTTTCTAGTAGTGATATATCTTAAATTTTAATATAATTACATATATTTACATATAACATCCTGTAATTATTATAATTACATTTGAACACATGTTTTCATAATTATCCTCTAAAAATAATTGTATCTATGATCAACTTGATTTAATCTGGGTTTTTTCAAAAATGAAAGCAAACATATTCTTTACGTTCAATGCTATTACTTTACATACTCCTCAATAGTATGACACGTGTGGTAGACTTATAATGACTTATAATGACTTACAATACTAATACACTCTTCAAAAAAATTATATAAAATAATAATAATTCAATCTAATTGATAAATATGAATAAAAAATTCAATTCTCAAAACTTAAAATATAAATAATCTATTAAAGTAAAATTAGAAGAGTACTTGTGCAATGCAGCGAGACATATCTCAATTTTAATGTTCAATTTTATTATTTGTCTTTGTCGATGTTATAATACGATTTTATGTGTTTTAAGAAAACAATAATGATTTTATTTTTAAATAAAAATAGAAATTTAAAGATATCATAAAATTTTGAAAAAAAATATACCAATGTTAATATTAAATCAATTATTTAAAAATTCTTATTTTTTATGTAATTTCTTTAATTTATTATTTTTATTATAATTTAATTTAAGTTTAATAACGAAATAATTATTATTTTTGGTTTAATAATATAATATTTTATAAAGATAATAATTAAGTATTCTGTTATAACTTAATGATTATCCTAATTATGTTTTAGATTTTTTATATTTAAAATGAGATGTTTATCCTGTATTTGATTATGTTTATCTGCAGTTAATTACACGAATTCAGATATGGAGCTTTAATAAGTTGTACTTACGCACAATCTACTTGTAATATTGAGTTTTAAGTAATATGCATTAATAAACAGTACTTTATGTATAAAAAATAGTTTTTAAAATTTTTTGTCAAATAATTTATAATATAGTATAGATAAATAATAAAAACCTTATTTTGAATTTAGAGAACCTAAAATATGGAGCGTGAATAATCGTTGTAACAAATCTACCAAATGCCCAAAATGGTCATCAACTACACCTTTTTACATTTCCCCGGCATTATTCAAACCCCAATAAGAGCTGGAGAGAGATGGAGGAGAGAGCTAAGTCTCTGGCTTTGATCGCAGCCGGTGCTCTTTTGGGCTCCATTACTGCCACCGTAGCTGTTCTCAAGCTTCTTCCTCCTAGGTATCTGTATTACCCACTACTTGAGGAATAATATGGTCTATGCTCACCCCGTTGTTGATGAAATCAGCATAAGATAATCATAGTAAAGCATGTAAAATTGGAACTAACTTTCACAATCGAGAAACTTACGTTTGGTTTTAAAATTTTCTTGCAGAATAGCTACGGTTCAATACAGTAATGGTGCGAAATCAAATGGTAAATTCATAGATTACCCTAATTTAGAACCTATCTGAAGCTTATTACTGCCTCGGTTTTTGACTTCATGTGTTGTTTTTTCCAAATGCAAAATTGACATGTAGTTTCTATGCATCATTTGCTTAAGAAGTATAAACCTTTTTCTTGTGAAATATTAGAAATGAGATCAATTCTGAAGTTAAAAGATTGCCCACTTGATATTCTAAGCCAGAGGGTAGCTCTACCTTTTCTTGGTGAAGGAAAGAATGCTTCCTTTTTGCATTATCAACTTGGTATATTCCGTATGATTGTTCCTTTGAGTTTCTTCTTTATGTTAGAGGGACGTTCGTGTGAATAATTCTAGAAAGCCAGTGACTTAATATATTGATAATGGTGTGTTCCTCTTTCTAAATTATATATCCACTGGAGAGGGCATACTTAATGCTCTTGTTGGTGCTAAAGCATTTACAGTTGTCTTCATCCGCTTGCTATATTGATGAATAGGGCTGAACTCCAGAAACTACATATGTTGTTTTCTTGGGTCAAACATTTAGCCAAATACACATTTGAGGGATTTGAAACCTTCTTAAAAATGAAAATGCAGTTTCTTTGATTCTGTATCAGGCATAAAGAAAGCTTGATTGCGATAAAAGAGTATTATTCATCATGTTGGAGCCTCAAGTACATGAATTTTGCAAATTAATTTTGTATCAACCGACTATTTTGGAGAACCAACTTATTGAAAGCAATAATGATGATACCGTCAAAAGAATAAGTCAACGGACAAAGTTCTTCTGTTTACAGTAATGGTTTTTATGGATTGTTTGGTTGATCGTATCTTTGCCCACTTTATTGTCAATGTAGAAAAAAGTTGAAGAACACAAAATGTAATAAGCGTGAATTGAAAAAAGAAAATAGAACATAACTTCTGTAAGTAGACAGTCTTGTCCTGGCTGGTTTTAATTTTTTAATCACATAGGTCTTACTACAATACTACTGTTACCGTTTACTGTTATTTGTTGCCTGTCGCACACACTCTTGTTCTTTTATTATTTTCCTATATCTTATGCACTCCATTTTCTTTTCAAAGACCCCAATTTAGCTCATATCTTCCTAATTCTTTTGCCGCAAGCCGGATGACTCCACAAAACAGCCTCTCTAGTATAATAAACTACCTTTGTGTTCTTTCCGCCTGGTGTCGATGTTGCGCTCTGATAGTCGTATGATTGTTTCATAGGCGAAGCAGTTTTATCTGCTCCAGCTGCAGAAGGCAATAGTTCTCTAAAAGCAGAGATGTATGAGATCGACCATGCAGACCTGTTAAAAGACGAAATAGTTTCTGAACAGCTCACCAGGTACCTTTGACTTTCCAGAGCAATAAATTTGAATTTATAATCTTTTGTATTCTTGGTACTCCCTAATAGTTTCCTACCTTTGTGATTTTGGATGTTACTATTTTAGTGTCCACTTTCAGAATGCAATTACCTCTCTAATTCAAACTGGTGCTCTTGCAATAGATAATGACAAAGGTAGTGAGATTTTTTTTTATGAATTCCACATACTAAATGGTTCCTTCTATTAGTTATCACCCTTCTCTTGCTTTCATCAGAATTTTTTACTTTAAACTTGAATCGCTCTTTCAGTCACATCCATGCCGGGTTCCATAAATCCATCCTACTGTAGAGACACAAGTGATATTTAAATGAACCTCATATAAAGTGGGTTTGAGTAAAACCAAGGAGTTGACTGAAGTGACATTAAACCTTGAAAATTTTAGAAGGTAATATTGTAGCAATATAAAAAAGCGAGAAGTGGTTACTGCTGAAATATGACCATCTTAGACTCTTCAAAAGTCTTAGTGGACCTCAAGAACAAGATTGTAAGACTACTTGCTTTGAAGGCACAATTATATATAAAGAATGTTTTAAGGCGTATTTAACATGAAAATTAATACATTTAGGAAACTCAAGATTCTTCCATTCTAGTACTACCACATTTTTCTGGTTTATCATTTTGTCATTTAACCATGAAAACTATGTTGAAGACAGAACACCTACTCAAGTGACTGTGTGTAACTGTATAAGCTTTCATGCATACAGTGGGTATGGGACAGGGAAGATTGAGACGATTAATGATTATGCTTCATGAATATTTGTACATTTGCTAGCTTGCAAGTATTTGAAGGTTTGGGACATGAAATCCTGAATAATTGTTCTTCTACACCATCAATATGTGTGTTAATAGTGACGTGATATATTCCATTCTTTTGGATGTTAGGAATATTCAGTTCTTCGGTTTTGATGCACAACAAAAAGTGACAACATCCTATGTTGTAGTCATTGGCCTTGGAGGGGTCGGGAGTCATGCTGCATCAATGCTTTTGAGATCAGGAGTTGGCAGGCTCCTCCTTGTAGACTTCGATCAGGTATCTTTTCTTTTAAAAACTTGATAATGGTCTCCAAGGTCATAGGAGAATTGTCATATTACAGTTAGGCCAGAGAAAAATAGAAGTTCATCTGAGACCAATCAATTGGCTGTTCCCTTTCCAAGATGCCACTCTGGCAAGAAAGCTCCCTCCAGTCACATAACCTGTGTAAGGAAATTCTTTTTCCCTAGACATGTAAATGAACAAATTTACCTTTAATTGTTCAAACTATTGAAGCATAACATATAAAGTGCAATGCACTAACATTTGTTTCATTCATGTACTTCAAATATTGTTTTCTTTGGGAAAATCTGTTTGTGATTGAACTTGCCACTTTTTAACGGTTGATGATTGAACTCAATTTTTCTTTTCAATTGATTAATTTAGGTTAACTTACTCAACAATTGGTGTAATGACAGAAAAATATCTGGCACTTGTGTAAATCGGAAGCTAAAAACTGGGAAACAACATATACCTATGACTCTAACCAAGGTAGGGTATGGGTACCATACACCAAGTTTGTCTATTTCTGAAACTAAACCTACCATAAGCGCCAGGTGCCTCGAGCTTCTGAACTGAATTTTCTGCTCAGTTGCTCAACCTGTGGATGAACAAGGTGCCTGTGGAATTTCTTAGCATTTGACTCCTTTATGCTTTCGAAAATTTCACCTTAGTTCCTGGTAGTTTTTGAACGTACACCATTACCTAAAGCGTGATCAATGAATCTTTAATAACAATGCTTTTATCATTTTGAACCATCATAATACACAGAACATTATTGACTATAATAACGGCTAAGCATCTCTTGGAGAAGGGGACTGTTCCATTAGTTTAAAGTGTTAGTGGTGAGGTGGTATTCTACTCTCATACATGTTATTTTACAAATCTTGCTCCATGTGGGCATTATGAACCAAGCATGTGCTCAGTTGATCTTTATTATTGCCTAAGGGAGATTCGGTGACCTAAATGTAACCCCACTATACTGTGAAAGATTCTATGAGGAGGTAATTGAGAATAGTACCTTGAACAGCTTCATATTTCTATATGGCTGAGGTGTCTTAGATGTCATGACTTTGTATCGGCAAGTACCTTTGTCTTGGAGTCCTGGTCTAGTAACTATCTGCATTCTGCCATCAGTTCACATATGGATTTTTTCTTTTTTCCTGTTCCCTTTATATGATTGATTTTCTTTTAGACCCTTCTAGTGTGAGGAGCTGAATTTTTTTTGCTTAGCCTCTTGTTCTGTTCAGCTAGAAGGCATTTGGCTTTGCATGACATAACTCTGACCTTCTCGTTAAGTTTTTTGTGCTACTAGTAGGTAAAATATTGTTCTAGATGGTTGTCCGTATGCATCCTCTACTTCTGAGAATTTTCCAGCCTTTTGGATGGACTTGAGATATGAGTGTATCTCTTTGCCTTCACCCTTTATATAACTACAAAAACAACACATTCTCTTCATAATAGTTAAATTTAGAGTTTCTTCTCAGTACAAGTGCATATAACTAGCCCTGTGTTTGGAATCAAGGTTTTTACCAAGCTTGCATGCATCATTTATAATAACCGGGGTTGCTTGATACATTTCAAGGTTTCACTTTCGTCTTTGAATCGACATGCGGTTGCTACGAGAATAGATGTTGGCACCCCAAAAGCGTTATGCCTTAAGAAACACTTCTCATCAATTTATCCAGAGTGCCACATAGATGCAAAGGTGCTGTTATATGATGCTTCTTCAGAAGAAGAAATTCTCTTGGGTGATCCCGATTTTGTTTTGGACTGTATTGATAACATCGATACAAAGGTATATTTCCTTCTCAATATCCTGCTTCCTACTTCCCAATTCAGACAACTGCATGTATCATGTTTGGTGCTATACTTGTAGTCTAGTTGTATTCTCCGTGCTTACTTATTTAATTGGTAATTGAGTAGCAATTCCATTATCTTCCCTGTGAATGTGTAGGCTGCAATGCTAATGTTCTTTTCGTAAGTTTGAATGGCATTGTAGAAGGCCAAGCTGCCTTTGATGATTGAAGATATGTTTCCTATTTTCTCTATTTGATTGCATGGTAAAAAGGATTTGATAAAGAAAACAAAAAGAAAAGGAGGGGAGGTACTACTATGGGTCTATGAGTACCATATATACCAGTCAACTGATTATGCACATGGACAGGGATGACAACAGGGAGGATATGAGGTGGGGGTGACTCCGCTGTATCCGTCCTGCACCCATATATAGCCTGCCCTAGCTTCTCATATTTTGTACCCATCCTGCGCCCATTGCCTCACCCCATATCTGTCCCAATCCCGACTGGTTTTAAATTTAATGATTTTGGTACTTTAAAAAAATTAAAATACAATTTAGATAAAGTGTAAGTTGAAAAAAATGTTATTAAACGAAACTAAAAGAACAAAACACAAAACAAGATAAAAGAACATAAAAAGTTACAAATCTAACTGAGGTGTTTTTGTAAAAAAAACTTATACTCATACTATGAATATGTGTATGTGTACAATATATATAAGCATGTGTGTTAGATATATGTATGTATTTTTAATTTTAATTTTTTGCAAGCCAGGGTGTTCATGGAAACAGTCTCTGTACGTTGGGCCGTTGGGGTAGAGTCAAGGTTTGCTTACATCCTACCCCAAACCCTACCTTTGCATGGGATTTGCTCGGTAAATTTGGTTTGGTTTGGTGTAAATATCTGTGTGTGTGTCTATATATAGGGTGGATACAGGGTTTTGAGCTACACCACCTATCATCCCTGAATTTGATCAGGTCATATAAAACACCCTCATATCTGCCCTGCACCTGCTAGTTACCCCCCATAACCTCCCCATGAAGGGAATGGTGATGTGTACTGCAAAACCCACACTGTTGCCATTCTTATGCATGGGCATCACTCTGTGAAAACGGAAATGTATATTCCTTATCATTGCTTGGGTTGTGAATTTAGACCTGCTATTGTGTTAAGGATTCTTTTAAGTAGATAACAAGAGTTCCATGATGTGCATTTCAGTTGTTTACAGAGTCGTATGTAGCAATTACACAGCTATTTTGGTAGATTAATTCTCTTTCAGTGATAAGTCTTTGCTTAACGTGTATGACAGGTGGCTCTTCTTGCTGCATGTGTACGTAGGGGTCTAAAAGTTTTGTCTGCTACAGGAGCTGGTGCTAGAGCTGACCCAACGAGAATCCGCGTGGCTGATTTGAGAGAATCTACTAACGACCCCCTATCTAGAGCAGTAATTGTTCTGTCTTCTACAATTTTATATTTTAATGCATGTATTCGTATGTGGTTGTTGCATTCTTAGCTTCAATCTTATTGTACACACGTTCAAAAGCCAAGGCTATGTCAACTTGACTAGCTCTTTCGAGCACTTTGCATCTGGCATTTGCATTCGACATATCAAATGGCAAACAGCATGCTTCTACATATCAACCGTCAACCCTGATGTGAATTAATATGGTTTATTATACATATTATCCTTGTGATGGTGTTTGAGCTACATAAAGTATTTCCCTAGAACCATATTAGCATTTGTTAGGCTTGTAGAGTTTGCTCTTTCTGATTGAGCGGCTAATTCAATTCTGGTTCAACTTTAACAAAAAAGGTATATCGTGTATGCTTTTTAACATAGAGTTCATCTCCCACTACAAAATGGCCACAGAGACTTCCTGTTTCTTTTCAATGCACACATTGGTCATATTTTGAGAATCCATGTGTTGCCTCTAATTGTATCTTATATAGTTCACATTAATAAACATCAAGGCAACCCGCAACACAAGGATTACCCTAGGTAATCATGGGCAGCGTGATAGGACTTGATCAGACATATCTACTTTGCAGGTTAGACAACGTTTAAGGAGAGATCATGGTATTGAAGGTGGCATTCCTGTAGTTTTCTCTTTGGAAAAACCCAAGGCGAAACTGCTTCCTTTTAAGGGACCTAATGGAGATGAAGAGAATCCTTCAGATTATCAAGTGAGGACGTTTATTATATATTTTGTACCCACTTATTACTGCTTACAAGGTTTCATGCTGATGGGATTTTTCTCTGGAGCTAGTTTATGAATCGTCGAATCAAGTTCTTGTCCTTGTTTTTCATATTAATTACTTGTGTCTTGCTAGTTGCTATGAAAAATTGAGTTCTGAAATTAAAATTTTAAAAACATGACATCAGGTGGTGCCCGGGTTTAGGGTCCGCATAATTCCTGTTTTGGGAACAATACCTGCTATTTTTGGACAAATCATGGCATCATATGTTGTGACAAGACTGGCAGAATTGCAAGTCCACATGGAGCCCATTGTGAACTTCGATATGGATCATTACCGCGTTCTACATCAGCGCCTTATTGAGCACGAGGAGTTGATTTACGGCACCTCCATCCAAGTTCAGGTACTAGGTTCTAACCCTTACATTAATATTTGATCCTGTTCATATATTTGTTGCTTGTAGAGACACCAAGGACGATTTTAGTTTTGCTGCTTTCAGTTGGTTAATTTTCATTTATGTGGTCGTGGGTTTTGCTCTTCCACGATGGGGAATGGGGATGGGACATTACTTCAACTTTGGTTGAATTCAGATTATTTATGTGTGAAATTGATGCAAATTGATTGTTGTCGGTAGCTTCCTTATTGAATTGAGTAAAGAAAAGAAATATTACAGAGGTTACACGGCTTTCGAGAGGCCAGTTCTCTCCCTAGAGAGCTTGCGCTCCTTTTCAAACTTACAAAACAGAATGCAACTTCCACTAACAAACTCCCCAATATAAAGGAGCTGTCTCAATTATTCTATTCAGAAAAATACCCAAACTACCCTCCACTTACTTACAACTAAACTACTTAAATCTTCTCTTATATGTAAAACGTACAGTAGGCTTATCAATACCTCCCCCCAAAGCTTTCACCTTGTTCTCAAGGTGATTATTAGGAAACTGTCGAGCCAAAGCTTCCAAATTCTCCCAAGTCGACTCGAAATCGGACAGCCCTTTCCAATTGACTAACACCTCCAAACTTCCTGCATCATTTTTTTCCAGCCGTCTTAACATCCAACAAGGCTTCCGGCTCTACTTGTAACACCATATCAGCAGATACTTGAATTGGTATGTTCTTTGTAACCAAACAATTCCCAACATCTCTTCTAAGTTGTGATACATGGAAGACAAAATGTATCTTTACTCCTTCCGGTAACTCTAAACGATAAGCGACTTTTCCGATCTTTTCCAAGACTTTGTAAGGACCATAAAATCTTGCCATCAACTTTGGACTATTCCCATTCACAAGGGATTTTTGTCGATACAGTCTAAGCTTCAAAAACACCAAATCATTAACAGCAAAATCCACCTCGGTTCGTTTCAAATCAGCTTGCTGTTTCATTCTACACTGCGCCTTCAAAAGATGCATTCGTACCTCATCCCAAATCTCATCTCGACTCATCAATTCCATGTCTACCGCTTGTACCACAGTTGAAGCATCTTTATAACGTAATGAAGGAGGAGGATCCCGTCCATACAACACCTTGAACGGAGAACATTTAAGAGCTGTATGATACGCCGTGTTGTATGACAATTCTGCCCATGATAACCATTTGCTCCACTGGCGAGGTCTATCCGAAATCCAGCACCTCAAATATTGCTCCAGCCCTCTGTTCACCACTTCGGTTTGACCATCCGTTTGTGGATGATAAGCTGAACTGAATTTCAGAGTTGTCCCTTGCAATTTGAACAATTCTTTCCAGAAATTACTCTGGAATACTTTGTCACGATCAGAAACGATTGAGTTGGGTACCCCATGCAATCGGATTATCTCTTTAGAGAATACCTCCGCTACCGATTGAGCCGTAAAAGGATGCTTTAGACCCACAAAATGAGCATATTTGCTCAATCTGTCTACCACCACCAAGATAGAATTCAAACCACCTGAATTTGGTAGACCCTCAATGAAATCCATCGAAATATCACTCCAAACTATGTCCGGAAGAGTCAACGGCTGTAGTAACCCCGCCGGTGAACCACTTAAGACTTTGTTCCTCTGACATGTTTCACATCCTTTAACCATATTAAGTACGTCCTTCTTCATACCAATCCAGAATAACTCCGCTGACATCCGTTGGTACGTTCTTTCTTCACCGTTATGTCCCCCAATCGGTGACACATGGAATTCTTCAAACAACTTTGGAATGATCATCGACTTTCTGGGCAACACTAATCTACCCTTAAAGAATAACAATTCTTGTCTTACTTCGAAGCCTTTATGTCGACTAACATCTTTCGACACTTCTTCTTTTATTTTGAGCAAAAAATCATCCATTTCCAACTCTTCTTTCAAACTTTCCCACTGTCTCCATGATGGCACACTCAAATTAGAAAACTCTATCTCTTCATGCTTACGAGAGAGTGCATCAGCAGCTTTATTAGCACTCCCTTGTTTGTAAACGATCGAAAAGTTATACCCCATTGGTTTACTCATCCAATTCTGATATTCCGGTTCCACCACTTGTTGCTCTAACAAATATCGGAGACTGTTGATCACTGTGAACCGTGAAATGCCTGCCAAGCAAATAGGGTCTCCACTTCTTTATAGCTAACACTATGGCCATCAATTCTTTCTCATAAGTTGACTTTTGCCTTGCTCTTGTGCCCAGAACTTGACTATAATAAGCCACGGGCTGTTCATTCTGCATCAAAACAGCCCTTAACCCTGTCCCGGAAGCGTCTGTCTCGACTACAAACTCGGCTGAGAAATCAGGCAGCTTCAATACCGGTGGAGAAGACAAGATTTTCTTCAATTTGTCAAAAGCCTCTTGTGCTTCCTCAGTCCAACCAAATTGGTTTTTTTAAGTAAATCCGTGAGGGGACTAGCTATAACTCCATATCCCTTCACAAATTTTCGATAGTATCCCGATAGCCCCAAAAAACCTCTCAACTCCGTCACGTTTCGAGGTACCTTCCATTCTAAAATCGTTTTGATTTTAGAATCATCTACCTCCACTCTTTTACTTGAGATCATATGACCCAAGTAACCTAGCCTTTCTTGACCAAATTCACACTTCTTTTTATTGGCATATAATTTGTTTTAAGATAACAATTGAAACACTAATCTCAAATGGTCAATGTGTTCTTCCTCCGATCGACTATACACCAATATATCATCAAAGAATACTAGCACGAACTTTCTTAAACAGTTTTTAAAAACTTCGTTCATCAATCCTTGAAAAGTGGACGGTGCATTTACGCATTTACAAGACCGAAAGGCATTACCTTAAACTCGTAGTGGCTTTGATGTGTTCTAAAAGCTGTCTTTTGAATGTCTTCATCCTTCATACGAATCTGGTGATACCTCGATTTCAGATCGAGTTTGGAAAACACTTTAGCACCGTGTAATTTATCTAGCAGCTCATCGATCACCGGTATCGGAAATTTATCTACCACCGTAGCCTTATTGAGAGCTCTATAGTCGATGCAAAACCTCCAACTACCATCTTTTTTCTTGACTAATAGGACGGGACTTGAAAAAGGACTGTTGCTCGGCTGGATCACTTACGCTTGCAACATTTCTTTCACCAACTTTTCTATCTCATCTTTCTGGTAGTGTGGGTAACGATAAGGTCTCACGTTGACTGCATCTGTTCCCTCCTTCAAAACAATTCCATGTTCTTTACCTCTCCTCGGTGGTAACCCTTTTGGCATATTGAATACTTCCTCAAACTCTTCGAGAATCGATTGTACCTTTAACACTACTTCTTGCACTTCATCATCCATCACTGTATAAGCTCCCAACTCCACCAAAACAACATGTCCTTCTTGTTGGATCAATTTCCCCATGGCTTTTAATGAAATTAACGATTTCCCTAAAGAGGGATCACCTTTCAGCACCACCGACTTACCTCCGATTGTGAACTTCATAACTTGTTGTTTCCAATTAGTGTACGTTACTCCTAAAGTTTCCAGCTATTGAATCCCCAAGATCACATCATTGTTTTCCAATTGGATGGGCAGAAAGTCTTCTACCACCTCCAAACTTTGCACATTCAACACAACATGCTTACAAATCCCGTTACTCTTCACTTTGTTCCCCATTCCCATCGTTATAAAATACTCCTTCGTTTTGTCAATCTTCAGATTCAACTTATCTACTATATCTTTGGAAACGAAATTGTGAGTTGCTCCACTATCGATGAGGTTTACCACTTTTTGACTTTCTATGCTTCCTTCCATTTTCAGTCTTCGGATTCGTCAGGCCTACTACCGTATTAAGATGAACTTCGACTTCTTTGCTCACCTCAATCACGTCAGCTGTATTCAGCACTTTACCGTCCTCAACTTCGCTACCAGAATCCACCATTTCCTCCTCTTGTACTAACAAAACATTTAACTCTTTTTTTTACACTTATGGCCTGGAGAATACTTCTCATCACAATGATAACAAAGGCCCAAAGCTCGTTTCTGCTGAACCTCCTGATCCGACAGTCTTCTATACTCCGATCTCGAGTGGTTTATCGAATTGCTCATCGAACTAGAACTATTTACTGATTCAACCCCACCGGTAACAATCCTATTACTTGAGAACGTCGTAAATGATTTTTTAGGCACTGAGAACGTTCTTTCCTTATCGATCACATTGTTTCTAGCTTCAACTTTCATAGCCATCTCCATCGCTTCCTCAAGTGTTACTGGATTGAGAAGTTGTACCTCGACTTTGATCGAATTCTTCAACCCGTTGATGAATTGACTCATGAATACTTCTTCCGAGATTCCTTCCAATGGTGCCGCCAATTCCACAAATTTCATCCTAAATTCATCGACTATACCTTCCTGTTTGACAGCCAAAAACTGTTCGCATAAGGTTCCAGCTGCTGCCGATCTGAATTGACGAAGAATCAGTTGACGCAAATCCTCCCAACGCGAAATCGGATGCCGACGATTCTCCCATTGAAACCATCTTAAAGCAGTACTTTCAAACGATATAAAGGATGCGTCAATTTTTTCCTGCTGCGTCAATCGATTAAGATAGAAATAGCGTTCCGCATGAAGAATCCATCCATCAGGATCGGTTCCATCGAAAGAAGGAATTTCCAGCTTTCGACCTTTCACAGAAAAAATTCGACCCGATCTGTTGGTCCCAAAGGGTCTACAAGAATACTAAACAGTTTGTAGAAGGGGGGGGGATGAATACAAACACAATTTT
>NC_037532.1:23932574-23944427 GCF_001531365.2 Cynara cardunculus var. scolymus | reverse complement strand
CAGTCTCTAATCTTCAGTTTCAGTCTTCGACGTTTGCTGAAGGATCTTTGGTGTGAGTGTTGTTTTCTTGAAGTATCGTTGTCTCTGAATGAATTGCAAAACGAGTTCTTCAGCGATCACTGAACAAGCTCAGTGTATTGATCGCTGGAACCGAAAGTACAGAAACACAAAAATACATCGAAAGAAAAAAGGGATTATCATCAAATCACTGAGAGAGAGGATCAACACGATCCCTGCCTCTCCTTGTTCTTCCTCTTCGATCTCGCCGTTTCTTCCCCATCCTCGCCGTCCGATGACCCTGACGTAATAACCCTAGCTGATACTTCGTTGCTTAATTTCTCCAGTTGCTGAAAAATCTTTTCGAAATTCTTCTCCATTATTTGTTGATTCTTCTCAATCGAACCAACACAACTCTCCAAATCGTCTATTCTGGCTGTCGCACTTCTCGTTCCCATAGCTGAATCGAACTCGCTCTGGTACCAATTTGATGCAAATTGATTGTTGTCGGTAGTTTCCTTATTGACTTGAGTAAAGAAAAGAAAGATTACAGAGGTTACACTGCTTTCGAGAGGCCAGTTCTCTCCTAGAGAGCTTGCGCTCCTTTTCAAACTTACAAAACAGAATGCAACTTCCACCAACAAACTCCCCAATATAAAGGAGCTGTCTCAATTATTCTATTCAGAAAAATACCCAAACTACCCTCCACTTACTTACAACTAAACTACTTAAATCTTCTCTTATATGTAAAACGTACAGTAGGCTTATCAGAAATGTTCTAAGAAATTATATGTATTTAGTGTATAGTGAACCAAATGACCAGATTTCTTGTGTGATGCTTATTACATTATATTGTGATGCCTGTTTTTTTTATGTTCCTTTAACTTCCCTTCTCCTAAATTAGTCTGGTCTCATCATTCATCATCCTAGCAGCAATTTTCTTGGTGTTTATGATCACATATATATAAATATTCATACTACTTGTTCGTTGGTCCAATTTTCCAACGTATTAGCATGGATCTTGGCTTCGCTGGATTTATAGGCCAGCTGGTCTTGACTGGTAGTCAGAAGCAGGTTTTCGATCTCTAGTCTTTACCATTAAGAAGCTCAGAAATTTAGGACAGGAAATCCGATATCTGCTTCTTGAAGAACGCACTATTCACTGCAAATCCTTAAAGCATTTAGATGATCATTCACCTATCACCAATTAAAAAACTGTGATTTCTTTATCCATTTGCTCATCCTGTATGTTACTCTTTCTCTGAAATAGGGCACTGTTAGTTTTCTTTAGTTATTGAAAAGAAAAATTTAGGCCGTAACTAGTGTTCATACAGCATCAATCTGTGGTTATTCTAGTAGTTGTACTCCATTTCCAGTAAGTATCCTAGTTTACTATACATTTGATCACTGAACAATCTTGATCGTTTCTTATCCTGATCTTACATGAAAATAAATATAAAATGTTTCCAAGTAATAACCTCAACCTTTTGAATGCTTGTTTCATTTTCAGAAGCTCTGTTTATGCCATTTTTTCTTTTTATGGCTTAATATTCAGCTGTACTTTTGCATTTTCTAATTTCATACTTGAACAAAACACTTTATTGACCATCTTAACTTATATTAACAGTATATGTTGAACAATCTGATTTTAATTGGATGAAAATGATGTAATTTATATGATTACGAGAGTGTGATGAATCTTTTTGTTTGACCATGTAAGTAAGAAAGTGTGGAAGTACAATGATGTTTTTATCTATTTTGCTTACTATTACTATGATTCTATATTGATGTTTTTATCTATTTTGCTTACTATTGCTATGATTCTATATTGAACATGAATAGTCAATTTGGAGATAGCAGTTTTGGGTTCATTGGAGTTGGTGGCCTTAAAGAATGGTGGGAAGAGATAGTTACAAAAAACATGTGGGACCTGTTCGATATGCGTTTGAGCTGGATCCCATATGTTGCTTGTGTCTAGATGAGCTCCCATCAGGTCCTTGGGATTCACTCTTCTGTGGCCCTCACAAATCTGGTGACTATTTGTATGTTTAGTCTGAAGATAAGGGGAACTGAACTTAGCATTCTACTGGTGTTAAGACTTGGACTAGTTTATTCTCTTAGGAAGGCCATTTGACTGCGAATAACACAATGGAAATCATGCACCTTATTAGAGAGCTACTAGAGTATTTATTTGATTTAATCTTCATATTTAGATGTATCACAACTGAATATTTAGTTATCCATTTTATGTGGTTGGGTTTTTTCAATCTTTAAGGTAGATGTTGAAGAAGTCATGTATGTTGCTAAAGAGTTGTGGCGTGGAAGAAGCGCTAGAGATCAAACAACAAAAGTAGGGCGTGGAATGTGGCGTTCTGTCAACGAGCTGATGCTCGTGAGGTATGAATATCTTATGGTTTCTAAAAGTTAAGCCTATACATTTTCAGTCTTGACAACATGGAAAACGGAAAAAAAAAAGATTATGGTGTTTGAATTATGGACATGAATTATTAGTTTCACACTATACTACAAAAAAGAATTTTAGAATAAACTGAAGTGATTTTTTCTTGATAAGGGATCCAAAAGGAATATATTTGCAGGTTTATAACTACCTTCCACCGTATTTTTTCACAAAGTAATTTCTCTATAGTTTGGGGGTATGTATGACTCTTCTCAATTTTTATGCCTTCTGTAAAGAGTCGACCAAAATTGATTTCACCGTCTTTGGTCTTGTGAACAAGGCTCTTCGACTTTGTGAGGTACGGGTAGGTTTGTCATTTTTATGCAGCCATTCCCTTAAAATTTTCTTTCGTCTTTACAAACCTATATTCTATTTTGTGAAAAACAACTGAAATTTGGTAGGACTTTTGGCACTCATACAGTCGTACTTAGAAATTCTAGGATTTATTAGACTTCCTTCTAAGGTAACTTAATCTATCACACCAAAGGGTTCAAAGCATGTGTATTGATGGCCTATTGAGCATTGGAGATTTCATTACTGTTTATTTATATACTAAAAAACTCGGTCTCCTAAGCTTGGCATTTAAAATAAACAAAAGATCATCCACCAGAGGAATCAATTATCTTGGCCAAGAGGATATAACTAACTGCAACATGGATATTGTAAATTTTTCCATCTTGGATGCCTGTCAAAATTGCAACCTTTTGGTTTCTGGGAAGCTTTCAAATTACAATGACATATTTCTCCATTTTCAAAAACTGATGATATTGATTTGGGTTGTAGGATCCCATCAGTTTGTCATTGTGGACATTTGACAAATAGTCAAAACACTTACCTGAAAACTATGTTAACTTTGTTGTTCTACATCAGCTAAACTTGGACCATTTCTCCTGTATATATGTTGGAACCTCCCCCATCTCCTCAAGGGCTCTTTTGGAGAAAGATCTAGGGGTTCCACATATTCTCACAACCTTTTCATAGGATGGAGAGACCAACATATTTGGTCCCTCTACATCCTTTAATCCTTTAGAAATATCTAAAATACATATTTTGTAACTCCATTTGATTGCATCGTAAATCGAATCCAAGCATAAATAGACCCAAAGACGGTATCATTCAGGTGGAACTGGAACCTGTTTATTACCCATTTTAAGCTTAGATGCATGGACTTCTTATCTTAATAGCACATTATCAGTTCTACCAGTTACTTATCCATTGACTTACTTGGAACTACTTTTTGAAGATGGTTTTTTCAGTAACAGAAATAGTCTCTCTACCCTTTGGGGTAGAGACAAGGGCTGCGTAACCCCCCCCCCCCCCTCTTTCCCACCCCCTGCTTGGCGACCTACCTTTTGTGGGATATATTCGGTTTGTTTGATTAGATTTGGGTTTTTCCTAGGACAAGTATTACAGTTAGTTTCATCCCCCGAAAGGAAGGATTATTTTGCTCAATAACGGAAAATGAGAATTCTATTATCAACATAACCTTCTCACAGGTTTAGTGGCGTTCAAAAATTTGTCAGAAGGTCATGGATTTAAAAAGAAAATTGTGAGGTGGTCATTCAATTGACGGACCTGAAAAGGAAATAGATGATTACTGATCACTCGTATACATATCATCTTTTTCTCATTGGGGATTTAAACGACCTAGTTATTTGCATTGAAAACACTTTTACCATCCACTACTCGTAAACTATAAGAAAAAGAATTAGTGGTGCTGATGAGCAGTGAAGTAGAAGTTGCTAGCCTGCCTAGTGAAAATATAGAATCGTCAACCTTGAAGATTCTTTTGTCGTTACTTTTTTTTGCCTGTATTAATGTGCATTTTTCTCCGTTGCAGATGGGACAAATCAAAACCCGCATCCGCATCAAATCTTATCCTTCTAAAATTTACAGAGGTATTTATCACTATTACTATATTTCATGTGAATGTATACTTGTATATGCTACAGTAATGATTGTACTAATATGCATTCCACTATAAATTATTTCATAGTCCAATCACTGGTGAACCAAGGTTCATCAGTTTTGGTAGAGTTGGGGAGGGAATTCTTTTAGTAGGAATCTTTTCCCCTGCATTTGCAAACAGACTGTTTCCATGGATTGAATTTGTGACCTGTGTGGGTCATAAAGGAGTAAACATTAGTCAATTTTTATCCGTAATGCATTGGGTCACCATTTCAAGTCCAGGGACATTGGAAGGTTTGCCTGGTTGTTAAACTTCAGGCCCCGTGGGATTATTCAAGGTGCACGCAAGCTGGGCTGAACACCCATCTTTACCAAATAGATGGAAACCACCATCTGTCGTTATACATACTTTACCTTCTCGAACAAAATAAGCTTGTTTTATTAGTGAGAAATCCCATGAATAGGGTTCTATAACTACCACCGTTGTCCCAAAATAAGTTTCCACGATGAAAAAGGCACATAATCTTAAGAATGTGTAATTATTATACTTTGTAATCAACTAAATGACAATATTACTCACAATAATAGTGGGGCAATTAATTTTTCCATCTCATAAGTAAGGGTAAAATCGGAAAGTAGGTGCTTACTTTTGAGAGTAGACACTTAGTTTGGGACAAACTAAACTAGAAATATTGACACTTATTTTGGGACAGAGGGAGTACCTTTGTTATGTTGGAACCTTCTTTCTTCGAGGGCTATTTTGAAGAGTAATTTGATATCTCTGAGGGAATTAATCTCATTTTGCCTCTTAAATGCGTAAAAACTGAACGAAATATCTGCTCCTTTCAAGTACTTGCAACCATCAATGATCTCTTTTTGCTGAACCTAAAATAGGCCGATGAGCATGAGTCGACTACACTTGAAGATCTAAAGGAACACGAACCAGAATTTTTCACGAGGGTAACATCCACACTGAAACGAGCTGAATTAGACTTGGCTCTGTAGACTGTCGAAGGTGTAATTTATGCCAAATATCTGCATTGTTTATTGAAGATCGTCGGTGCTCACACCAAATTTTTGGTTCTGCCGACAGATGTTATAAATTTACCTGGTGCAGTTTTACATTGTGACCAACTTATGCAAGCTTTAAGGTAGCAAAAATGACATTTTATTTTGATAGGATAATTTTTGTAGCTTTCAGCTGTGCTTGTTGCAATTTTGAGCAGTGCTTTACTGTATTTCTTTTCTTTATTGTATGCCAGCATTAGTTTTACTGGTTCTTCATGCTTTAGTAATTTGCTTCATGCTTTAGTAATTTGTTAATTGCATTGTCAATGCTATTTGTTTGCACACATTTTGCTATTATTTACCATGTTTTTTTTTATGACCGTGAGTCCCCAGACCAGTTTACGTGCAATGAATAATCCCTGGGTCACCATAACTGGCCTAGAGTCTTCGCAAGTATATCTCCATTGCCACAAGGGCTTTGACAACACTTGGATTCGAAGTCAAGGAAGATGAGATTCCCATTATATCCAATTGACCCTTACTTAGTGCACCACAACCCAAGTGATTATTAATTACCGTACTTGCATCATGTTTTTTTTACCTATCCTTTTTTACCGATCTTCAAGGCCCACTTTTAACTTGTATGTTTGACTAATGGGCGAGTGTCCCCCGCGATACTTTTTTTATTATAAGAATCCAGTTATAATCAGTTAACTTTAACTTGTCCTTAAATAACTTGTCATTAAATAACTGGTCATTAGTGAGATAATTCGTCTTAAGGGGGTTTTTTTGTTATGTTTTTATAGTCATATGTCAATGTCGGTCCCGGATGTGATAATTGAGTTAACAAGTATTTGTGTAGAAAAGGGGTTGAATATAAAATGAAAGAATCACATAATTGTTTTGGAATAAGGATAAAAAAATTGATGTAAACAATCTACTAGAATGCAGTGGCGAACCCGGTGTATACGATACGGTGACACGTGTTATAGCTTCGTTTCTCCATCTTAGATAACAAAATTTAGGATCATGAAATGTGTCACCGTATATATTTTGAAACTATAAATAATAACACAAGTTTGTCTTGGCAGAGTTGGTTTGGACGGCTTTTCTTCCACCCAACAGCAAGTTTGAATCCCATTTTAATCATTTTTTTAGTTTTAGCTGTTAATTTCAGGTTTATTATGTTTCTGGAAAAAATGCTACAAAAAACTTGAACGCAAGACCCCACATACGAAATATAAGGAACTAACCAACAGACCAATGACGAAAACATAATAGTGGTTGAAAGTAGGTGAGTGAAAACTTAATCGATAAGTCTTCATAAACCGTTTCGGTTTGAGAAGCATTTGTCAGCCTTCTCAGCTTGGTGGATTTCACTCGCCGATCTTCATTCGGTTATTTTTACATTGAATTATACTTCACTGTCTTTCTAGCTTCTCTTTGACTTGCTAAAGACATGCGGCTTGAACAATGATGAACTCCAAATAATAGATAAAGATACAAACCGATTTAATCTTTTTTACACATGGACATTGAACACCTCTTACCATACAATCGCTGCTGACCTTCTTGTGTTTAGTGTCTACGGTGACAAAAAACTTATTCTATTAAGGTTTGATTAAGATCAGTGTCATCATAGATTGAATAAGTGTGATCAACAGTAAAAAGATTGTATTTTTAAACATGTCCTTTTATGATATTTTTTTTATTCTAATGTTAAATACTTAAGATCTATGATTACATCTTTACATTTCGACTATTATATAAGTACTAGTTGTATATCCGTGCAATGCAGCAGAGTGTAAATTTCAAAGTAATGCCACACGTGAGTTTGTGAAGGAGATGTTACAATATGGCAAAGAACCAATGGATGTAGATATAGTGGTCGATGGGGAAGCAATGATCTAGCGTTGATAGTAATGCAATGAAAGAAATGTCAAATAGTGTTATAAGGCACGAGAGATGACAAAAACAATGGTTTGGTGTCATTCGTATGATAAAAAAAACTTCAAGATATGGTCTATAGCAGGCACAAACCTATCAAGGTCGAGGGAGGTCCCGTGCACCCACTCAACCAATTTTCGCAAGTAAAACTCTTTTTGGGGTATGAAAGGGTATTTCAGGATATTAAAAAAAATACAAGTAACATAAATGAAAAAAATGAAAAAAGTCACTCAAACTAAATTAAAGAAATTAAAAAAATACAAGTAACATAAATGAAAAAAATGAAAAAAGTCACTCAAAATAAATTAAAGAAACCCGGAAAAAGTCCATAGAAATCAACCAAAAAATCTAAGAATTCTTCAAAATCAACCAAAAACATAAAAAAAATCATTCGAAATCAATTCAAAATCAAAAGCACCGAGACGTATTTGAGAATGTTCTAAAAACGATAAACAAAATTCAAAAATCTATAAGACACGGATCCACGGTAAGAAAATCAGTTAAGACCATCGTTTATGATCGATAACTCGAATAGTTCATATATTTCACTTAAATAATGATTCAATATATTTCAACAACAAACCAAATAAGGCAAATCTGATCTAAACATATTTCAAAGTTTGGGTTCTTGTTTTTGACTCGATAACTTGGCCGAATTACTCCGGTGGCAGTTGTAGCAACTCTCCTGTCCTTTGCGAAACCTATGAGTAACACCAAAAACATCATGTTCAAATATCTAGTGACCTCACAAAGTTCACTTTGAAGTGAACTTACCGTCTTGATTTGGGCTTTTATTTATGCAGTCAGACGGGTGTATTCCTCGATTTTCATTACAAAACAACCAAACTGTTATACACATGGGATTAACATTGATGGTAAGGGCAACAAAAGACTTTAATAGTGTTGGATCGGATAAACGATAGCCAACCACTTCCATATAGTACTTGCAGTTCACCAAATCTAACTGCGGTTATGCTTTTGAGGTCACCAAGAGAAGATCCAACACAACATGCATTGTGGGCCTTTGTCGAATATTTTTTTTACCTACATCATATGAATTCAAATTACCAAGTAAAGATTATGACAAGAAGCTGAGTTTTAACTATTCTCAACATTAATAAATGTTTTTAGTGTAAATGAAAAATTAACAAATCACTGCTGTCATGCATTTTTTTAACAATTACAAGCCTCACATATAGCAACAACCTACATACACTGATACACAATAAAAATGTTAGAACCAATTAGATTCATCCCTCAATAAGAAGCCTAATGTCATCCATAACATGTAAATTCAATAGCCCAACTCCAAAATAATCCATGAACTCAGAAAAAAAGAAACCAATTGATGCACCAGAAGTGATGATTATAAAAATAATCCATCAAGCGAAATCAACATTTTCAGTTCATGTTCCTACTTTTTCTGATCCCAAAAGCAAGTCATGTCCCTGTTGAGAGAAAGTGCAAGAAACAAACAGCTCCCCCATTAAACCCGTTATTATAGATGTACAATACTTCATACTTGGCTCTAGAAGCAGAGAACAATATTAGCCCGTTAAATACAAGAATGTGTTGGTTCTTCAACAAAATCCACAACATGAATTCCAGACTTGAATATATGAAGGTTTATTTAAGAACAAACATCAGACAACTGATAATTTGTGTTACATGATCGATCTTTGCCATTAGACATACTTGAATATCATCTAATTTCACCTCTTTGATCCAGTTAGAGAAAGGTGGCCTGAAATGGGGTTCAAAATTTTTAATTTTTAGATTCAGAACAAGGAGAAAGATGGCTCTATATATCATGGATTTTCTTTTCCAAAATTTGTAGTAAAACGTAAGTGTTAATAGAAGCTTGGTTTTCTTACCCAAGTTTAAGGCAAGTATCTAAGCTGCTGATGTTGTAGTTCTGAGGAGGATCTCTAGAGCTCATTGTTAGCTCCAATGAATGGTGATCACAACATTGATCATGTATACCCGTTGGGCCGATATATGTGTCCATCATCTAATACATAAAATTGATCAAGAATTTGTTAATTCTATAGTGGATTAAAAAAGAGAGAAAAATCCCAAGAAAGATAGTCAGGAAATGTAATGCCCCATTCCACACATTGCATGTAACATATACTTCATATACAAGAAATACATGTTTGTACACCACAAAGGTCCCTTAGTACAAGAATCTAACAGTACAAAATACATGATCCAAAAATTCAAAATACAATTCTTGCACTAATCCAGTTTCATTTATCAAAACTATACATGTCATCAACAAATCTTCATGTAGATAAACATATAGGGAAATTATTACATATTTCCCTTCCTCTTACCGTCAGCACTTCCTGCAATACATATTTAAAATCACAAAACGAGGGTTAGACCGAAAGGTCTAGTGAGTTACCCTATTTATGTTATTACAGGGTGAAAATACCAAAACCTTTAAGTAAAACAACTTTTCATATATATTACAAATATATGAATAAGTAAAAACATAATGTCAATACATTTCACTTTTCAAGCCAATAATCTTTGCTCACAAACAATACATCACATCCCAACAGGTTATATTAACCAAATTATTACAATGTTACTTTTAAACCTTTTCCATTCAAACAAGATTTATTTAAAGTTTCAGGCCAAACCTGTTACCTCATTCTCTATAACATTCAGACTATGATTTCCAATAAGAACCCTGATCCTAAATCTTTAAGTCACAGAGAAATAAAGATTCCAGACCATGGTAATCTTAAGGGATATGATAGTAGAAGTTATATTATACAACACACATATACAAATGCCACCCTTATATCCAAATGTACACCTCTCCTTGATATGCCACCCTTATATCCAAATGTACACCTCTCCTTGATATGCCACCCTTATCCCATGGTACACCTCTCCTTGATATGCCACCCTTATCCCATGGTACACCTCTCCTTGATATGCCACCCTTATTTCTTCATCAAAACATTTCACAAAAACAATTCCATATAGAATAGACCGCAGTCAATGGAATTATTATCAGTTCAAAATTCATCTTTATCAAAAATTCTCATTTTATAATAAAATAACAATTTTTATCAATCATGCACAAGTCATAATGCAAATCCGGTCAATATAGACTTGGCCGGACTTCATCTCCGGTCAAGTCTTGGCCAGTTTACCAAATCTGGACAAGATATCGCCCAAAGTTTTGTCCGATTTAACACTTAGAATTATTTCCAACACCTTTGTCCGGATTACAAATCCGGACAACACCACACCTTATTTGTAACACCCCAAGTCCATACATTGCATATAACACATATATTATTCATAGAATATATGTCTTCTCCCACATAGGTCCATAATACAAAAGTCTTTAATGTAAAATACGCAACCCTAAAATTTCAAAAGTACTTGTTCTTGCATCTTAGCATCTATGCTTCCAAAACAGCTAAGCACATAGGGAAGTAATTCACATAATGCTCTTTCCTTTATTATCTTTACCTGCACACATAATTTTGAAAACACGAAATGAGGGTTAGACATGAATATCTAATTAGGTTCGCTTTTATGTAATGCAGGGTGACGATCACCAAAACATTTATCAAATAATCATTTCACAACATGCAAAATAAAATCAGATTCTGTTTTGGTCTATCGAGCCTCTGGTTCCAAACCACACTTGGAATATATTTCAATAACCAGGACCAGAACCCCTCTGGTCTCTCTTCCAGAGCTTCTGGTTCCTCAACCAGAGCCCCTCTGGTTGCACTAACCAGAACTTCTGACTCATATAATTTCTTAAAATGGTCTTTAGTTAAAGTTTCAATTAATAAGATAGCCTTTTTCATAAAAAGAGTAATTATGAAGAGTTCATGTTCGACCAGATCCTCTGGTTGAACTAACCAGAGCTTCTGGTTCCAAAAGACATGATCAACCAGAGCCCCTCTAGTTCAACGTGTAAGCCAACTAGAGCTTCTCTGGTCTATTTTTCATAAAAAGATTATAAGTATAAAAATCCTTTTAAAACTTCTAAAAATATGATTTTGATATAGAAGCTCTTATTAATAGATACAAAGCCTCTGGTCCAATTAGTACATTTAGTAAAGACTTGCTCATTCTCCAAATCAATAACCAGAATCCTTTGGTCCAATAATGAGGACCAACCAGAGCCCTTCTGGTTCCTTACAAGGAACAGCCAGAGCTCTTCTGATTCCTCATAAAAATGACCATTCTGTTCCAAAACACTCTTAACCAATATCGATGGCCATAGGCCAAGTTTTCCCTTTCTCAATAACATCAATACTATTATTTCTAATAAGAACAATATCTTTGAGTTCTCAAATCACAAAGAAGTAAGGACTCAAATCTATTGTAGTCTTAAAAGACATAATAATAAGAGCTATAATATTCACACATAATTGTCACCCTTATATCCAAAGGTATACATCTCCTTGATATGCCACCCTTATTCCAAAAGACATCTCTCCTTGATATGCCACCCTTATTCCAAAAGACACCTCTCCTTGATATGCCACCCTTAT
>NC_037532.1:23931298-23931974 GCF_001531365.2 Cynara cardunculus var. scolymus | reverse complement strand
ACACCTCTCCTTGATATGCCACCCTTATTTCTTCTTCAAAATCTATGAATTAGTTCGGATGAAGAACCGCAGTCACAACCATCTTATCGAATCCTCATTCATAATTTTATCCATAAAATCTATAGATTAATTCCAAATGAAGACARATCAAAATCACAATCGTCTTAAAAGAATATTCTCTATAGTTTTCAACCAACAGTTTTATCATTAAAACCTTTCAAACTCAAGAACAATCTATTCTTTCAATGATTTCCATAAACATCATATCCCTTTTAAATCCTCAAAACAAGATATCATTTCCAAAACTGTTTTAAAGAAGCAATCTCTACTTTATCTTTTCCAAAACAGTTTTTAATACTCAAACATATAACAATAATACCTTTAAACTATCAAAATAGTTTTTACCATCTTTTCTTCAAAACCAATATCAATACCCAGCAGTTTATATAACCAAATATATAAAGGTTATAGTCATCAAAAAATCACAGTGTATAATCAACTGTATTTTTAAAACTCACAGTTTATAATCAATGGTAGTTTAAAAACTCACAGTTTATAATCAACGGTAGTTTAAAAACTCACAGTTTATAATCAACGGTAGTTTAAAAACTCGCCTTAACAATAACAGATTCTGTAGTTTTTAAAACACACAGCAAATCACAAGCTCTTTAAACAG
>NC_037532.1:23929655-23931106 GCF_001531365.2 Cynara cardunculus var. scolymus | reverse complement strand
ATAATCTTATCTTTTTATTTCTTTAAATACTCCCACCATGGCGGTGAAGATTATTAAAAACTCATAGGCGGTGAAAGCTTTAACCAATAGAAATAATCTTRGGTGGTVGGTTTTTCATTATAAAATTCATGGTTTCTTAACCATGAAGGTATAAGTTTTTGAATAAAATAATGTTTCTACCAGAATAACTTATCACAAATATGCACCACCTTATGTATGTTTCACACCACATGCACACATGTATAAATCATATATGTCATGCCATCTTTTCACATATATGCATGCACAATATCATGTTCACATATATGGTTCATGCATTTCTACTTAGATATGCATATTTTACGTAATCCACATAATAAACATGTATAAATTACCTCAACCTAGGTTTGATTATGACATTCTTCCCCACTTAAAAGAATTCCGTCCCGGAATTCACTTTATTCAAATAACCACGGATGTTGGGTTCTCATGTCAGATTCTAATTCCCAAGTTGCTTCTGAACCCTTATGAAAATGCCACTGCACTTTTACTAAACTGATCTCCTTGTTTCTCAATACTCTGGTCTTTCTGTCAGTTACTACCTCTGGTGTCTCGATAAAACTCAGCTTATTGTCAAGTTTAATCTTAGAAAGTGGTATTGCTAAACTTGAGTCTGCCAAACATTTGCGTAGATTTCATACATGAAAGGTGTTGTGAATTAAGCGGAGTTTTTCTGGTAATTCCAACTGATAAGCTACCGGTCCAATTCTTTTGCAGATTCTGAATGGTCCAATATACCTTGGACTAAGCTTACCTTTCTTCCTAAATCTGATAATACCTTTCCATGGAGATACCTTTAACATTATAAAGTCACCTACGTTAAATTCATTCGGTTTTCTTCGTTTGTCGGCATAACTTTTCTTTCGATCCTGGGCAGTTTTGACTTTTGCTCGAATCTGGTCAATCTTTTCAGACATTACTTGCACAATCTCGGGACCTGTCAACTGTTTTTCACCTACCTCATTCCAACATAATGGCGTTCGACATTTTCTTCCATATAAGACTTCATAAGGTGCCGCTTGGATGCTGGAGTGATAACTTTGTAGGCGAATTCTATCAACGGAAAATGTTCTTCCTATGATCCCCCGAAGTTGATGACACAAGATCTCAAACTTTGTCCATCTGTTTGTGGGTGATAAGCCGTACTTAATCTGATTTGTGATCCCAAAGCTCTTTGCAGACTTTCCCAGAATTTTGAAGTAAAACGACTGTCTCTATCATATATGATGGACAATGGAACTCCATGTCTAGTCACAATTTATTTGATATAGATTTGAGCCAATCTTTCCAATGAATAAGTGTCTTTCATTGGTAGGAAATGTGCAGATTTTGATAGACGGTCCACTATTACCTATATTGCATCATAAGCTTTTGGAGTTCGGGGTAATTTCATGATAAAGTCCATCGTAATA
>NC_037532.1:23896020-23929555 GCF_001531365.2 Cynara cardunculus var. scolymus | reverse complement strand
AGGGTAAGAAAGATTTTCGGTGACACATGTTTGAAGACGTGTCACATTCGGAAATTTCAATCTTATTATATGTTTAGTGTTGCAAACTTGTATTTGGGATTGTAAACTTTAAATATTTTGTAATTATGTTTTAAATTGTATGGTTGTGTTGTTTATACACTATTGCTATGAGMCTCTMCCTGCCATACCCCGTGTTTCCGCTTTAGCGGGGTGTGACACAAGTTAGGTTCGTGATACTAATATTGTTAAATCCATTTTGTTAAGTTAGGGGTAAATAGGTCATTTTATTTATTAATTAAAACCATTTTTAAGAAAAAACCATACGATGACACATGTCTCCACCTTTTCTCCATTTGACTTCTACCCGTCCCACCTCTCCCCCTTCCCCTCTTCCTCACTTTCACCTGCGACTTAACCTTTTTTTGTCCTACCTTTTAACATTTTCACGAAGTAATTGGTTTTCAACATTTTCACGAAAAAAATGATAGTCAAGTACCAAGTGTTTTCATTTCGGAGTGAATTTCGGATTTGCGGCAATATATGTAGTTCTCATGTTGTCACAATAGATGACTAGTTTTTTTGTTGGCAGATGTCCCAACTCACGAAGTAAGTTTTGGATCCATGGGACCTCGGCAGTAGTTGCAACAACGACTCGATACTCGGCTTCAGTTGATGATTGAGCAAGGGTTCGTTGTTTATGGGAACTCCAAGAGATAGGATTGTGATCCAAATAAACAATGTAGTCGGTTGTACAAATATAGTTATCTATATCATGAACCCAATCAACATCTGAAAAGGCATGGAGAGTAGCGGGGGAGGCTTGGCAAAGTAGTAAACCTTGAGTGCTAGTTCCTGTAAGATAGTGTAATAACCGTTTAAGAGTGGCCCCAATGATCTTTAATAGGTTTGTGCATGTATTGAGATAACTTGTTCACTGCAAAAGAGATGTCAATTATAGTTAAAGATAGGTATTTTAAACTGCCTACAAGTGCTCAATATACGGTGGGGTTGGTTAGAAAAGTTCTGGTATAGGTGGATAAGGGGATTGGGTGGCCATGGGAGTTGGTATGGGTTGGCATTTGACATATGATCATGAGTTAGAAGGTCTTGTATATATTTGTGTTGGCTAAGAAAGATGCCATTGGGGTCGGGTAGCACTTCCACACCAATAAAGCAAGAGACGTTACCAAGATCTTTGAGTGAGAAATGAGAGGAGAATTAAGATATGATTGTGTTTAAGAAGGTGGAATTGGAGCCAATGATGATAATATCATCAACATAGACAAGGAGAAAGATAAGATCAAAATTGTGACAAGAATAAACAAGGATGTATCGGAGATGGTATTTTTTAACCCAAGATGAAGAAGATAGGTTTTAAGTTCTTTATACCAAGATCTAAGAGCTTGTTTAAGACCATAAAGTGCTTGACGAAGTTTGTAAACATAGGTAGGATGAGATTGACTAACAAATCCAGGAGGTTGGACCATATAAACATCATCCTTGAGAGACCCTTGGAGAAATTCGTTACTAATGTCAACTTGATGGAGGACCAACCGTTATGGCAATAGACAAAATAGTACGAACAATAACTGGTTTGACTATGGGATTGAAGGTTTCAGTGTAATCTAGCCCTGGACATTGGTGGAATCCTTTGGCTATTAAGTGATCCTTGTAATGATCGATGGAGCCATCCCAGTTGTATTTTGTTCTAAAATTCCACTTACAACCAATTTGGTTTTGTGATGGGGAAGTAGGAATGAGATCGCATGTTTTATTTTTGAATAAAACATCATATTCTGTTTTGCATGGCATCACACCAAGTTGGGATTTTGAATGCTTAAGTGATGGTAGTGGGCTCAGTAGAGGAAAGTTGGAAAAAAACATGTAGGTGCATTTTATTAAAGGTTTTTCAGATGTTATTTTGTAGGAGACTTATAGGAGTGTGTGGAGGTGGTGGGGAAGGGACAGTTGAGGATGAAGCTTGGGATGGGTTATGGGATTTAGAAGTAGTAACTAAGGTACGAGAGCTAGTAGAAAGGTTTTTTGGCATGGTTTGTGAGAGGACAACAGTTTTAGTTGGTGGTGTATCAGACATGACAGGAAGTTAAAGTGCACATCACTCGTCTATTTCAATGGTTGTGTAGGGTGGTGAGGACATGGAAGAGGTTGAAAGATGAAACTCATGTTATATGAACTTGACATGACGAGAAACATAAATCTTGTTGGAGGAAGAATCAAGACAATATTAAGCACTTTAGGTGGTGGAATAGTCAACAAAGACACAAAGAGAGGAGCGAGGATCAAGTCTATTTGAAGTATAGGGACGTAAACTTAGATAAGAAAGACATCCAAAACTCTGTAGTTTATGATAGTTAGGTGCGTAACCATGGAGTCTATAATATGGTGATTGTAGTTGAAGTGTTGGAGTAGGTATAAGATTGACCGGTTTTAGCAATGTGGTGGTGATGACGCTCCAGATAACCATTGTGTTCTAGCGTATGAGGAGTGGAAGTAAATGAGTGATGCCATGAGATTCAAGGGTTGGGTGTAAACCAATATATTCGCCATCATTATCACTAAAAATAGTAATTATAGGGAGTTACAAGTGTTTTTCAACCAAGAGTCTGAATTTATGAAAAATATAAGTGGCATCATTTTTGTGTTTAAGTGGATAAAACCACACATATTTTGAGTAATGGTCAACAAATGTAAGATAATTTGTGACCATCATAAGAAATGGTGGAAGAAGTGTAAACATCATTACAAATAACATCAAGTGAACCTTTAGACTCAATAGTATTTTGATAAAATGACAATTTTGCAATTACGAGTTACAATGAAAAGAAACGGACTTTGTAATGTTTAAGTTAAAAGCATTGCTAATATGACGTATAATAGAATAAGATGGGTGACCTAATCGGTGATGCCACTTAGTTGTTGATGTTAGTTTGATAGAGTGGACAATAGGACGAGTAGGATGCCATTGACAAATGTCGGATTTAGTTGGTCCTTTAAGTAGAGGTTCCCCTTATGCGAAGTGCTTCACAATATATGAAGTAGGTAAGAAAGTGAGAGAATTGTTATCATCATGGCAAAATTTAGGAATAGAAATAATATTTCGGAAAATGGAAGGTACTAAAGTATTATTAGAAAGATTAAATTTATTAGTAGGAGTAAAAAGAGAAGTTGAATCGAGGTGAGAGATATCTAGGCCGGATCTATCTCCAATAATAAGTTCCTTGATGCCATCATAAGGAGAGTGAAGAGAAAGATTATTGAGATCATCACTGACATGGTTAGTAGCACCAATATCAAGGAGCTAACCATTAGAAGGAGATTTGGTAGTTATGGCAGCATAAACACGAGGGAAGGTGTAACACCTGGAATTTGTGTAAGTATACCTTCAAGCCTTATATACTAACCTTGGATTGGTTTTGTTATATATGTTTGAGGAGTAAGTGCATTTGATGGACTCGTTAAGAAAGATAAATCTTTACGGCTTGAACTTTCAACAATTTAGGATGTGGGGATGAGGTGCAACCCTAGTACCTCATGCCAAAGTCGCACTTGATGTACCATAACTGTGTTTTTGAAGGAATCACGACCCTTGAGTTGTGACCCTTGCATCTCATGACAAGCATTGCATTTCTTGTATCGTAAGTGGCTCAATGTAAGCATGAGATCCTTGTGTTACGACCCTTGGTTCGCATGCCAGGGTCGCAAATCGCAGCAGTAGCATAAAGATAGGACTTCAGCCGTTGGCTCATTTATTTCCCATATCTACCTCTTTATATCTTCATTAATTTCGGTTTGGAAGCATTCGATACTAAGCGATCAGTCCTTGGAGAGCATTTAAAAACTCTAGACTAAGAGATTCAAGCTTCAAGATCTCCTCTTCATATCTAGGGTTTTACTAACTTTCTAGGTTTTCTCCAAAACCTAGCAAGTGAGTTTAAAATGATTAGTAAACTAGATACATGTCAAAATATTATCTTGCTTAAATTTCTATATTTACCTTAAGTATTATCTCATTTGGTGATTTGGTTATACAACTTCATTTGGAGAATATTTTGTGTTTTTGAAGGAAACCATTATATTAGGGTCATAAACTTACTCTTCAATGATTAGACTTTATATTGAGAAATGTTTATATGAAAGTTGTCTTAAAGTCTTGAGGTCTTCACATGGATTTTATGTGAAATAGTTGACATGTTTTCGGGTCATTGTAATTTTGGGATTTTATTAAATATGTAAAGTATGGTGGTTGGGCTACTAGCCTTTCATTTTGAGACATGATAGATATATTTTCCAAACTGAATTAGATGAATATCCCAACTTGTTAGTAAATGATTGGATGCACTTTTCAAGTAGGCACTATACTACCTAGGATGTAGGCACTATGAACTCCGCCGCTTGAGGTGATACCTTGGAGGTAGACATTAAGTGTGTCGAGCCTTGAGGTGTTATTCGTCAGAATAGACACTAAGGTCAATCGACTCTTGATATGAAACTTGTTAAAAGGTAGTTAGGACACTTGGGTTGTAGGTATTGCAGTGTCATGCGACAACATTGCTCGAATGACATACTTTTGTTTTTCCACCACTCTCAATGAGTATGGGTCTCCCCCGTTGTTTCCAAATGAATGATACGCTTGGTTTATAAATAGATCTAACTAATTATTTGTGGTTACTTATTTCATATGCATACTCACTAGGCTTTTTGACTTAACACTTTTTGTGTTGACAAGTTCTAGTGGCGAGGTCGCTAAGCAGGTTTGACCAACCATTATAGAGAGAGCTTCGGGGAATACTTTTGGGATGCCTTGTGTTGGTATAACCATTTGATGGTTTGGGTGACACTCGATTGTAATCTAGTTTTTCAAGGATTAGATTAATAGGTTGTTAGCCTTAAACCAATTTATTTACAAATGTAATTAACTGGTGTACATTGTTCTTTGTTTTGTGTACAACTCGTATCTTGATATTTAAATACCTATTTTCTAGCTTTTATGGAAATTTTTGTTGTCCCATCTTCCTTACTTCGACATACTGCAACCCAAAACTTAAAAATTGAACTAAAGCTCCAACTCCTCAGATTTTTAATACCTAAAAACTTACCAATCAAAATATTATCAAAACTTTGACCCCTAAAAGAATAATTCTATCATCCTTGATTCTCTTTCATTTTGATATTAAAACCATTGATAAATATTCCTTCAAATCATCTCTGAACATTTTTTTTTCCAAATTCTTAACCATTTAAGCTTGAAGAAACATAATTTTGGAACTAAATAAAACTTCCCATATCAATACTTAATATAACTTGAAACTCAAATAATCCATCACAAAGAAAAATCTAACTAATTGATGGAGGAATTATCAAAAACTCAGAACATCCTAAAGTTTGAACTCAAATCTAAGATGAGTTCTAACTTGGGGAAAATAATTAAAGAAGAAAATACCTTGTAAAGCCAAACATCGAGAAAACTCCTTCCTGAAACCTTTCTTTTCTAGGAAATCACATTCAACAGGAAGAAAGCATATACATATAAAGTGTAGCACCCCACATCCATATTTGCATAAAACCACATATTTCGTTTAACATGAAATACAAATATACAAATTGGTTCCAAATGTACAAATTACTACATTACAAAAGTAGCTACAAAATTTTCATTTATATCAAGTACATGACTTGTATATAACATATTCGCAAGTACATGCACATATATCCAGTCTCTCAAAATCTACAGATGTAAAACAATATTAATTCCCCTTCACATCTTCCCCTTTCTCTTATCCTCCAAATGTGCCTGACCTATAATGCACATTTTTAAACACAAAATGAGGGTTAGACCACAAGGTCTAGTGAGTAATCCCCTTTTATTTGCAATTATAGGGTGAGAATCACCAAAACACTATTTGAAAGCCCATATGGCCATATTTGTATCTTAAAACAAATAAACAACATTTTATTGAGTCAAACCGTTTTTTCACATCATATAGATGGGACAACTTCATCTCATCGCATTAAATAACCAAATAATCAAGTTGTCGCATCCGACATATAATACACCAACTTATCGCATCACACTGATGCGATAACACATTTTTGTCGCATCATACATATGCGAAAACCCCCTTGTCGTATCTTAAGAATGCGATAATCATTTCCTCGCATCTCATTGATGCGATAATCCAATCTTGTCACATCACAAGGATGCGATAACCAATATTTGTCTCATCTCATTGATGCGATAAACATACTTCTCGCATCATACTGATGCGATAAACTCATCATGTCACATCACAAGGATGCGATAAATAACACTTCAATTTCCAATCTCAATTTCATTGCATCACACATGCGATAAAATCAACCTCATCGCATCACACTGATGCGATAACAGATTCCCATGATCAAAAGATCATCATTTCAAGTAGAATGGTTTTAAATCTATGTACATCTTATTGGTACCCGGGTGAATTGAATATCGAGATATGTGATTTTCATTCAATATTAACTCACGATTGTTTCCAAAACGAGGCAACCAAATTTTACCTTGAAAATATAGAGTTCCACGATCAATCTTTATCAGGGTTACTAATATCCCTCCAATCCTTTCAGCTTTAAGATTCTCTTCTTTAATCACTTCGATTTGACATCTCAGGATCTCGTGTTAGGGATAAAAATTTGCTTATAATACAATGGCTTTGATCGTTCCAATCTTCTTTTTTCTACTGAGTGCGTCCGCCACCACATTCGTATTCCCAGGATGATAGAGAATCTCACAGTCATAGTCATTCACCAATTTAAAATCGTCTTTACCTCATATTCAACCTTTTCTGATTAAACAGATGTTGAAGACTCTTATGATCTGTATAAATTTGACATTTTGTCCCCAACAAATAATGTCTCTAAATCTTTAATGCAAAAACAAATGCTGCAAGCTCCATATCATGAGTTGGGTGCTGGTTTTCATGATATTTCAATTGTCTGGAAGCATATGCAATAACTTTTCCCTGTTGCATCAGTACACATCCCAAACCAACCTTGAAGAATTACTATAAACTGTTGGTCCCAGCCGGATCTACAAGAGTTTATAGGTAACAATTTGTAGAAGCGGTGGGGGAATGAATACAAACACAACAACTTTTACTTTTAAAAAACTTATATTGATAAAAAAGATCTATACATATTTTTACAGATTGTTTGCGGAAAAGATAAGATATAGAAATTATGTAAACAATCAAAGATAATATACATATTACAAATAGCAAGAAGAAAAGACTTGCTACAAGAAATATGTTAAGAAGTATTATGCTCTTCACTTGTTACAATAAAAACCGCTTCAGATCACGAACTTGATGGTCTCTATCTTCGATATCACTGAAGGATCTGTGGTGTGAGTTTTGTCTTCCTGAAGGATACCGGTGTCTGAATGAATTACAATACATATTCAGCGATCATTGAACAGACTCGGTGATGATTGCTAAAGCTAAATACAAAGATGGTACATTTCGAAAGATAAAATAGATCATCATCAAGTCACTAAGAGAGAGGATCAACAATCTACCCTTATTTGATGATAACAAAGCAACATAAAGAAAATTGCTTAAGGTACAACAATAAAGAAAAGGTACTAGTAAAATGATTGTCCCTTTTAACTATTTTTGGATCTTTTTCAGTGATACTGTTTACTATGGAAATTTACTTTAATTGTAAAGGATTACAATGAAAGAATAAACAAACATAATACTAATAACTAAACACTAAAATCATATTCACTGACTAGAAAGGTGTCAGTGAATGAAAGACATAAATAGAACTCATAAGTACTTGTCCCATTTACTCTTTTCAGGGATCTTTTTCAGTGAACCAATCATTTATTGAAATATTTTGCAAGGGAAAACATTACAATTAGTTTTGGTAGACCTAAAACATAAAGGTTATACAATAAAAGAAAAGATAAGAAATATAAGATAGTACAAGACTGAAAGGACTTCTAATCTAGATTGCTGAAGTTGACGTAGTTTGGAACATCTTTTTACCTAGCATCTTTCGTCTGAGCATTTCTTTTCAAATCTTGCGATCCATCATCTCTCTATATAAATTATTATTCAGCCAAGTCCTTTGATATTCTAAGTGATCTATAAGGCATAGATGGAACTTAGATACTCGTTGAAACTTGTATTGACCATTATAGTCAATGAACATAAGTCTATATTCAGGTTTCACATGCACTATGTTGGGTATATAAGGACCCTTCTCAGGCAGTGCCAAGTTCAGCATTGAGATATTCGGCTTCTTTTGATCCTTGAGAAGTTCATCCACTGAGAATTTTGTTTCATGTTCGTTCTTGTGGGATGGTCCATATTCAGGTACATGAAGGTTCTTTCTTTGATAGGGTTTATTTGGCAGAGGGGGAACCTCGATGATCTTTGACACCTTGTTGAATAATTCACTCAGAACTTCTTCAATATAAGGCTTATGCTTGGATTTGGAATTGTGGATAGCCTTTTGAATCTCGAGCCATTCATAGAAGCCATACTAACTGAGGAAGGAGGGATACTCAGTGACAACATTTTTGTCATCTCGAAATATGACCATTGAGACTAGCTAAGCACCATCATTCACATGACCATTGATAGTGATGTTTGTATTTTTTATGGGCTCATCCTTGTCTCAATCCTTTCTTTGCACCAGTTGAGGTCACTATCCTTTAGCTTCAACACTTGTTGATGTTCATGTTTAGCTTCTATAAGAAGTTGGGCTTAAGCACTGAGCAGATCTTTCCTCTTGAATTTCCCATCCGCAAGTGCCTGATCAACTAGAGCCTTGGTTAACTCTAAGTGTTATAACCGGGTTTCAGACAACCTGGGTTGAGGTAATCTTATACGTGGTTATAATGTGAATTACATGATGACATGCATGATATTAAATTAAGTGCATGAATAGTATGCGTATATGTGAAAAGTTGTTATTATACATACATGAATTATGTGTGTACGTATATGGTGTGAAACATACATGGATTTTATCATTAAAATAAGATGTGATATCTTCATGGTGAAGAAAGATGGTTTTAATATAATAAAACCCAACACCGCCTATAAATTTTATATTAATAAAAAGACTCCACCACCATGGTGAGAATATATAAAGAGAAGAAAAAGAGGTAAGATCTTATATTATCATCTTATTTTGAAAAGAAACCTTTTGAAAGAAAAAGGTGTGTGGCGGTGGAAGTATTCTCGAGAAGAGTTTTGCACAAAAGTGATTTGAAGATTCTATGTTGTTTGAAGAACTGTTGTGTGGTTAAATATATCAATTTGTGCTTGATAAGGTGAGTTTTTGATAACTAAATCTCTTTATATGTTGTTATATAAACTACCGGGTTTTTGATGTTTGATTTTGAAGAAAAGATGGTAAAACTGTTTTTAACAGTTTAAAGGTGTTATTGTTATAAATTTGAGTATTGGAAACTGTTTTGGAAAGATATAGAAGAGGTTGCTTCTTTAAAACAGTTTTGAAAATGATATCCTGTTTTGAGGATTTAAAGGAGATTTGATGTTTTGGAAATCATTGAAAGAATAAATTGTTCTTGAGTTTGAAAGTTTTGATGATAAAACTGTTTTGAAACCATTATTGGTTGAAAACTATAGAGGATATCTCATCAAGACGGTTGTGACTTCGGTCTGTCTTCSTTTGGGATTAATCTATAGATTTTGTGGATAAAACTATGGAGGCCGTTTCATCAAGACGGTTGTGACTACGGTCTGTCTTCGTTTGGAACTAATCCATAGATTTTGATGAGGAAATAAGAGTGGCATATCAAGGAGAGGTGTCCCATGGGATAAGGGTGGCATATCAAGGAGAGGTGTACCTTCGGCTATAAGGGTGGCATATCAAGGAGAGGTGTACTTTTGGATATAAGGTTGGCAATTGGGTGTGGTTATTATAGCTCTTGATATTATATCTTTTAAGATTATAATAGATTTGAGTTCTTACTTCTTTGTGATTTGAGGACTCAGAGATGTTATTCTTATTAGAAATGATAGTATTGATGTTATTGAGAAGGGGAAAACTTGGTCTATGACCAATGGTTTTGGATAAACTCTGTTTTAGAACAAGTGTTTGATTTAAGAAGAACCAGAGGGGCTCTGTTTGTTTCTTGAAAGGAACTAGAGGAGCTCTGGTTGGTCCTCATTGTAGAACCAGAGGGTTCTGGACGTCGATTTGAGAATTATGCAAGTCTTTGCTAAATGCTTTTAGTTAAACCAGAGGCTCTGTATCTATAGACAAGAGCTCTATCAAAATTATACTTTAAAAGAGTTTTCAAAAAGGTTTTATACTTAGAAGTTTTTCTTAAAAAGTAAGACAGACCAGAAGGGCTCTGGTTGGCCTACGCAGGTTGAACCAGAAGCTCTGGTTGGTATTGCATTTTGAGCCAGAAGATCTGGCTAGTAGACCCAGAACTCTGGTCATATAAAATCCTTTTCAAAATGTGTTTTTATTCTTGGGAAAACTATTTTCTTATCTATGATATTGATCTATGAACGTTTTGGGAATTTTACTTAAGTAAGAGGCTCTGGTTGGCTTAACCAGAAGCTCTGGTAGAGGAACCAGAGGAGCTTTGGTCCTCTTGTTTGTTGAAATATTTTCTAAGTCTGGTCTTTGGAACCAGAGGTCTGATGAACATAAACAGAGTGTGGATTTATACTTCATTATGAGAAATGATTTATTTAAATAATTTTTTGGTGATTCTCACCCTGCAACTACATGGATAAAGGGATCTCACTAGACCTCTAGGTCTAACCCTCATTTTGTGTTTTCAAATATGTGTTGCAGGAAATGCATATTATAATGATAGTAAAGGAAAAGGGAAAATGTGAAGTATTTCTCAATATGATTAGCTATATGAATATCATATTTGGATATGTTTTGAAGGATAGATGTTATGGATACAAGAGCATGTATTTTGGAATTTTTGAGCTGTGTATTTGTATTATGGCTTCTTGTACTATGGACCTTTGTGGGCTTGAACATGTATTATATGAAGGAAATATGTGTTATATGCAATTGTGAGTTTGAGGGTGTTACAGAGAGTGGTATCAGAGCCTCAGTTTAAGGGATTTAAGTATTCACATGCATGATGATTAGACTCAAACTGTTTCATTGCATATTAGGGGTCCCAGACATAGTTAGCACCTTTGGAATAAATATGATAAGTTAAGAGATCAGTGTGTAAGGTATTTTCGGATTACATCTGGCCAATGTAATTTTGAATCTATAGGTACATAACTGAACTTGGACACTTTATTATATGTGGAAATGTGAAAATGTGTTTATTAACTTTGATGTCTACAGATGACTAGTAGATCTAGAAGGTCTGAAAGGATCACCCGCCCCAATCCTAATGAAGAAGAGGACTCTCCTATCCTTGCTCCTGTTGGTACATCTGAGGGCAGAGACAGAGGCAGAGGCAGAGGTAGAGGCAGAGGCCAAAGCAGAAGGCAGACCAGAGGCAGAGTTAGCAAGGCATATGTTAATATAGATCAAGCAGAATCCAATTATGAGAATATGAATCAGGAACAGATGCCTCAACCAGAATACGTGACTAGAGACATGTTGGCTGAAGAAATGGGAAAGCTAAGGGAAACCTTGACTTCCATTATGAGGATTCCTGCCAGAATCGAGACTGGCAGAGTTGAAATTAATCCATTGATTCCAGTTGTCAATAATAGAGAAAGAGATATCAAGATGTTCTTAACTTGTAAACCACCAACCTTCTCGAGAGAAAGAGATCCAATTAAAGCTATGTGTTGGATTACATAAATAGAATCTGTATTCAATACCATTCGATGTGCAGAGACGGATAAAGTCAGATTTGCAGTCTTTGTGTTGAAGTTAAATGCGTTGTTTTGGTGTTAGGTGGAATCCTTAGCCAGAACAGATATTTTGCAAACTTTGACATGGACATAATTTGTTAACAGGTTCAAAATTTTTGCCCAAAGGCTGCTATCAGGCAAATGAAGGAAGACTTTTTGAGGTTAGAGCAAGGAACCAGATCTGTTCGCAAGTACACAGAAAAGTTTATCGAGTAGTCATGGTTTGCAGAACATTACATCTCTTCTGAATCAAGGAAAGTGGAGAGATACATTTGGGGATTGAAGCCATCAATAAGAGAATTTGTAATTGCCATGAACCTGGCCACCTTTTCTTTAACTGTCGATGCAGCAGAGGTGACCAAGAGAAATAAGAACCGCTAAGAAGAAGGAAAAGTGATGGAAAAGAGGAAATAGGAAGGTCCATCGACTGGATAGAGAGGACCGAAGGCTATGAAATATTGAAACAGACCCATCCAGAGAATTCGTGAGAAAACTTGTCCATGATGTCACCAGATTCATCAGGGTGATTGTAAAACTGATCCAAGGAAATGCTACCAATGTGGTGAGGCAGGTCATTTGTCTCGAAACTGCTCAATGACAAAGAGATGTTTTAATTGCAACTCCCTGGATCATATTAGACCAAACTGCCTGCAATTGAAAGCTCCACAACTTACCATGGGATGTAATACATCGAGTGCTCGTGGAAGACCGAGCATGGGTAGAGGAGGACCAGGAGGGGCGCGAGGTCGATCTTTTCAAATGACCAAGCACGAAGCCGTAACTACACCTGATGTAGTGACAGATACATTCCTTATGAACTCATTATATGCCAAAGTGTTATTTGACTTGGGTACAAACTTCTCATTTGTATCCCCATCATTTGCTTTATGTGCTTGCATGAATTCTGTGCCTCTAGACGATAAGTTAGTAGTTGATATAGCCAATGGTCAAGTATATGTGAATTGCGTATTCGATAACTGCACTATTATGATTAGGGATGTGAGCTACCAATCAGACTGTTTCCCATGCCTATGAAAGAGTTTGATGTGGTAGTATGGATGGATTGGTTGGCAGAAAACCATGCCAATATTGTTTGTAATAAAAAGATGATCAGAATAATGTTGCCAGACAGAGGGTCAATTGTTATATATGGTGATCATCAGGATCATCATACCGGTTTGTTAATAATGATGAAAGCCAAAAAATGTATTCAAAAGAAATGTCAAGGATTTCTAGTTATGTAATAGACGCCTAGAAAGAGAAGAGAAAGCAAGAATTAATCCCGATTGTTAGTGAATATCCCGAAGTCTTTTCAGAAGACTTATCCAGATTACCACCAAATAGAGTTATTGAATTTGGGATTGATCTACTACCCGGAGCAGCACCTATAGCCAAAGCACCATACCAATTAGATCCATCAGAGTTTAAAAAATTGGTTACACAATTGAAGGATTTGCTTGATAAAGGATATATTAGACCGAGTACTTCACCGTGGGGAGCTCCAGTTTTGTTTGTGAAAAAGAAAGACGGGTACTATGCATATGTGTATCGATTATCGGGAACTGAACAAATTGGCCATAAAGAACAAATATTCGTTGCCAAGAATAGATGACTTGTTTGATCAAATGGTGGGAGCTAGTTACTTCTCGAAAACTGATTTATGATCAAGTTATCATCAGCTGAAAGTTAAAGAAGAAGATATTGCTAAAACTGCTTTTCGAACCAGGTACGGACACCATGAATTTTTAGTGATGCCATTCGGTTTGACTAACGCACCTGTAAATTTTATGGATTTGATGAATCAAGTATGCAAAGAATATCTTGATAAATTCGTTATTGTATTTATTGATGATATTCTCATATACTCCAAGACCAAAGAAGAGCATACAGAACACCTTCGTTTGATACTTGAGCTCTTGAAAAGAGAAAAGTTATACGCAATGCTGTCAAAGTGTGAATTTTGGCTAAAGGAAGTTCAATTTCTGGAACATGTTATATCCGAGGCAGAGGTAAAAGTGGATCCGGCAAAGATCGAGGCTGTTGCAAAATGGGAGGCACCAAAGACACCATCTGAAGTCAGAAGCTTTTTGAGATTGGCAAGCTATTACCGCAAGTTTATTCAAATTTTTTCCAAAATAGTCGTGCCTTTAACCAAATTAACTCGAAAGAATATCAAGTTTCAGTGGGAAGAGGAACAACAAAAAGCTTTCCAGTTACTAAAAGATCATCTCTGCAGTGCCCCAATATTGACCTTGCTCGATGAAACAGAAGATTTTATGGTATACAACGACGCATCAAAGCTTGGTTTGGGCTGTGTCTTGATGCAAAGAGGAAAAGTTATGTCATATGCATCTTGGTAACTAAAGGATCATGAAAAGCAATACCCAACTCATTATATGGAATTGGCAGCCGTGGCCTTTGCCTTAAAGATTTGGAGACATTACCTCTTGGGAACAAAATGCCAGATTTACACTGATCACAAGAGTTTGCAACACTTGTTCAATAAGAAGGAATTGAATATGAGGCAACGTCGATGGATTGAACTTGTTAACGACTATGATTGTGAAATTCTCTATCACCCGAGAAAAGCAAATGTGGTGGACGATGCTTTAAGAAGAAAAGAAAAAAGTGGAACTATCAAAGCTACGACAATGAGAATAAATTTAACTCTTAATCTTCACCAAGAGATTTTGAGCTATCAGAAAGAGGTTATAAAGGAAGAACACGTAAAATAGGAAAAAGTGGGTAAAATGATTTCCATCATGGAACCAAATGATAAGGGAATATAATGTTTCCAAGGTCGGATATGGGTACCAGTTTACTGGAATATACGGGAAACCATCCTAAATGAAAGTCACAAGTCTCGCTACTCTATCCATACAGGCACCAATAAGATGTATAAGGATTTGAAACCTTTTTATTTGTGGCCAGGATTGAAGAAAGACATTGCAAAATACGTAAAACGATGCTTAACTTGTCTACAAGTTAAGATTGAATATCAGAGACCCTATGGAAATATGCAGTAATTGGAAATACCAGTCTGGAAATGGGATCACATTATGATGGACTTCATCATGAAGTTACCCCGAACCCCGAAAGGTTATCCAATATCTCGTTCTCGCTCGGGAGCCAAAATGAACACGCCTGCTACCTCCCTTACTTAAGCCTTAGATGTCACCTTCACTCGCTACTTCCTTCTTTAGCCTTGATGCAATTTGGGTAATAGTAAATCGACTATCGAAGTCTGCGCACTTCCTACCAATGAAAGAAACTTATTCTTTAGAAAGGTTGGCTCAGATTTACATTAAGGAAATCATAACCTAACATGGTATTCCATTATCCATTATTTCCGACAGAGATAGACGTTATACTTCAAAATTTTGGGAGAGTTTTCAAAGAGCTTTGGGATCACATATTCAGTTAAATACGGCCTATCATCCTCAGACAGACGGACAAAGTGAAAGAACTATCCAGACCCTCGAAGATATGTTGAGAACTTGTGTTATTGACTTCACGGGATCATGGGAGGATGATTTGCCGTTGATATAGTTTGCCTACAATAACATCTATCACTCCAACATCCAAGGGGAACCGTATGAAGTATTTTATGGACGCAAATGTTGAACGTCGTTGTGTTGGAACGAGGTAGGTGAAAAACAATTGACAGGTCCTGAGATTGTTCAAGTGACTTCTGAAAAGATTGAACAGATTCAAGCAAGAATCAAAACAACCCAGGATCAACAAAGAAGTTATGCCGACAAACGAAGAAAGCCGATTGAATTCAACACAAATGATTTTGTGATGTTAAAGGTATTTCCATGGAAGGGTGTTATGAGATTTGGGAAGAAATGTAAGCTTAGTCCAAGGTATATTGGACCGTTCAGAATTTGTAAACGGATTAGGCCGGTAGCTTATCAGTTGGAATTACCAGAAGAGCTCCGTCTGATTCACAGCACCTTTCATGTATCGAATCTGCACAAGTGTTTGGAAGATCCAAACCTAGCAATACCACTTCTAGAGATCAAACTGGACAGTAAATTGAATTTTGTTGAACCACCGGAAGCCGTGACTGACAGAAAGATCATGATGTTGAGAAACAAAGAAATCAGTCTGGTAAAGGTTTAGTGGCGTTATCATAAGGGTCTATAGACTACATGGGAATTAGAATCTAAAATGAGAACCCGTTACCCTTGGCTGTTTGAATGAATGAATTCCGGGACGAAATTTTTTTAAGGGGGAGATAATGTTATAACCAGGTTTCAGATAACCTGGGTTGAGGTAATCTTATACGTGGTTATTATGTGAATTACGTGATGACATGCATGATATTAAATTAAGTGCATGAATAGTATGCGTATATGTGAAAAGTTGTTACTGTGCATACATGAATTATGTGTGTACATATATGGTGTGAAGCATACATGGGTTTTATCATTAAAATAAGATCATGTGATATCTTCATGGTGAAGAAAGATGGTTTTAATATAATAAAACCCACCACCGCCTATGAATTTTATATTAATAAAAAGACTCCACCGCTCTGGTGAAAATATATAAAGAGAAGAAAAAGAGATAAAATCTTATTTTATCATGTTATTTTGAAAAGAAACATTTTGAGAGAAAAAGGTGTGTGGCAGTAGAAGTATTCTTGAGAAGAGTTTTGCACAAAAGTGATTTGAAGATTCTGTGTTGTTTGAATAATAGCTGTGTGGTTGAATCTATCAATTTGAAGTGCTGGTTCTCTGATGATTTTTCACCCTAGGAAGCAGGTTCTCGGATGGATATATCTTTTGTTGGTTGTCTTGGGATGGCTTGGATGCAAAAATCATCATTATTGTCATCATTTCTACCAAGATTAGTACTGTATCTGGAAGTTGAGGTTCAAAATCCTCATCCTTCTCCTCCTCCTCCTCCTCGTCATCATCATCATCATCATCATCATCTTCGTCACCAACATTTGGCAATATAGAGGTGGAAGGATGAAGGTCTTCATGGCCAGCAGCGGCAACAATGATAGCAGTAACCACAACATCATCATCACTGATGACATCATCACTGATGACATCATCACTGATGACATCATCATTATTGATAGCTTCAGAGATAGATTCTATGTCATCTTCAGCAAAAGGAATCAAAGCATCTGTTGGAGGGTTTGGATTATCTTCATTTAGAGAATCTTCAGTAATCTTCTCCATATTGATATTTTCCTCGTGGTCCTCGTTAGCTTTCTCCCCCTCTATGTCATCATCAACATTAGGGCCTAGGAGAGGGTGGCGAGAAGCAAGGTCTTCTAGTTTATGCTCGATGGAGAAGATAGCTTCAGCTTGAAGAAGATTGAAGGTAGCGACCCCATCCAGCTGTTGACGATCAGCATCTCTGAAGGCAGGTTCAGGGATGGGTGCTGGTTGCTAAAAAAGTTGGAAGATTTATTGAAGGAGCTCACCATGCCTGGTGAGTTGAGCCTGAACTTCATTAGCTTTGCTGGTGAGAGCAGCGATTGCTTCAATATTGGCTTGAACTTCAGTCTTCACAGCTCTCAACATCTCTTTGACTTCACATACCTCAGTTTGGACAATAGATAAGCCGTTAGTCAGATCTTCCTTGATAGGCATTGTCTGGCAACAACATGCATCAATCAATAACTTAACATTCTTAGCCATGTCATAGGCTTCAACCTCGATGACTGGGGGTTCATTCTCTAAAGGACCTATAGAGTCAAGAGAGCATTGAGCATAAGATGGATCAGGATTAGTAACAAATAAAGAAAGGGAAGTTTGGTATATACCTGAGGGGTCATCAACGATATTTGAAGGATTACCGCTGGGTATCTCTAATGTGCTATCTTGAGGATCGGCAACATCTATCTGAGTAGTGGGGACAACCACTATAGGATCATCAACACATGTAGTACAGACCAAATAAGAAGGGGATGAGAGAATGGCAGAAAAAATTGTGGAGGATCAGCAGTGGCTAAGTTGGTAGTCATACATTCTGTGATTTAAGTCACTAAAGTGGTTGGGCTAGGAGCCACTTGTACGACAATAATAGAAGAGATTGCTAAAAAGCTTGGGTGGGTTTCAGCAGGTGCCTCGGGGGTAAGGCGAATTTCAATAGTTGAGACTTGTCTGGAGGTCTCAACTAGACTGGTTGGCTTCCCCCTTTTGACTTTCTTATCCCTATTTGAGGGACTACGAGGGGCTTTAGATGGTGTCATCTTGCGAGAGGATAAGGTTGTAGTGGTCGGGATAGACTGAGGGGGGTTTGCCATAGTCTTAACCACTTGAGAAGATGAAGGAGGAGGAGGAGGAAGGGCATTGGCTATTCTCAGCATAAGAGAGAATATGCCAATGTCTAAAGGCTTGGTATTGTGATCAAGTATCGTTGATCCAAGACGACAGATGAGGAGGTCACCTTTAGTGGGGTACCTGGTAGAGAGGATTCTGGCAAGAATTCTACTGAGGAACCTGGTGTAGGGGGACAATTTTCTCACGATGACACTTGTTCAGCTTCAGCACCAGATCGTCGAAAATCAGCTTGGCGAAGTTGACATTGATTTCTCTAATTGCTGAGCAACCAATGTTAAACTCCACCCTTGAAGCTTGGTCTTGTCCACCTATCTTTCTACCCATGCACTGAATAAAGTGCAAAAACAGGTACTGCCAGACTGCATACATACTGTTCTTCTCAATCTTTGTCAGCGACTTGTTGAGGTCAGAGGTAGAGATTTTCTTAAGAGGCTAGTTATAGCCAATATCGTCTAGAATCTTGATGATATGGTCAGTGTTTGGGTCTCTAGCATAGGGAACGGACTTGGGACGTTGAAAAGTAGTTCACATGTTTGAGAAGCCAAAACTTACTTGCAGTTGGTTGATCTCACAGAAAATCTGGTCAATAGAGTTTCTATTCTCGTCTTGCACCGTCTTTACTTCAACAGTGTACTAGAACTGCTTCAGAAGGTCCTTCACCATTACTGGTTCGAAGGTAAGATCATATCCAAGTACAAAGTTCTTTAGGAACTTGGAAGCATCTGCAAATGGAGGTTTGTTTGCAGGAATGTCCAAGAGTGCTATGTGGTTGTTTGGCTTGAAGGTGATGTCTTCCAAAGCGAAGCTCATGCTTTGTGAAGTAGCCATTTTTGTTTAAGAAAGAACAGAAAAATAGATTTGTGCACATATTAAGGTTAGAAAGCACTTTTGGACAAAGTTTGAAGAATAAACTTTCTTTTGAAAAACCAGAAGAAGATTATGGTTTTCAAGAAGATTAGGGTTTTTTAGAAACATGGTTAAAATCGAGAAGAAGAATGATTTAAAACCTATTTTTTGTATCTAAAAGAAAGAAAGAAATTTTTAAATAACAAACAGTGTTTCTTAGAAGATTAACAATCAAAAAGAAATTACAAACCTATTTCTTGAAGGAAAGGAAAAAATCTGAATTAAGAGGGTTTTTGAGAGTTCTTGTTTGCACAAAGTTCTTGAGAGAGAGTATTTGTGTAAGCGTAAAGAGAAATATGATAGAGTAAGTATGATATTTATAGGTGAGATGAGAGAGAAAGAGGAGGGAGAAAAAGGGCTCTTCGAAAAGATGTGCAATGATGAATTTCTTTGCACGTCATTTTACTGTGATTGGTTAGAAGAGAAAATGGACTGCGTGTGACAGAAGGAGACACGTGATACCAAAATTTTTTTAATGACGTCATAAACATATGACGATTCATCATCCCTTTTCTTTTAAAACAAAAGTCATTGAATAAGAAAAGTTCAGTGATAGTTTTAAGTTAAGAAAAGAAATATATCTTAACAGTAAGATAAGAGTTCAGTGATAGAAAATAAACACTTAATCGTTTCACCTTTAAAACATTTTAATCACTGAATAAAAAAAGATTCAACGATAGTTTTGTTTTAAGAAAAGAAAAATATACCTTAGAGATATATTTACTTAAGAATTCAGTGATATAAGAAAACACTGAAACATCTCTTTTAAAACATTTTGATCATTGAATAAGAAAAGATTGAGTGATGGTTTTAATAGAAAAGAAGATAAGTATACATACCTTAGAGAGAAAGATACATTTACTCAAGAGTACATTGATAGAATAAGAATACTGGATCATTTCACTATGTATCACTGAGTATTGCTTAGAGCTGAAGGAACTAATCTCAGTGTTCAACATTCCAAGTTCACTTATTAACATATAAAAACTTGTTTCATCAAGAGGTTTTGTAAACAGATCAGCTAATTGGTACTCAGTGGGTATGAAGTGAAGTTCAATATTACCCTTCATAAGATGATCGCTGATAGAATGATACCTGATCTCAATATGTTTGGTCTTGGAGTGAAGTACAGGTTGTTTGCAATTGCAATGACACTAGTGCCATCGCAGTAGATAGGGATCTTTGAGAGCTGAAGATCATAATCATTGAGTTGGTTTTTCATCCAAAGGATTTAGGCACAACAGCTTCCAGCGACAATATATTCAGCCTCAGTAGTTGATTTGAATACTAAATTTTGCTTCTTACTTGTCAATCTCACCAATTTTCCACCTAGAAGCTAACAAACCTCCAGTGGTGCTTTTCCTATCAATCTTGCAACCTACAAAATCACTATCCGTATAACCAATTAGGTTGAAACCTAAGTCTCTGGGAAACCAAAGGCCCAGATTAGGAGTACCCTTAAGATATATGAATATTCGTTTTACAACAATCAGATAGGATTCGTTAAGTTCAGACTGATATCTTGCACATATACAAGTAGAATACTTGATATCAGGTCGGCTAGCTGTGAGATACAGCAAGGAGCCGGTCATTCCTCTATAAACAATGTTTATAGACTTTCCATTTAGATCCTTTTTCAGCAAGAGAGGAGGAGCCATTAGAGTCTTCATAGATGAACTGTTGATTAAGTCGAATTAACATATCCCTGACATACTTACTCTGATTGATAAAGATGCCTTTATCAAATTGTTTGATCTGAAGACCTAGAAAGTAAGTCAGTTCTCCCATCATGCTCATTTGATATTCTTTCTTCATGCGTTCAATGAACCGAAAACACAAAGAGGGATTATTGGAACCAAATATAATATTATCGACATAAATTTGGACTAGAATGATATGACTCTTGACTTTCCTAAGAAATAGGGTCTGGTCAATCTTTCTACGGACAAAATTTTCAGAGATGAGAAATGAAGAAAGGGTGTCATACCAGGCACGAGGGGCATGCTTTAACCCATAAAGAGCTTTATCCAATTGATAGAAATGATTAGGATATTTTAGGTCGAGAAACCCTGGAGGTTATTCAATATAAACTTCCTCCTAAAGTTTTCCATTCAGAAAAGTGCTCTTTACATCTATTTGGTAGAATTTAAAGTCTCACTAAGCAGCATAGACAAGAAAGATATCTTATAGTCGAGCCTTGTTATGGATTATAATTCCTTGTTCATCAAACTTATTGCAATAAACCCATTTGGTGCCTATCATAGTTTTTGTCAGATGGACTCGGGACAAGGTACCAGACTTTGTTTCTTTCAAACTCAATGAGTTCTTCTGCATAGCAGTGACCCAACTTGGGTCAGTGATAGTCTCATTGATTTTCTTGAGCTCAACTAGAGAAAGAAAGTTGACAAGGAGACATATATTACCTAGACCACGACGTGTCTGAATACCAGGACTTGGATCACCAATAATTTGATGGATGGGATGGTCTTTCGTCCATCGCTGAGCTGGTTGAAGATAACCTTCTGATATTGGAGGCTCAGATATAGAAGATGGAGCTTCAGCAAGAGAGTCTTCAACAACATTTTGAATTGCCAAAGGAGCCTCAATAAGCGATTCATTTACTGATAGAGGTATAGTGACTGAAGAAGATTCAACGATTGAAGGGTCCGTATTTGAAGTAGAAGGGGTAAGTAACTAATAGGAACGACAACAATCCCTGAAGAGGATTTAGCTTCGTTATTAGTCACATTTGGAATGAATAATGGATCATCGTCCACTTCAGGAAGTTCAACGTTTGGTTGATTGCTAAAAGAAGTTTCAGGTTCTCCATAGTAAGATATCATTCAATTATCTAACTCTTCATCATCTTCAGAGATAGGTTTAGAGTTAGCTTATTGAGATTCATCAAATGTGACATGAATAGATTCTTCTATCGTTTATCGTCTTTAGTTGAATACTTTTAAGGCTTTGGATACAGAAGAATATCCAAAAAAGATTCCTTCATCAGCTTTGGGATCGAACTTTCCAAGATGATTTCGTTTGTTTAAGATATAACATGTACAATCAAAGATATGTAGAAAGATTAGAGAAGGCTTTCAACTATGGAAGATTCGTAAGCTGTCTTCTTGAATCTCTTACGATCAGCGACCGGTTCTGATTAAAACAAGCAGTGCTGACAACTTCAGCCCAGAATTGAGTAGGGAGACGAGATTCACTGACGATTGATCGAGCAGCTTTGATAATTGTTCGATTTCTCCTTTCAGCGACCCCGTTTTCTTGTGGAGTTCTCACAGCTAAGAAGTTGTGTGAGATTCCTTTGTTCACAAGGAAGTCATAATGGTACTGTTTTTGAATTCAGTGCCATGATCACTCCTGGTAATCATACTTTGATGTTGTTCAGTCCTTCTATGCGCTTGACGAACGAGATGATTTCTTCAGGTGCATCTCTATTGGATTTGAGAAAGAAAACCCAAGTATACCTAGAAAACTTGTCAACAATAACGAGCGTATTTTTCTTTCCAGCTTAGATTGAACATTGATAGGGCCAAATAAATCCATGTGCAGTAGTGGAAGCGGAGAGGTCACTGAAGAGACTTGCTTTGACTTAAAGCTAGCCTTTGTTCGTTTTTTCTTTTCATACGCTGAGCAAAGAGATTCCTTTGCAAAAGAGTGTTGAGGAAGGCTAGTGACAAGATCCTTTCGAGACAACTTGTTCAGCATCTTGAAGTTGAGATAACAAAGCCGTTTGTGCCATAACCAGTTGATATCTGAAGAGGCTTTAGAGAGAAAACAACTATTCTCAGTGAAGGAAAAATCCATGTTGATGACTTACACGTTCTCTTCACAAGAACCTGTAAGAGCAAGGTTGTCATCTTTGTCGAAGACGTAACATGAATTCTTCAGAAATTTCACTGTGAAGTCTTTATCACATAACTGAGTGATACTAAGAAGATTGTGCTTCAGTCCTTCAACATATGCAACACATCCAGAAGTGGTTGCACCGTTGGTTAATATACCAAAGCCCTTGGTATATTTTTTTTCATTTCCTCCAAATGTCATGGAAGGGTCTCTTTCCTCTTTGTACTCCGAGAGTAGGGATTTGTCTCCGGTCATGTATCTTTAACATCCACTATCAAGATACCAGATGCCTTTGACTTCCTGCAAAAGAAAACAAGCTTTGGTACCCATTTCTCAATGGGTCCAGCGGAGTTAAAGGCGACATCCACTGACACTGAAGAAGAGTCAGCAGGAGTCTTCACTGAGCCTGAAGAAGAGGCTCCAGCGGCTTTCTTCACCTTAGTCATTTTCAAAACATTAGAGGCAGATTTCACTTTGGTTGATTTTTCAGCCTTAGCTACTTTTTTACCTTAGCTAGCGGACCATATTTGGTAGTTGAAGGACACTTATTGGCGATATGAGAAGTTTAACCACAGTGACCACACTTCTTAAAGTCGAGGGGAGCTTTAGGGCCAGAAGAGTCAGAAAGAAGAGAAGAGGGACAAGCTCTAAGAATACCTTTCTCATCTGTTTGAGGAGGAACAACTAAGGGTTTAGATACCTTGGGTGAAAGATTCACTTTCAGATTTGGCTTAGATCTCTAAGAGGGTTTAGAGACCTTGGTCCCTGAGGAAGAAGGTTTACAAGCTGAAGGAATAGAACGAATTCTATTAGACTTGCGGTCCTTCTTGGGAAGAGAAGGAATGCTGACAATAGATTTACCTTTGTCTTTGCATGCTGAACTCAGAGGAGTTCCTTCAAGAAGAGTTTCAGTAGAAGAGTACTGAGAGGAAGAAGTGTCAGGAATAAAAGAAATAGAAGTACCAAACTTAAGCATGGACTTGTCAATGATACACTCTTCCTGACCATAGGAAAATCATAGACCGCTCTTTATCTTTGCAGGGATCTGAGCGTTGATGATCTTAGTGGCCTTGATAGAGGCTTTGCACCATCCTTCATTGGTAGCCTTCTCAGCCTTGAGTTCAGCAATTGCTTGCTCACGCTCAACGATAGCCTACTCGCGTTCGATGCTAACGGTCTGGTTTATAATAAACTGATCCTTAATATTTTCTTCAATCTTGGTCAGCTCTTTGATCTGTAATGACATCTCTCTAATTGTTGTTGAAGATCAAGATTAAGCTTTTCAATTTTGAATTTGCCATTCAGGGTATTTTAAAGGTCAACCGTTAGTGTATATAGTGCAAATAGGCTATCAAAGAAAGAAGAAGAAGGTTCATTTAGGTTACATACCTGAGTATGAGGTTGATGGTGAGGGATCACTGGAAGATGATGTCTCAGATGGTTCATCTTTGACATCCTTGGCCATGATACAAAGATAGGTCGTGTCTTCCTCATCCGAGGATTATTCATCAGAAGAATCAGCCCAGTCATGCTCTTCAGTGACAAGACCTTTGCCTTTACGCTGAAGATTCTTCATCTTCTTGTACTTTTCCTTCAGTTTCAGGTATTTGTCCTTTTGAGGTCTGAAAGAGGATGAGAGGTTGGAAGATGGCGTCATTGCTTTCTTCGACTTGGATTCACTAGCAAAGTGACCTTTCTGTTGACAGTTGTAGTAGCTAGCTGAAGCCTTGTCAATGGGGTTTGACTTCGGATTTTTAGCTATGGTCAGGGAAGGAGATATGCGGTAGTTGCTTTTTCTGGCAAACCTCCTGAAAGAGTTAGTTAGAAAAGCCAGCGGCTCGTCAAACTCTGAAAGATCAGCATCTGTCAAGTACTCAGAGTTAGAAGGATCTAACTCAGTGATAGAAACAGAAGAGGAGGGAGTAGAAGAAATAGAAGGGTCAGTTGAAGGGCTATCAGAGATCGAAGCTAGAGGAGAGCTTTTCATTTCTGTAGAATCTTTTAGAAGATTCTTCTTCAACTGATGGGATTGCTCATGATTAAGCAATACCCCATAAAGAGAACTGAGAGAAATGGATGACATGTCCTTAGACATCTTGAGACACATGGTATAATTATCCCATGATTCTGGCAAACATTCATGGAACTTTGTCAGAGACTATGAGTTGGAATATGCTGTTCCAACTGTCCTCAAATCAATAAGAAGACAATTAAAGTGTTGATATACTTCAGACAAAGATTCAAATTTTCCACAAAGAATACTTTCATATTGTCTTACTAAGTTTATCTTCCTCAATTCTTGTATTTCAGAAGTACCTTCATATTGAACACATAGAGTGTTCCACATGGTTTTCAGGGTTTTAAGCTTTATCATAGAATGATAGGCCTCGTCAGGAATAGCCATGGATATTATAGATCTCGCACGAGTACCTAAAGCCATCTTCTTCTTGTTTTTGTCACTCCACTAATGAGGGAGCTTCAGAATCTGCCGTTCAGGAATCGTGGTAGTCGTAGTAGTTGCGGGAACTACTGGAGAGAGAGGGAATATAATATAAGGTCCATTCTCAATGTAGTATGGAATCTCATGATCCACATCTTCCAAAAAGAGAGATATCAGCTCATCCAAAAAATGAAGTTGTCTATGATAAACCGGGAGGTTTGGCAAGAGAGCCATTATCGTGATAGTTTGTGCTCTGTGTTTTGCAAAACCATTTTGAAAGGTAAATAAATTATCTAGAAAGAAGAGATAATAGGACACCAATAAAACAACAATATAATACAAAAACAAACACTCGTTGGTCCTAACTGGATCTACAAGAGTTTATAAGTAGCAGTTTGTAGAAGAGGGGAATGAATACAAACACAAAACTTTCACTTTTAAAAAACTTATATTGATAAATAAGATCAATACAGATTTTTACAGATTATTTGTAGAACAGATAAGATACAAAACTTATGTAAACAATCAAAGATAACACATAAATTAAAAATTGCAAGAAAAGACTTGCTACAAGAAATAGGTTAAGAAGTATTGTGCTATTCACTTGTTAAAGTGGAAGTATTTCTCTTAGATAGAGAGTATAGATGGAAGAGTATCTTCTTGGGTAATAAGATGGGAAAGATAACTAAGAAGAGAGAACTACTTCACACTTGTGTAGACGAGCTTGTTATCACTAAAAACCGCTTCAGATCATGAACTTGTTGGTCTCTATCTTCAGCTTCTATCTTCGATATCGCTGAAGGATATGTGGTTTGAGTTTTTTCTTCCTGAAGGATACTGATCTCTGAATGAATTACAATACATGTTCAGCGATCATGAACAAACTCGGTGATGATCGCTGAAGCTGAATACAAAGATAGTACACTCTAATAGATAAAATGGATCATCATCAAATCACTTAGAAAGAGGATCAACATAAACTACACAATCTTCTTACCTTTCTAGTAACAATAATATTGGAGCATTGCATAACCGATATTTCAGCAACTGGAAGGCTTTAGCTTGATCTTCTCCCCATTTATACCTTACGCTCTTCCTTGTCAATTTGGTCAAAGGTGTCGCGATCCGAGAGAAATCTTGAATAAACTTTCGTTAATACCCCAACAAACCTAAAAAATTGCGGATATCTGTGGGCGTTCGCGGTATTTCCCATCTTTCAATTGCTTCAATCTTCAGAGGATCAACTTTTACCCCTGCTTCTGAAATGATGTGACCCAAGAATTGAACTTCTCTTAACTGGAATTCACATTTTGATAACTTAGCGTACAACTTTTGTATTTTCAGAAGTTCAAGAATCAAACAAAGATGTTCAACATGCTCTGCTTCCGATCATGAGTAAATAAAAATATCATCGGTAAATATAATAACAAATTTATCGAGATATTAATTACATACTTTGTTCATCAGATCCATAAACACGGCTGGAGCATTAATCAAACCAAACGGCATAACCAAAAACTCATGATGCCCATACCTCGTACGGAAAGTAGTTTTGGCTATATCTTTGTCCCGAACTTTAAATTGATGATATCCCGACTGTAAATCGATTTTTGAGAAATAACTGGCCCCGACTAATTGATCAAACAATCATCAATTCTGGGTAAGGGATATTTATTCTTTATGGTCAATTTGTTCAATTCCAGGTAATCAATACACATTCACATCAATCCATCTTTCTTTTTAACAAACAATACTGGAGCACTCCAGGTAGATGTGCTAAGTCTGATGAAACCTTTATCCAGTAACTCTTTCAATTGTGTCATTAATTCTTTCAACTCGGATGTTGCCAAACAATATGGTGCTATGGCTACCAGTGTCACTCCGGGTGTTAAGTTATTTCTGAATTCAACTGATCGATCGGGAGGTAAACTGGACAATTCATCAGGAAATACTTCTGGACACTCACAAACTATTGGAATGGATTCTTGTTTACCTTTTTCTTTCTTAGAGTCAACCACATAAGCCATGAAACTTTGGGACCCCTTCTGGATACATTTATGAGCTTTCATAACAAAAATCATGCTTGTATGATGATCTCGCGATCACCATAAATCATAATTGGACCCTTCCCTGACAAATCAATACGTATCATCTTCTTACTATACACGATACTTTCCTGTTTTTCTGCCAACCAATCTATGTCGACTACTACATCAAATTTCCTTACCGACATAGGGAATGATCAGATTGGTATCATACACCCTTTAACCTCTATTAGGCAATCATTATATACTTTGATAACAGATACTTGACTATTTGTAACACCCCAAGATCTATATTTGCATATAACTATGTATTTCATATAACAAGAAATACAAATAGTACACATTTGGTCCCAACAGTACATGAAGCTATATTATAGAATTGACAACCAAATATTTCCATAATATTATCGTACATAACTTGCATATAAAACAAGTATTCCAAAACTCAACAGAAAATAAACTCTTCATCATAACCCATGTAAGCATGAAAGGAACATTCACATTTTTCCTTTCCCTTATCCCTTGATAATACCTGACCTGCAATGCATATTTTTAAATACAAAATGAGGGTTAGATCTTTAGATCTAGTGATAAATCCCTTTTTATACAATTACAGGGGGGAAAATCACCAAAACTTGTTATAAAACTATATTTGTAATTTTACAAATATCTAACACCTTTTTATAAAATATAACTCAAATATCGCAATTAAATGTGAGTTATAAATTTTTCCTCGCCGCACATGGAATGTGACCACTCAGGTCCTCACATCATTCTGTGCGAGGTTACCCTGATCTCCTCTGGCTCTTAAGGACTAGAGCTCCTCTACCTCTTAAGGACCAGAGCTCCTCTGGCTCTTAAGCCAGAGCAAAGCAAAACAAAAAAAAAGTCACTAAAGACTTAATTATGAATTCTAGATTATTCTTAAAAATTATATAAACACGTAATATAATCAACCAGAGCTCCTCTGGTCACTTAACTTAGTATAAAGAAATCCAGAGTTAAGCTAACCAGAGCCCCTCGGGTCGACTAGAGCCTCTGGTCTTACCAACCAGAGCTTCTGGTTTCAATCGTTAAAAAACCAACTAAGGACGCACGATCAACCAGAGGCCTTTTGAACAACCAGAGCCTCTGGTCTATCTTAACCAGGGTTTATGAAAAATTAGAAGATGAAATATAAGACAATTATATTTTTAATATAACCAGAGGCCCTCTAGTCAAACATGAAAGTTAACCAGAGCCTCTCTGGTCCTCTACTGAAGTTGGAAAATATCAAATTAAAAAGGTTTTAACTATAAGATCATACTAAAAACTAAGAGTTTAGATATAGAGCTCGAATACAGAGCTTGTACTTAGTAAATTTCATGATATAGAGCCTCTGGGGCAAATTATGAGTACTTGAAAAACTTTGAGATTTTCCATCACAGCAGAGGCCTTCTGGTTAATCTTGAAGACCAACTAGAGCCCCTATGGTTACTCATCAAAACTTTACTTTATTGAAATAATCCAAATCAACCCAAAAATGTTATTATTAACTCACAATACAGGTCAACAAAATCCTTTCTGGTTATAAACCATTTTTCTCCTATTCATAACAACATTGTTATCATATCGATAAGAACAATAATTTCAAGTCCTCATATCACAAAGAATTGATAATTCAAGATCATTGCATCTCATGGATGTAATAACAAGATGTATGGTCAAAACTTAGATTATACACTTGCCACCCTTATCCAAAGGTACAACTCTCCTTGATATGTCACCCTTATTCCATAGTACACCTCTCCTTGATATGCCACCCTTATTCACTCATAAATTTTTTAACCGAATCTGTCATTTTTGCCAAGAATGGCATAAAAAAAGTTTCATCACAGAAACTCCATATTAAAATTTTTTACATTTCCAAATCTAGCATCATTATCAACCCAAAATAACTTCAACAACAGTTTGCCTTTTTCCACATAAAACCAAACAGTTCGATATCTCAAATACTAGATATAGAAAATTGATAACATAAACTCACCTTATGTACATGTATATGAAGATGAATCTTCACAATAATGATTTCCCATTAAAATCACATAATCAACTTCTTAACAGCTTCACGAAGTATTTCACACAAGATTACACACAATAAGTTTTCTCTTTTTTTCCTTTCTTTTCAAAACAGAATAGATAAGATAAATCTTATGTTATCACTTTTATATACCCTCAAAATCACAAGGGGGTGGAGATTTAATACTTTTATAACCATAACTCACACTCAACCCTATAAATAAACTATACATATAATCATAGGCGGTGGGATATATTTTAAGCAAGTAATCACATAAACGCATAAAACATTTTAAAATTCTTTATTTACCAATACTTTTCAAAAACCACCTCAAATTTGGGGTTTTCAAAAAAGCTGTTGGACCGCTCAAACCAGCCGAACCAAGTCAAGCCAGACCGTTTTTGGCAGTTTGAGCGGTCTGGCGGTTTGGTTTGGTTTGGAAAATAGCAAAACCGGGCGGTCTGGTTCGGTCTGCGGTCTAGAACCTTTTTTGGGCGGTTTGGACCAAACCGACCGCCATATATATATATATTAATTACTTATGGGATATAGCTCAAATATATCCCTAAACCCAACATAAAGCCTAACATCTAACATAATCGATATGGATATTTAATCTAAAGTTATAAATTATATATGTTTTTTAACTTTAATATTTAAAGTCCATTAAAGGCCCAAGCCGCCTAAACCGGTCAGACCAGACCGCCTTTTTATGGTCTGGTTTGACCGGTCTGGGTACTTGATGTCAAACCGCTCGGTTTGAAAATTTTATAAACCGCCATTACGGTTTGGTTTGTGGTCTGAGGGGTTAAACCGCCCAAACCGGACTGCGAACACCCCTACCTCAAATTCTATAACTGAAAATTCGGTTATCACACTATCATTAGTAGTGTCAACTACTAATACATTGTCTAGAGGCATAGGTTTCACATATAAACATCTAACAAATAAAGGTGACACAAATGAATAATTTACACCAGAATTAAATAATACCTTAGCATATACTCAGTTTATAAGAAACGTATCCGTTACCACATCAAGGACTTCCTCTGCCTCCCTTCTTGACATCTAGAAGAATCTCCCTCTAGCCCTGTCAGATTCACCGCTTTTAATGTTGATACCCCCACGAGTACTCTGAGTGTTTCCACCAAAAGTTAATCTCAGATTCTTTAGGGAAGTCTGATTTGATATGATTCATAGAATCACAATGATAGCAACGTTGAGGCATCCGACAATATCGAGAGATATGCCCCAACTTTCCACACCTGAAAAAAACTCTTTGGTCAAGATTGCAATCACCCTGATGGACATGGCGACATCTCTGACAAGGTCGTTTATTGAATCGTTGAACAAGACGATTTTCAGATTTTATAAACTTGGATCTCTTGAATTCTGTTCAGGACCCTTCCCATTTTCTCTTTTCCACTACTCTTTCTCCCACCTATCTGTTCTTATTCCACTTAGTAGTTTCAGCTACGTCCACCACAGATGGGAACGTAACGGGATCCATTGCTATTACAAATTCTCTAATTGAGGGTTTCAATCCCTAAATATACCGCTCAAACTTGTAGGATTCTAATGATATGTAATGCTCAACAAATCGGGAGTGTTCAATAAAACTTTCTCTATATTCCCGCACAGTTAAATTCCCCTGTTCTAATTTTAGAAATTCTTCTTCCAACTGTCTCACTGCCGCTTTAGGAAAGAACTGTTCTTTAAATCTATCCATGAATTCCATCTATGACATTGATTGTAAAATATTAGGTTTAGATAACGACTCAACTTCCCATGAGTACAAATCATTTGATTTGAGCATTGAAATAGCAAACCTAACCCGATGTTCATATAAACACTTACTTGTATTAAAGACCGATTCAATATCTTTTAGCAAACACATGGCCTTTATCGGGTCTATCTCTCTCTCTCCAGAAAAAGTCGAGGGTTTACACGTCAGAAGCATCTTAATCTTACCCCTCTTTCATTTGAAGTATGGACTTGAGGGTTTATTTCCACTCGTTCAGTTTCTACTCTGGAAAGTGTTCCCAATATAGAAGTCAAAGTATTTCATATCTTACTCATTTCTTATGCAAGCATATCCCGACTAACGTACTCAGGATGTTGAATTTGTTCCTCGTTAACATTTTTTTGAATAGATTCCCCTTGTTCCGGAAGAACCTCAGAATGAATACTTCGTACTCTTCCTCAACCCCTTCCTCTGCCCTTGCCTCTGCTTCTTCCTCTACCCTGACTGATAGTTAGATTTCCTTGAACATTTTATGGGGAAGTCTCTCTTTTATCCGGGCTTATAAGACCAATCTTTTCAGATCTTCTTGAATGACTTACCATCTAACAATTTACAAAATTTAATATTCACATAATCACATTCCCAGATATAATAAGGTATCCAAGCACAAATATGTACCTGTAAACCCAAGATTACATTGGCCAGTTGTAATTTGAATTTATCTTACATATCATTCTTTTAACCCATCATATTTATTCCAAAGGTTCTACAATTGTCTAGGGCCCTTAATATGCAAATAATACAATTTAAGTCTAGGCATCATGCTGAATACCTAAATCTCTTAAACCTGGCTCTAATACCAAACTTATAACACCCCACATCCATATTTGCATAAAACCACATATTCCATTTAACATGAAATACAAATATACACATTGTTTCCAAATGTACAAATTACTACATTACAGAAGTAGCTTTAAATCAAGTTCATGACTTGTATATAACATATTCGCAAGTACATGCACATATATCCAGTCTCTCAAAAGCCATAGATGTAAATCAATACTAATTCTCTTTCACATCTTCCCCTTTTCCTTATCCACCAAATGTGTCCGACCTGTAATGCACATTTTTAAACACAAAATGAGGGTTAGACTACAAGGTCTAGTGAGTAATCCCCTTTTATTTGCAATTACATGGTGAGAATCACCAAAACACTATTAAAAACGCCCATATTTGTATCTTAAAACAAATAAACAACATTTTATTGAGACAAACCTTTTTGTCGCATCATATAGATGAGACAACTTCATCTTATCGCATTAAATAACCAAATAATCAAGTTGTCGCATCCCACATATAATACACCAACTTATCACATCACACTGATGTGATAACACATTTTTATCGCGTCATACACGCAATAACCCCCTTGTCGCATCTTAAGGATGCGATAATCATTTCCTCGCATCTCATTGATGCGATAACTCAATTTTGTCGCACCATAAGGATGCAATAACCAATATTTATCGCATCTCATTGATGCGATAAATATACTCCTCGCATCATACTAATGCGATAAACTCATCATGTTGCATCACAAGGATACGATAAATAACACTTTAATTTCCAATCTCAATTTCATCGCATCACACATATGCTATAAAATCAACCTCATCACAACAAACTGATGCGATAACAGATTCTCATGATAAAAAGATCATCATTTCTATAATTTGATTATGCCACCCTTATCCCTATATACCCAGCTCCTAATTATGCCACCCTTATTACAAAAATACACCCAACTCTTGATTATGCCACCCTTATTACAAAAATACACCCAACTCCTGATTATGCCACCCTTATTACCAAAAATACCTATCTCTTGATTATACCACCCTTTTTACCAAATAATATTCATCTTTTGGTTATGCCACTCTTATTACAATCAGTTGATAATATCATATCAAAACCCAAAATTTATGCTAATAAATAGCATATAATCATTAAATACTCACGTATGAAACCTTACGATTTCTTCACCAAAAACATATTAAATGGTGTTGTTATAAGCCCAGATCTGACAGTAGAACAATTTTAACCAAGAGATTCAAGCAAGAAATGTAAAAGAAGATGAAGTGAAAAAACAAACGTTGCTTTGTTTATTGAATGGAAAAATGACAAACTTACAAGAACCCTATTCGACTCACATATAGTCTGAATCTATGTATTACAATGAAGTTTTTCTATCTGCTCTTGTACTGATTTCTCTATCTCTAAC
>NC_037532.1:23894279-23895606 GCF_001531365.2 Cynara cardunculus var. scolymus | reverse complement strand
CTTCTAGCTCTACGTTTTGGCACAAAACCTTCTTCAGTTCATCTTCTAGCACCCGATTGCTTAATAAAACTTTTTCGGGATTATCATTAGCTTAATAATAAAGCTAACAATCTCCCCTCAAAGTTTTATGAAGCAAGCATCTTCATGACGTCTTCTGATCTTTTCTCCCCTGCTTCAATAACAGAAGCTTTAGAGTGTTTAGGAGGAGGGAGATGACGGCACACCCACTTGCTCTTATGGACAAGTCGGGATTGCAACTTCAAACTCCCCTCTGATTGTAGCTCTGTGGTCTTCATTTTCAACTCTTGGCTCATTTCAGACTCAGAGTGACATTTCAGCACCACTAATTGCACATAGTGCAGCTTTAACCTGCTTACAATTCAACACAGTCTGTGGAAAGCAGAATAGCTACTCCACACAGAAGTAGCAAATTCATCCCTAGAGGGACAGATAACTGTGTGGATTACATGACAAAACAGTGCAATTAGTCTTATGACAATGACTCTATCAAAGAACCGCAAGTTGAGAAGGAATGAAGTTTTAGAACTTAAACAGAGATAAACACTATTAGAAATTAGATCTGGAGAGAAGATTTTCACATTTAAGCAAATTATCTTCATGAAACAGCCGGTCAATAAAATTGACAGATTAGCTGTTAATGCTTTTAAGGGTAAAAAAAAGAAAGGAAACTGCCATAGACTTGAAATAATGAGAGTTTCTAGAGACGAGAAATATAAATCTTTTATAGATTCAAAAACCATAAAAAGAGAAGATGAAATACTACTTAAGATATTGCCTTAGGCTAAGAGTATCAAGAACATTTGCTAGACGCCTTTGCGTAGATCTGACTCTAAAAGGGCAGAAAAAATCGACTGACTCCAAGAAACTCACAGATCTGTGAGATCCAAGATCGAAACAGGTTCTAATTCATCCTAAGAACAAATCCCTTAAAAAGAATTTGATAAATGTTAAGCGAAAGATGAATCGACGAGTTTCAGAGTTCAAACAGCAGTCGAACAGCAAACTGTTCAAGAAGAGTGTATTTCGATTAAATCGAACTACTGCAGAAAGATCGTATCGATTAAGAAATCGATTTTGGCTCTGATACCACTTGTTATAAGCCCAGATCTGACAGTAGAACAATTTTAACCAAGATATTCAAGCAAGAAATGTAAAAGAAGATGAAGTGAAAAAACAAACGTTGCTTTGTTTATTGAATGGAAAAATTACAAACTTACAAGAACCCTAATCGACTCTCATATAGTCTGAATCTATGTATTACAAGGAAATTTCTCTATCTGCTCTTGTACTGATTTCTCTATCTCTA
>NC_037532.1:23889119-23893833 GCF_001531365.2 Cynara cardunculus var. scolymus | reverse complement strand
TTAATAAAACTTTTTCGGGATTATCATTAGCTTAAAAATAAAGCTAACAGGTGTTTTCAAAATAAACCTCACTTTATGAATCACAAAGAGATGAAAATATGAAACAACAAAAAATTCCAGCTAAGAATCACAAAGCCGGTTTCTTCCTTCTTCGGTGTTTTGTTTGCTTTGAACTAGAGAGCAAATATGCACACACACTTCTTTCTTTTTCTTTACAAAACTCAAGTAGCAACAAATATCTTCGTAAAATGTGTATATTTAATAAGAGGCGGTGGATAAAAATGATATTGTAAACAAATTTTTAAAACACACCCCTCAATTTTCTCGCACTTAATAGAAATCACCCAAACTTTTATAATCGCAAACCTGGTTGTCTTTATCTTGATCCTTATGGGCCTCTGAAAAAGGAGCAATTGATTCTCTCTTGTTTTAAATGTACGATCCATACTAGATCTAACGAACTGCTCATTCTACCTCCTCTACGTTCTTGACGTTCTTGACAGCCCATCTTTGTCTTAGTAGTCTTTCAGTGGCATGTTTCCCCTTCTTTTTTCTTTTTCACAAATAAAAACTTTTGTATTTAATTTAGATATTAGAGGGATTACCATATATAACACAAAATTTCTCCGCCTATTCTTTCTAGTCGAGCCTCTCGGTCTGTCATTAAACCCCCGAGGTAGATAGAATTACATAGATCCTATAATAAAAATAAATTAAATTCCCGATTTATATTTCTTCTGGAAGGAATCAGTTGTGGTGGGTTTTTATACTACCAAAATTTCAAGGTAATCATTTTACTTAAGACAAATAACAAATAAACCCATGGACTAACACTTATTACAATTAATGTTTAAGTTTTTTTTATTATGATAATAATTTTGTGATACCACTGTCAAAAAATCATGATTATGTCATTGATCATGGATACACAAATATTACGTACTAAATTCTGTGTAAACTAAACTTATAGTTTACTCAAATTTTATTTTAAAAGCATACTTTTAAAATCTATTTTTATATCCTAGTAATTAGTTTGATCGTTAATTTGGTATTGCAATTTGTGTATATAAGAGCATTCATAGTGGTGAAACCTTTAAAAACCTCAGTTTTCATACTTTTTTTTCCAGTCATATGATTATCACTTCAACAAAATAAGAACCTCAATAAAACTTTACAATAGAGTTTCTTACAAAAACATCATTTTCCATTTCTTTATTTATAAAAAGTAATTTTATAAATAAATCATTATATAAATTTAACACATATATATATATATATATATATATATATTATCTATTGTAAAATTGTCAAAAAAATTCAAATATATGCTATTAACTTTCACTGTTCTATATTAATTATAACTTGTCATTATCGAAGACGAGGATTAAAAATTGAAGATTAGACAACATTTGAAAAAAAAATATTATGAAATGTAGAAAAAGTATAAAAAGAATTAATGAATATACTTTATAATAATTAATTTATAATTTTTTGTATCGGTTTTAACTTACATATTTTATAGATTTATTAAAATACAATAAATGGTTAAAAACAATAAAAGATAATAAAAAATAATAATAAGAAAGGAACATAGACAAAAACCTGAGTTCTTATTCAAGTACTCGAGTTCTTATTAGAATCTATGATTGGACAAGAACCTTTGTTCCACAATGAAGGTTCTTATAAAACCCCCAATGGAAACCTCAAGAGGAACCTCCATTATGGATGCTCAAAAAATATAGAACTCAAAATATTGAATATAAATAGTTATAAATAAAAAGTAATCATATTAGTTTATTTGAAATATATATTAAGTATTAAATTAACTTCATATATAAAACTGAATATATAATTGTTGTAGATGTAAAAATACATCAAAAATAATTTCATAACTCTCAATGTTCTTCGTTCCGTGTAGAAATACATCGAGGAGAACGTGAGCGTTTTTATGGGACCTTTCGTACAATCTTAAGAAATGGGATTTTATTAATTGAATTAACTATCCATAATTCGTTAAACCAAATACATAGATGATGCATTGTTACTTTCTTATTGTCTAATGACACAAGATTAGTCACTAAAGAACTATATGGGTCAAACCTAGTTAAAATATTTGTTTCAAATGGATTATGAGAATGAAAATGAGTATATTCATATCAGCTTTAATAAATATGGAAAGAAGCATATATAAGAGAAACTAGTGTGTCAAACTTGTGGATTATATGGGTCATTGAATTAAATTTTATCAGCAATAAAGAACTTTGGAACAGTGACACGTATATGTTTTGACATGACCAGATAAGACACCATGGTTATGGCATAATGATCCGTGTTTTGAAAATAGGCATAGACACATTCTCTTTTGAGAGAGAGGCAAAATAAGGAAATGATCAAAATTGACTTTTGACTTCCGCAACATAGGAAACAAAACCATCATCGCAATATGCATTGTTGAATACCTAAAACTTTTGCAAACTATGATCATTAGCCTAGATAGGAGACCATCATAAGATAAGAATACAATACCAAATATTCCATTTTTACAATAAATACAATGTGATATTTATGGACCTATAGATCTAGAATGCGGACCATTCAAGTGCTTTATGGTTCTGGTTAAAGTTTTGACCGGAGAACGCATGTCATAATATTGTCCACACAAAAGAATACACTTATATCACCAACTATATGTTTAAAGGCTCACCATCCCGGTTATCTCATCAAGTCAAAATAACTTGGTAATGCTGGAGAATTTACATCATAAGAATATGATGATTATCACATGTGTATTGAGATAGATCTTGAGCATCCTATAACCCCATGTGCATAAATAAAAATGGTCTAGTAGAAGTTGCCATCAAAAGGATATATTTAGGAGCTAGGGCATTAGTTATGTGCACCAGTTTACCATATCTACCCGGGTTTATGAAACATTACTTGCAACTTTACTTATTTGTTTTTAGACCCTCTACTAGCCAACCAGTCTCCTGCGTACCAATTGGTAACTGGATATAAGCCTGATATTTTATATTTGTGCATGTTTGGTTGTGTAGTATATGTGTCAATTCGCACCCACAACACACTAAAATGGGTCCTTAAATACGGTTAAATATATGTTGGATATGAATCCCCAATAACTATTTGCTTATAAGAATCCTTGATGGGTTATCTTCACTGCAAGATTTGTGTGCTGTGACTTTGATGAGACAGTCTTCCAATCGTTAGGGGGAGATAGCAAAAAAGATTTTCCAAGGGAATGATAGGAAGCGTAATAGAATATTCCCACTCTGTCTCATTTTGATCTCCAAACTTCATATTGTAAAGTTGAGGTCAAATGAATCATACTCGATACATGATACGTTTAATATTATTTCAAAAAGGACAAGATCATACAACTAGCTACAAAATACCCATGATTAAAAGTCCCCAACAAGGGCACAACGCCATTGGAAATTGTGATCACACATAGTGGAGGTGTGGTTAAATTCGTAGCTACCAAATGAAAATAATGGAAGCTATTTGGTTAGATAGATACTTCTCTAAAGGAAGAGAATAGGAAGACACAACCATTTATCATCAATACATAAACCTCTCATGAGATTGTCTCTAAATAGACTATGTCCATAAATCATTACTGGAGGACGCTTCAAAGTTAATATCGATTCCATAGAAGAAAAAGATCTCAAATGAATTATGAGAGTGCATATTAGTCGATGAACAGATCAACATACTCAATGTTGATATATTCACATACACTATTTGCTCATAAGATGATAGAGTAAGATGACATCAAACCAAGCTTAGTTGAACAAGTGTTAACAAAGATCAGATTGATCTAAATGAAAGGAAGAAACCCAAAAGAATTTTCTTTGACAAAGAAACGTGCATCTGGTTTGGTAGTGCTAACCTACCAAGTGTAAAGACCGTAGAACATAGATGAATCTTTGTCAAAAGCATAATGAGAATAATGAAGTCTAATGTATAAGGTTCTCATTTGGCACAAAGTTTCTCACAACACTCTAGATTGACCATGGGAAGACTTACTCTCCCATGATGGACGTTATAACGTCCCATTGTTTGATTTGCATAATAGTTTCCTAAGGACTGGAAATGTAGCTCATGGATGCGGTTACTACATATATCTATGGGGATATAGATATAAAGATATATATATATATATATATACACATATAATACTTACCACTTTTCAAATGTAGCCATAGGTTCATTTTGAGAAGTGGTAAGTGTTTAGAAGTAGAAAAGTGATCCTAGTCTTTTATCTGCTCAAGATTTGTGGCTTTGACTATGAAGCACCAAATAATTTCTTGCATTGTATGTGGAAGATAGAGGGTTAGTTTTGTAACTTTTACAAATAGGCGGCAAAACAAGTGCATATGTGAACCCGTGTAATTCACATATCAACTATATGTTCATATGTGAACTTTTGTAATTCACATATGAACTATTTAACTAATTAACATATGAAACCATGTGATCCACATATGAAGGAATTAACTGATTCACATATGAACTCATGTGATTCTGAACTATATGTTCATATGTGAACCTGTGTAATTCTCATATGAACTATTTAACTAATTCACATATGAAACTGTGTGATTCACATATGAATTAACTAACTGATTCACATATGAACTCGAGTGATTCGTATTTGAACTAATTAACCGATTCACATATGAACTAATTAACCGAT
>NC_037532.1:23868171-23889029 GCF_001531365.2 Cynara cardunculus var. scolymus | reverse complement strand
TGAACTAATTAACCGATTCACATATGAACTAATTAACCGATTCATATATAAACTCATGTGATTCGCAGTTGAACTAATTAAGTAATTCACATATGTACTCGTGTAATTCACATATAAACTAATTAACTGATTCACATATGAACTAATTAGCTGATTCACATATGAACTATGAGTTCACATATGAACTATGAGTTCACATATGCACTTGTTTGCCGTCTATTTACAAAAATTACAAAACTATCCCTTTGTAAATCTTGACCAGTCAAAGCTGCAATCTTTGACCAGTCAAAGCCACAGTTCTTGATCAATCTTGACCATATGAAGGGCTAGGATCACTTCTTTACTTCTCAAATACTTACTACTTCCCCCTATATATATATGTGTGTGTGTGTGTGTATGTGTGTGTGAATGAAAGTGTCTGATGGCCTTACATTACCTAAGTCAAGTAAATCTAAACTATAGAATGTATATGCAAATAAATTGAAACATTCACTTTGTGGATTAAAGCAACTCAAACAGATATGGTGTACCCACCTAAGTGAATACTTGATTATGGAGAGATATAAGATGATGATTTATGTCCATACTAGCTCCATATGTTAATGATTTGAACATAATAGACACTCTTGACAAAATAAGAGAAACTACAACCTACTTGAAATATGTATTTGAGATGAAAGATCTTAGGAAAACTCAGGTTTGTCAAGCTATTTGAGCTAGACATCGAGCTTGTGGAATATTGATCCACCAATCTGCATATGTCCAGAAAATGATTGGGTAATTTAATATGGACAAAATGCATCCAACTAGCATGTTGATTACCCATAAGATTATAAGAACAATCAATTAAGCATAACAAGCAATGAAACGAATCTATCGGCTTGTCTATTGATCAAATGATTGAGTACAATGTTCTTTGTGCCATAGGCGGCGCTCCAAATGATTAGATAAATGATTACAATGAACGCGTTAACCTGTTATAGAAAATAGGGAAACTATTTATACTTCAACGGAATTTACACTTTAAGCCTTTCTACGTTATTACAAACAAAATAAGATAACTAACATTCTCCCCCCTTTTGTAATAAAGAAGCTTTAAACAAATCTTCGTCTTCTCGGGTGGTGGCCAAAATATGTCTCGAATCTTCACTTTATTTTTTGTTACTCCATCTTTTTGTTGAGATCCAGAGCATTCATCATCAAGATTTTGTCATGTGGGTTGAGTTTATCAAAGTCTTTTCTTTCCAGCTTGAGCTTGTTTGACATTTGCAGTTTGATAAGTTTTATGGTTTCAGCAGAATAAGCTGCTAGCTAGTTGAACCTCATGAACTTCTTCTCTCCGATGTTGTTGGAGTACACTATGTCAAACTCATGCTGCTTTATAATCAGGAGCAAAGGTAGGGGCTCTATGTCTTCAAGACTCCGGTTTGGCTTCAACAGGTTTATCCTCGGTTGATTACTTTCGATGCCCAATTGCAAGTGCATCACGTACCTAAGCATTGTCTGATGAAACATGAAGTGCTTGATAGATTCTAGAGCTATTTGCACGTCTTCCGGTCTGATGCTCCAGTCACGGATGTCCACGTACATGGTCTCGAAGTCTTCAAAAGATAAGAGCCTGAAGTCAGCTTCAGAGAATTTCCATTCCTTTTCGTCAGTTATGAGAACGGTGAAAACTGGGAATCGAATGTTCACGAGTCTGTCAGTATATATATTCTTTATGCCCACAATCTTGTGTCTTGTCCTGACCATCTCTAGCGGTTGAGCCTTAGCCTTGAGCATGTGCATGTATATGATGAACTGAATGTTGTAGACGTGAGTGACCTAGAGAAATCGAACCTAATCCAATTCAACAATTCTTCTGACGAAGAATTTGAACTCGGTATCTTCAAGGAACGAGACCCTGATTCTTGTTCTCTCCCACCTCTGAACATGAGTTGTTGCTGGAGTACTCTGGCCCGAGGTTCTCTGACTTGTTGGAGGTTGGGGAATAGACCAATCTCTTGGAGGTGATTCTGGTAAGGCTTCATTAAGATCATTGATGTGGTCGAAGTCCCCTTCTATAAGCATGTCGTCAGATAACGCGAAGTAGTTGTCAATTTCTTTGTTGATTTGCTGAGGCTGAGGCTGAGGCCCTTCTTCATCAGATGCTAAGTCAATAATAGGGCATGGGACCTCAGCAACAACAGTATACGTTTTAGCTCTTTGACCTCTAGCAGCCTCCAACTTTTCAACCATTGGCTCTGGTTCCACGTCGGTCGCTTCGATGGAATGTTGACGATGACTTTGACTATGAGAATGTGACGATTCAGCACTTGGAGTTGGTCTTTGGATTTCATGGGAGACATCAGGGTCGGTAGTTCTCAGTATTTTCTCCTTCTCATGATGATTGGGGTCATCATCCATGTCACCATGTATGCGCTTTGAACCACTTGTCTAACTCTTGCACCTGTCCTCAAGGATCTGAATCCTCTCGTACATAGATTGGAACGATGACTTGATGGTGTCTGCCATTGTGTTGAGCTGAGTATAGAGACTTCGAAAACTGCCTCAGACCTCATCTTGAAATACTTGGAACTCTGGTCTTGTGATATATTCAAGTTCGGTTTGCGCCCTGAGCATGCTAATATGGTCAACTTCTACTTGTCTTCCTTCATCTGCCTCGGACAACAGCCTTGCATAAATTAAGGACTTCAGTTCTTCGGTGGAGCATTCAACTGGTTATCTTGACTCAAGAGTAGGTTGTCACTGTAGTTGAGGAGTCGGATTCACGTGCTCCATGACAGATTTTACCTTTAGTAGTCTCCTTAGTTCATCCACTTGATTGTGCATGGACATTTGAACCGTAGCAAGAGCACCTGCAAGCGTCTGGGTTTCTATTTCGGGTAAGTGAGTACTAGGGGCACTTAGCCTTCTTATTAGCACGACAGCTGAATCAACTGTGTGACCTACATTCAATGTCGGCAAAGATGTGGCACTAGTAGGATTTCCATCCCGTCCTTGTGAAGTATCTATAGAATATACCACTAGGGATGTTCCGACGTGTTCACTTAGAACCACGGTTTGAGCAACAAATGTTCCAAGTGTTTGTGTCCTAATATGTGTTTTGGGCACTAGACTCGATGTGCTCATGAAAGATGTCGTTGATTGGGGTAGTGGTCTACTAGTTTCAATATTCACACTCTCTAAGCGAGAGGTGAATAGCTTATGTGGTAAGTCCCCGTGTGTTGATGAAACTAACACCTATTGAGAGGTGCTAGAGTGGATGGGAGGGGAGTTCAATTGCTAGCTGGGTCCACTCTCTCTTCATTTTCAACTAGAACATCCTCATCCTTCCTTATATCTCCCTGTATTGTTGAGACGATTTGATAAAGATCCATGACATCAGTATCATGGATCGATTCATCTTTCGAGCTTGACTCCGTTATCTCAGGCAGTGCTCCGATATGACTTGGTAGGTGTTCAACATCATCGGGCTTATCATCATCGTCTGATGAGTCAGAATCATCTGAAGAAGATGTTGAGTCAATGGTAACTGGCTCTCCATCATCCGATGGATCAACTTCATCATCAGAAGAGTGAGAGGCAGAACCAGAGGCACCCCCATCACCCTAACCCTTTCTTATTGTCTTTTTCAAGCTCACTTCCTAGACCTACCTCCCCACCTACCTCAAGGATTGGTCTTTGGGGAGATTCTAGCCGGTTCTGGCTGGATCATTAGACTGTGGGACTCTCTATATGATACCACACATGGTGCACTCTAGTCTGTGTATGCAATTAAATTAGCGGATATTTGAAGTACATGTTTGAACTCTCGGTCATGCAGCTTGATGAACTGCATGATAAATTTAGGTCCTCCTTCTTCTATTGGGCGCTTGGGATCTCGTTGTTCGACCGCATCAGACTCTTGATGATGATTTGAAGGAACCTCTGAAATGACATGAACCTATGAACCTCGACAAGTTCGCTATAGATCAAAATTGCATAATCGTAGTGTAGGTTGAAAGCGATCCCCTAGAACATCCTCAAGACTGAGATATTGTATTTGTCCATCCCGGTGTGCTAGGATCTCATGCAACCGTTGATGATACTGAAAAGCGTGTACCAGATTGGTGGTAGGAATGCCCTCTTAAACTGTCCCCCTGTAGTGAAGTTTTCAACCTAGCACAAAGTGCGGAGATCAGCGCATATTTTATGATCCAAGGAGAGGTCATCAAAATCTTCTTTCCTTGGTCATGAAGTCTTTTCAGGAAGTCCTATAACTTGCCTCAGCCGCCTAAGAGTCAATGTTGTCTCAAATTGGTCGATATTAATGGTGAACTGGTGGTGTTTAGCTTCAGGGTGGTACTTGATGGTCTTCCAAAATTATTGAAGATAGATCATTGGGGTATGCGCATTTGTGGTGAGGCAGTGTTTAGGGGATGGCCTTTTAGGATTTCGAGGATGATCTGGTGATGACACCTCATTGAGAAGTCTAGGGCGTGGTTGTTGGGTTGGATTTATAGGTATTGTGCTTTAAAGATCAATTCTTCGTCGGGGTTGGTGGCATTTAAAGATGGTACCGATGAGCGGATGGATGTCATCGGGTTCTTTTCATCAAACATGTTGGCGTTGTCTTGAGCCTTCTGCAATGTAGATACGATAGTATAAAACCCCAGACTCAAACTGATTTGGAACCTTCGGGAAATTTTTTGGAGAAAAAAATCCTAAGTGTTGAAGTTTTCGCATGACACAGAATAGTTATCGCATGACTCTTTAAGGTCGTCGTATCATAAACCCTGTTTGTCGCATCAAAGTGATGTGATGAGATCAGTTTGTCGCATCACAAGGATGCGATAAACCGGTTTGTCGCATCTAAAGAATGCGATAACCTTGACAAGAAGTTCAACGTGATAAGAATGAATGAGAGGTATATGCGACAACATTGAAGGTCAGATTTAAAAAACGTGCCCTATAGACTAAACCCTAAAGGCCAAAAGCACAAGAACCCTAAAACCTTAACTAGACAGACCAACAGTTCTATGGATACGATAAGATAGACATGTTCGATTAAAAAATAAACCTAATCACAAGTTGCATTGTGTTTGAAAAACATAATGTGAAAGAGATGGAGTGAAATCAAACCTGGATTGTCTAATTTGAGACTGAAATAGAACAGTATTGAGAGTCCAAAGGAAGTTATCACACACACAATTGTTATCGCACACTCAAGCTTTGTAAAAGGCAATATTGAAAAACCTAAGCCAAGGTATTTATACATTAACTTAGAAAAAAGACACATGGCTCACCCCTAATGGTCAGAATAAGGTTGACCAAAAAGTCATATTGTCGCATGAACAAGACACGACAAGTCATATAACTGAATTCATCGCATCACACAGACATGACAAACCCAAAGGATAAAGTTATCGAATCACATAGATAGGATAAGGGTAGACTATCGCATGACATTGATACGATAATGAAGTTGTCGCATCCTATTGATGTGGTAACCTTGGTTTGTCGCATCAAATTGATGCGATGACCAAGGGTTGTCGCATCAAGCTGATGCGATAAGTCATTTTGTCGCATCAAGGTAAATCAAGGACCATTTTTGTCACATCAAGCTAATGTGATAACACTAAGTTAACACAACAAGCGAATGCGATAAAAACAAGACTTAGACATTTTTTTCAAAAAATTCAAGAAAAAGATTTTCCTGCTTAAAAGATGTCTAACCTTTAACTGGTTTTAAACACAAAATCTTAGGTGTGCTCCCCCTCAAAAATTACACAGAGTAATTTTTAAAAGAAAGCAACCCTTCCTCTAAAAAATTGCTTATAAAATGTAAAAGATTAGAACTAGCTCCCCCTAAAAAATATACTAGATTTAAAAAAAAAATACACATTCCCCCTCAAAAAGTACGTACCTTATGTATTTCCAAACGTCTGAAAAACATCAGCACACATCAATAATTAAAAGCCTAGACTATGTAGAACAAATTGTACATAAATAGACTTTGACAATACTGGTTTTTCTTAGAAAAACTTCAGGCTTTAAGATTTAACATACCAAGCTTGGAGACAAGAAAATTAAATACTCCTCTCATCTAAAGCTTTGGTAAATAAAACTGTAAGATGAAACTCAGTGCTGACAAAGTACAGTTCAATTATACCTCGTTCACCATGGTCTTTTATAAAATGATACATGATATCTATGTGTTTGGTCTTCGTGTGTTGGATCGGGTTGCAGGATAGTGCAATCGCACTCTTGGAGTCACAATAGATGGAAATTTTGGTGAAGTTGAAGTCGTAGTCCTTCAGTTGTATGCACATCCAGATGACTTGTGCGCAACACCTAGGAGCAACAACGTACTTAACTTCAATCGTCGAGGTAGACATGTAGTTCTGCTTCTTAGAAGCCCAGCTCACCATCTTATCTCCCAAAAATTGGATATGCCCGGATGTGCTTTTGCGGTCCAATTTGCATCGAACATGATCGGCGTCGGAGTAGGCAGTCAGCTCATAACCTGTTACCTTAGGGTACCACAAGACAAGATCAGTAGTACCTTTAAGATAACGTAAAATACGTTTTACAACAAGTAAATGGGATTCTTTTCGCTTAGATTGAAATCGAGCACAAAAATATGTTGAAAACATAATATCTGGTCTACTAGCCGTTAAATACATCAAAGGTCCTATCATCTCTCTTAGAACCTGTTAGGATCAGAGTCGAGCTTAGAACCCGGTGTCATCGGAGTTTTCATTGAAGCACAATTTTCCATATTAAATTTCCTTAGCATTTCTTGAGTATATTTGGATTGATTTATAAAAATACCATTAGAAAATTGTTTTATTTGAAGTCCAATTAAGAAATTTAATTCTCCCATCGTGCTTATTTCAAAGCGTGACACCATGAGGTCTGAAAATTTCTTACAATATTTTGGGTTTGTAGAAAAATCATGTCGTCAACATAAATTTGCATCCAAATTATATCCTTACCTTCCTTTTTGATGAATAAAGTTGTGTCCATCTTACCTTTGGAAAAACTGGTTTTGACAAGGATATCAGATATAATGTCATACCATGCACGTGAAGCTTGTTTTAGACTGTAGAGAGATTTGTCTAGGATGTAAACGTGCTTTGGTTTTGAGGCGTTCACGAATCCTTTAGGGTGCGAGACATAAACTTCTTCCTTCAACACTCCGTCGAGGAAGGCAGTTTTCACGTCCATTTGATAGACCGTGAATTTCTTATGAGCCGCATATGCCAGGAACATCTAGATTGCTCCAATCCTCACTAGCGGTGCAAAAGTCTTGTTGTAGTCCACTTCTTCTTGCTGATTGTATCCCTTTGCCATTTGTCTTGCCTTGTTTCGAATGACGACACCATCTCCATCCTTCTTGTTTTTGGATACCCATTTGGTATTGATGATTGACTTACCCTTCAGACATGGTACGAGTCGCTAGACCTTTAAGAATTCAAATGGTTCAACTCCTCTTGCATTTCCGATATCTAGTCTAGGTCTTCAAGAGCTTTAGAGACCTTGGAAGGTTCTATCTTGATCAAGGAAGTTGTGAATAAGCATTCATTCCCAGACGCAGATCTCGTTCTCACACTAAATGTCAGGTCTCATATGATTTGATGCAGAGGATGATCCCTAGTCCATTTGACCATGTGAGGCAGAGGTTGGAACGTCTTCTAATTAGCGTTCGGGTCTACATACAAACTCAGAGGATGATCTTGTACCATTTCAAGAGTTGAAACAGTCTCTTGATTTGAAGTTGTCTGATGTACTTGAGAAGGATCAGGGACCAGAACAGAGATTTGAGATTATTCAAATGAAGTCAGGGTCTCTTCCGTCACTTAGGGGGATTTAGTGTTCGAAGATGTCTCAGAAATATCATTTGATGTAGACGGTTCAGAAGGCGAGTATGATTCCTCCACATCTACAACTTGAACACTGTTTGGAACAGAAATAATATTATTAGTTGTAGTTGTTCCAAAATACTCATTGTAAAAAATTTCAAACAGAAAATCCAAATCAAAAGTATGAGAGTTAGAAGTCTCATTGGAGTATGTCACTGGATTTGGAATTTGTTGATTCTACTGCTTGGACTCTAGAATGCACGGGTTCTGAACTGACGTGTTCATAAGCCAAATTCTCTAATTCGTCAAATGAAATGTTGACACTTTCATTGACCGTCTTTGTCCTTTTATTGTAGACACGGTATGCTGCTGACTCCTTGGAATATCCGATGAAGACCCCATCATCCGCCTTGGAGTTGAACTTCCCACGATCATCTTTGTCATTTAAGATAAAGCACCTGCAACCAAAAACTAAAAAGAACTTGATATTAGGGAGTCTTACCAAGCTGTTTGTTGCTGATGGAGCGATTCTATGTAAAACAGACAGTGTCAACTGCTTCCGCCTAGAGGTAGAGTGGTAGTTTTAAGTAGACAAGCATGGTACGTGCCGCTTCTACCAGTGTACGATTTCTCCTCTTTACCACCCTATTTTGCTGTGGAATACGGGGCGTTGACAAGGTATGAGATATCCCAACAGACTCTAGATAGTCATCTAGTGTGTTGTTCTTGAATTTAGTACCGTTGTCAGTTCGGATCGATTGCACGCTCAACTGCAGGTTCACTTGTACACTTTTGATGAACGAGATAATTAGCTTCGGGGCTTCGTCCTTGGTTCACAAAAACTTGACCCAAGTGTAACGTGAATAGTTGTCCACCATCACCAGCACGTACTTCTTCCTATTAATGCTTTGAATCCTCATAGGACCAGAGAGATCCATATAAATGAGTTGCAATGTCCTTGAAGTTTTGTTCTTAACAACGGACTTGTGTGAAGCTCTCTTCCTCTTCCTCATCTCACAGGCAACACACAGGTGTTATTTCTGAAATTTGAGCTTCGGTAAGCCTTTTACCAACCCTCCCGTTACCAACTTGTTTAGATTTACAAAGCTCAAATGGGAGAGTCGTTTGTGCCACAAGAAGGTTTGTGGCATAGAGGCTTTAGATAGAAGACAAACAACAGAGTTGACTTTAATGTTAGACAGATTAATCGTGTAAATATTTGATCGTCTTTTTCCAGCTAATAGTTCAACTCCCTCTGCTATTCGGACACTACAACAATTGGCCTTAAAATGAACCTCAAGGTTCTTGTCACAGAATTGGCCAATGCAGAAGAGGTTGTGTCCTAGATCTTCTATGTAAAACACCTTCTTTATAGTAAGATTTCCTTCCATGATGTATCCAAAGCCCATGATCGATGAAAAGTGATCATTTCCAAACCATATCGTCCCACCATACTTCTCCACAAAATTTGACAGTATATATTTTCTTCCGTTCATATGCTTTGAACATCCTGAGTCGGATACCACACATGACTGTTCTACAAAACAAATTAAATGGATTTAGGTACCCATATAAAGATGGGTCCTTTCTTGTTAGACTTAGAGTGGGTTAGTTCAGGTTTCCAAATTTTTAGTTTAGGCTTATTAGATTTAGAAACACAATATGTGCCAAACCAATCACAAGCATAATTATTGTCTATAAAATCATTCAATCCACATGTATAACAACAAATCTTATTACGAGACAAATCGATTAAATGGTTTACTGAATAAACTTTTTGCCGAAAATAAATGTTTTTAACAAAAGCATCACAATCGTCATCATAAGTAAAATTGTTCTTTCTAGCACTATGGACGAAATCAAATGATTTTGCTCTTTTTTTTTATTCTAGAGTTTTCTTCACCCTCCAGACTTGTTTCATAGATTTACCTTTATGCCCAAAATCTGAGACATCAGAAAAACCAGAATCAGAAGATTGAGACTTATAAGCATGTTTGGGAGGAAGTTTTCCAGTTCTTTTCTGTTTCTGAGAATTCCTTTTGGGTTTATCTTTGAAATAGTAGGTATTCTCAAGAACAGATTTAGATCTTTTTCCTTTATAAAACGGAACTGGAACTTTCTTTTCTTTTCCTTTTTATTTCATTATATCAACAAAAATCTTATCTTTAGGAGTGAAGTCAAACTTATCAATTTCTTCGTTTGAATACTCATCGTAATTCATATAGGAGAAGAAATCCATTTCATCAAGTGTTTTCACTTTATCATCTAAAAGAGTTGAGCCAGAAGTTGATGGCATATCTGGATTACACTGTTGAAATACATTCCTACAAAAGCTTTACAGGATTTATCTGAATCAGAAGAAGAAGAAACATTTTGCGGATCGTGAACTTGTTTACCTTTTGAAGCATATGAAACAGACTATTCTAGATCTTTAATTTTCAAAAGCATTTGATCATGTTTTTCTTCAAAAAAAAAAAAATTGTTATTTCAGAAATCTTTTCTTTCAGAAAAGGTGGAACATACACTTCTGGTTCAACATCATTTTCTGTATTTTCCGCTTGACTTTAGGAAAGTTCTTCCTTAGTGTAGCTTCTGAAATAGTCATCCGACAGAGGTTGTCTGACATAGGGATATGACTCATTCAGTTTAGCATACACAAAAGGAAGTTGCATTTTATTCAGTCTTTTCTTGTTGGCATCTTCTCTTGCCTCAACTTTAGGGAGATGATGGAGTGAACTTCATTCGATATTTAGGATCCAGTTTCATATAAAAATAACTATAAAGTGTTAGAACTTGTGAAACTACCTTTTCCAAGTAACTTGGGTTTTCAAACCCCAAGCCAACTTTGGGTTGATAAAATAAGAATTCCTTTGGTTTGTTCATTAAAATTGTTTGATCCGTTTGACCCCTTTTAGCAAATATTTCTTCAAGATTATGAAGTTTTGCAATTAAATTGGAATTTTCATAACACACCTTTTCGTATATCAAGGCATACTCATTTGTCTCTTTCTTTGAGAGAATTAACTTATCTAAAAGCTCAGATGTCTGTTCATTTAGGGTCTTAGAAATGCTATCGTTATTGTTTAGAAATCTCTCATTTTCTTCTTTCAAAAATGTAATTAATTGCAAGTTTTAAGCTTTTTCACAAGAGAGAGTAACAATTTGCTCATGATTCTGTTTGCACTTGGTTTCAAGAAGCACTCAATTTTCTTTCTTTTTGGAGCTTACCTTCAAATTATGTTATTTTGTCTATTAAGTCCATAAGCTTTTCTTTAACAAGAGACATAGAATGTACCTCGAAATAATTGGAGTTATAAGATCCAGCATCATCATCATCGGAACTCTGAGCGTCAGATTCGTTGGCCATGAAGCAGATGTGCGCGTCTGCTTCGTCTTCATCATCACTCTCTAAAAGTTGTAGCCAACGATCATCTTCCGCCATCAGTGCTTTCCCAGCTTCCTTCTGCTTGGCCACGAGCATCTTGTTCTTGTAGTAGTTGGAGTCCCTGACGATCGACTTTCGACACTCCTTAGCATAAGGCCCGGTCCTTCCATAGTTGTAGCACTTTTGAGGCTCCCCCGTCTTCAGTTCAATTGTCTTTTTGTACTCAGGTTTCTTTGAACTCAAATTGGGTTTCCTTGAACTTGAAGAAGTTCTCAGTTTGTTGGACGAAGACTTCTTGTAGAATTTCTTCTGAAAATCCTTTGTTAAAAGGATCATGGATTACTTTATGTCATTCAGGTCAGAGTCAAAGTCACTATCTTCTTTGTTAGTGTTGGACTCTTCACTGTCTTCCTTCTCCACTTTCAAGCTTCTAGCAGCATATCTTTGGCCTTCTTCAACAGCAACAAGGGCTAAGGGATCCACCAACGGCTTCTCGCTCTTCTTCTTGCCTTCAAACTTCTCCAATACTTTTTCCTCATTCTACAACAGCATCTCATAAACAACGTGAATGTCCATATCTGATAGAGACTTGTTCTGACTAATCTGAGAAGCAAATCTCTTCCATTCCGGTTGAAGATTGCTTAAAAATTGATATTGTTCTCTATCAATGTCTTATGTATCCCATTCTTTCTCAACTCGTTCAATAGATTGCAAAACCTCTTATAGACATACTCCATCATCTCACCTTCTCTTATCTTGAAGTTCTCGTAGCCCTTGATGCAGTTTGTCACTTTGATTTGAGCATCAATTCTGCTCCCCATCATTTGCTTTTCTATCTGGTCCCACATAGTCTTCTCACTCTGTTTGTGACTATCTATACTAGTATAGGTATCATTTGGTAAACCTTGCAGAATGTAGGACCTGATCATCCTGTCAGCATCAACTCGTGCCTTTTCCATCTCAGTCGTGGAAGCATACTCCATCGACACTTGTTGTACAAGGATTGGCGGATTGGCATTAGTAGATGCAGGAATGAAGTTCATAAAGACAGTTGGTCCATCTCTTATGGATTCTCTCATTAAAGGACTCGGTCTTTGTTTGTCAATGAAGTCAAGAAATATGTCCTTCCATTGCGCGTAATCACCCATGAACAGGACTAGAGGTTTTGGTGTCCAAACCGATTGTCATTGCCTCTCGAGATGACATTATTCTCAATAATCTAGTGATCATACATCAATTATTTGAAAATACTCGGATTATAAACTCAGAAACCAAAAACTAAAATTTTATTGCACCCCACTTGTTTGGTTTGCCACACCTCTAAACTTGTCGCACTCAACAACTTCTCGCACGTTGAACTTGTTGCACCCTACTTATCGCACACAAAACTTGTAGGATCAAACTTTTTGGGTCAATTTGTCGCACCCAAACTTATCAGATTCAAACTTGTCGCATGAAACAGGGTGTGAACAGTAATTTTATCGCATATAAAGGATGCTATAACTTGTGTTTCTCAGGTTATAAGAATGCGAGGAACTGGGTTTATCGAGTCAAGCTTATGCAATAACTCATTGTTTTCAGTTCAAGTTGATGCGATGACCAGAAGTTGTCGGGTCAAATTGATGCGAGGAACCAAGTTTCTTGTATCTTAAAGATGTGATAACTTGATGTTCTCGAGTCAATATGATGCGATAAAATCTAGTTGTTGCATATAACTATATGATGACAACAAATATGAACAATGTGATAACTTGGCAAATCTGAATGTTCTTAACAGTTTTCAAAATTCTTCAAAAAAATGACCCAGATCCTTTCAATTAAAGACATATAGGCTCAAAAATCACAGTCGTGGTTTTTCCAAGAAATGAGGCCGAGTCTTCTTCCAAAGTCGATCTTCTGCTCTGATACCAATTGTTGATTACCCAAAAGATTATAAGAACGATCAATTAAGCATAACACACAATGAAACAAATATGTCGGCTTATTGATCAAAATGATTGAGTAAAGTGTTTTCTGTGCCACAACGCTCTAAATGATTAGGAAAATGATTACAATGAACGCATTAACCTATTCTAGAAAATAGGGAACTATTTGTACCTTAATGGCATTTACACTTTAAGCCTTTCTACTTTATTACAAAAAAAAAAATAACTAACATAGCACTTCCATTAGAAGTTGAAACATTAATGATTATAAGAAAATATCTATTTCATCTAAAGAATATTGATGAAGAAGTGTTAGGAGCTGGAAGTCCCTATCTAACTACAATAGGTGCATTATTGTATTTAACACAATACACTTGATTGTTAGCTAGCTTTAGCTAGACGCCAATCAACTTCATTGGAATGATATCAAATTAATCTTTGGGAACCATTGACATGGTCCTATACTTTCCCTATAGAGAGAAAAATGAGATTGATAATGGAACTTCAATGCCTATTTAGATAGTGAGCGGTAAAATTTTCATCAGTTATAGAAAAACACCAAAGAAAGTCTTGGTATGTCTTTGCTAATATTAGGTATCTGTCAGACCCATACAAAGATTGCTCCCAAACTAGATAAAGAATTACCATAAGGAATATGTCAATTGCTTGGAAGTAAACTAAGCAAACTCTTGTAACTACCTCCTTGAAGTATTCTAAGAATATTACTCTACATGAGATTGTTCAAGAGTATACATGGTAGAGGAGCTAGTGTTTTAAATTCAACCACTATCCTACCTCCATATATAGAAATAGTGCATCATGTATCGAAGAAATAAAAGTAAGATAAAGGGTAATAACACAAAGCATACTCCGCTTAAGTTTTTATACAATCAACAATAACAAACTCTCCTCAAGATTCAAGTTAATCAAGTAAGATGTGAGGAAAATGTGACATTTGCTTACTAAATCGTTACCTAAAATCATATGGAAACGTGTAAGAAGTACTAAAATGCATAGACTTTCCAAACTCTCTTGATTAATGCACGAATAAGGGGGAGTAATAGACAAAAAGAGGAGTCTACAATAAATGTAATATTGGTATGATGTGTTCTTTCCTTCACCGAAGGTTATTTTTTTCCTACTGGGTTTTGTTCCTTGGTGCAAGGTTTTGGTGAGGTAGCAACTTATATACCATCTTGTTTTCTTAACCCTCGTGATTAATATACAAATCAGATCGGTGGTGGTCCACGATGGTTAACATGGTTGTGGTCGACAGTGGTTTAGATCGGTGATGGTTTGCAATGGTGGCGGTGGTCGGCAGTGGTTCAAATCGATGATGGTCTGCGGTGGTTCAGATGGTGGTAGCCGACGGTGGTTCTCATGGCGATTGTCGGCGGCGGCTGATAGTGATTCAGATTGGCGGTGGTCTGAGGTGGTTCAGAATGGTGGTGGTCGGCAGTGGTTCAGATCGATGGTGGTTCAGATCGGTGGTGGTCCATGGCGGTATAGATGGTGGTGGTTCCGCTCGACGGTGGTTCAGATCAGTGGTGGTTTAGATCAGTGGTGCCTGACAATGGTTCCATGTTGGTGGTAGTCGCCGGTGGTCGACAGTGGTTCAGATCGGTGGTGGTTGGTGGTTGTTGGCGATGGTTCAAATGGCGATAGTCGGAATGAAATTTGGTCAATGAAATTCAACATTCCAGTCCCATCAGATTCTTTCAGAATCTGCAAACCAAATCCCCCTAAATGAAAAATATATAATGCAAAAAAAACTAGTGCGAAATATTATATCCTTCGTCCTATTTTTAATTTTTTTCCACTATATTTTTATTTTGACTTAAGGTTTTAATGAGGTAACAATTGTGCACCATCACTCATTTGACTTGGCACAAGGGGGAATGTTGTAGGATATGTGTTTCATCGTCTAAATGATATGAGAATAGAGATAAATATATCAGATTTAGATTAGAACTGAAATCTCGTAGTTATCTAATTGTAACTCATCCGTATTTAGAAGACTTATAATTAATGAGAATTGATAGATCCTTTTTCTCTGTTCATTATTATTCTATTTCGTTTTCTTAACAATTACTACTATTAATATTATAAAATATTCGTTTTTTTTAATCTGTAGTTTATTTTATAAATATGCATATTTTAAATTTAAACAACTCATGACGAAAAAATAGTTGTATAAATATTAACGTTGAAAGATGTGACAACCGGATCCTGGTTATCACCCAAGGTAATCAATGTGTGATTATTTGATAACTGATTACGTGATAGTATGATAAATTTGTTATATTTGATCATTCTAGTGTATGAAAATTATGTGCATAATGTAGATGTATGTATGAGATTATGTGTATATGTGGGAGCATATGTATACGTGATATATATATATATATATACACACACACACACATGCATGTTATGAGAATGCATGGGGTGTGTGTGTGTGTGGCCGACTTTCCCTAAAGGGAAAGTATAAAAGGAGGGTTTGACCCCCCATTTCGTCTTCTTGGTGAATCTCATTATACTTGAGCGATTTATGAATATTGAGTTTATGTTAAATATTTTGAACGGAGAAGTAGGAATACGACTAAATGGTGACCGATTTATTTTTAATCGGACAAACTATGTGAAGTGTTGTCCGAATTTGTTATCCGGACAAGGTTGATCGGATTAATGGTAAATCGGACAAGCCATGGACGATTTGTTGTCCGGATTTGGTAAATCGGCCAAGACTTGATCGGAGATGAAGTCCAGCCAAGTCTATTTTGACCGGATTTGCATTTTGACTTGTTTTTATTTATAAATGGGAATTTTGATAAAGATGATATTGAACTAGTTATTCCATTGACTGCGGTCTAAATGGAATTGTTTTGTGAAATGTTTTTGATGAGGAAATAAGAGTGGCATATCAAGGAGAGGTGTACCATGGGATAAGGGTGGCATATCAAGGAGAGGTGTACTATGGGATAAGGGTGGCATATTAAGGAGAGGTGTATATTTGGATATAAGGGTGACATATTAAGGAGAGGTGTACATTTGGATATAAGGGTGGCAATTGTATGTGTGTTATATAAATATAACTCTTACTATCATATCTCTTAAGATTACTGTGGTCTAGAATATTTATTTCTTTGTGATTTAAAGATTTAGGATCAGGGCTCTTATTGGAAATCATAGTCTGAATGTTATAGAGAATGGGATAACAAGTTTGGCCTGAAGCTTTGTATAAACCTTGTTTGACTAGAAAAGGTTTAAAAGTGGCACTATGTTAATTTGGTTAATATAAACCTGTTTAGAGTTGATGTATTATTTGCTAGCAAAGATTATTGGCCTGAAAGGTGAAAGGTATTAATATGGTATTCTCACTTGTTCATATATTTGTTATATATATATATATATATATATATATATATATATATGAAAAGTTGTTTTATTTAAATGTTTTGGTGATTTTCACCCTACAATAACATAAATAAGGTAACTCACTAGACCCTTTCGGTCTAACCCTCGTTTTGTGATTTTCAAATATGTATTGCAGGAAGTGCTGATGGTAAGGGAAAGAGAAAAATATAATAATTTCCCTATATGTTTATCTACATGAAGAGTGGCTGATGATTTGCATAATTTTGGCTTATGTAACTGGATTAGTACAAGAATTTGTATTTTGAATTTTTGGACCATGTGTTTTATACTGATAGATTCTTGTATTAAGGGACCAATGTGGAATTTAAACATGTAATTCTTTTGTATGAAGTACGTGTTACATACAATGTGGTAAGAAAATGTTATAAGATGCAATTCTCCGGATCATATTCGACCGAATTATCCCTTGTTGAGAACTCTGCAGTTAACAATGGGGAGTAATGCGTCGGGAACTCGGGGAAGAGCTACAATAAACAGAGGAGGGCAAGGAGGGGCACGAGGATGGTCCTTCCAAATGACTAAGAACGAGGCAGAGGCAGAGGCATCGCCAGATGTAGTAACAGGTACTTTTCTTCTGAATTCAATACGTGCTAAGGTGTTATTTGACTCTGGTGCAAACTTTTCGTTTGTATCACCATTGTTTGCTCAAATTGCATGTCTGAATTCTGTGGTACTTGATGATGAATTAGTAGTTGATACTGCTAATAGTCAGGAAACTATTAAAAGTATGTTCAATAACTGTATTATTGTTATTGAAGGCTATGAACTCCCGATTCGGTTATTTCCTATGCCGATGAAGGAATTTGATGCAGTGGTGGGTATGGACTGGTTGACAAGGTATCAGGCTAGTATTATTTGTAATCAAAAAATGATAAGAATTACTCTGCCAGACCAAGGAACCGTTGTTATTTATGGTGATCGTCAGAATCACCATACCAGTATTTTGTCAGTAATAAAGGCTCAGAAAAGCATTCGGAAAAGGTGCCATGGATATTTGGCATACGTAATTGATATGAAGAAAGAAAAGAGAAAAGAGGAATCGATTTCGATTATTAAAGAATATCCAGAAGTCTTTCCAGAAGACTTATCTGGATTACCACCAGGAGCTGCACCAATAGCAAAGGCACCATACCGGTTAGCTCCATCTGAATTGAAGGAATTGGTTGCACAGTTGAAAGATTTAACTGAAAAAGGATTTATTAGACCCAACACTTCACCTTGGGGTGCTCCGGTCTTATTTGTCAAGAAGAAAGATGGGTCTATGCGAATGTATATAGACTATCGTGAACTAAATAAGTTGACAATCAAAAATAAATATCCTTTACCAAGGATTGATGACTTGTTCGATCAATTGGTGGGAGCAAGTTATTTTTCCAAGATTGATTTAAGGTCAGGGTATCACCAGCTCAAAGTTAGGGAAAAAGATATTGCCACAACAGCATTCAGAACTAGGTACGGGCATCATGAATTTTTAATTATGCCGTTCGGCTTAACTAATGCGCCTGCAACCTTTATGGATTTGATGAATAGGGTATGTAAGGAATATCTTGATAAATTCGTTATTGTGTTTATCAATGATGTTCTTTTATACTCTAAGACTGAAGAAGAACATGCAAAACATCTTCGTCTGATATTAGAATTATTGAAGAGAGAAAAGTTGTACGCAAAGTTATCTAAATGTGAGTTCTGGTTAAGAGAATTCCAATTCCTGGGTCACGTCATCTCAGAATCAGGGGTAAAAGTAGATCCAACGAAAATAGAAGCAGTTGCCAGATGGGAAGCCCCGAAAAATCCTTCTGAAGTCCGAAGCTTTTTGGGATTGGCCGGTTATTACCGTAAGTTCATTCAGGACTTTTCTAAGATAGTCGTGCCATTGACTAAATTGACTCGGAAGAATATTAAATTCCAGTGGGAAGGAGAACAACAAAAAGCTTTTCAACTATTAAAAGATCATATTTGCAGCACGCCGGTATTAACTCTACCAGATGGATCTAAAGACTTTGTGGTTTACAACGATGCTTCAAAGTTAGGGTTAGGATGTGTTCTGATGCAGAGAGGAAAAGTGATTTCTTATGCGTCAAGACAGTTAAAAGACCATGTGAAGTAGTATCCAACCCCTGACATGGAATTAGCTGCAGTGGTGTTTGCTCTGAAAATTTGGAGACATTATCTTCTGGGAACAAAGTGTCAAGTATATATTGATCATAAAAGTGTGCAACATTTGTTTAGCCAGAAAGAATTAAAATATGCGACAGCGTCGGTGGATTGAACTGGTTAATGACTATGATTGTGAAATCCTCTACCACCCGGGAAAACTAACGTGGTGGCTGACGCTTTAAGCCAGAAAGAAAAGAGTGGAACCATTAAAGCTATGGCAATGAGAATGAATTTGGTCCCTGACATTCGTAAGGAAATTCAGAGATGTCAACAAGAAGCTATGAAAGAAGAATTTGTTAAGACATAAAGGTTAGGTACGATGATTTTAACCCTGGAACAGAATGATGAAGGACTAATGTGCTTTGAAGGACGAATCTGGGTATCTTGTTTTGGAAATATCCGGAACACTATATTAATTGAAAGTCACAAGTCCCAATACTCTATCCATCCAGGTACCAATAAGATGTACAGAGATTTAAAAACTTTTTATTGGTGGCTTGGATTGAAGAAAGACATAGCTAGATATGTGGAACAGTGTCTGACATGTTTACAGGTTAAGATTGAATATCAGAAGCCGTATGGAAGTCTTCAATCTTTAGAGATACCTGTACGGAAATGAGATCACATTACAATGGATTTCGTCATGAAATTACCTCGAACTCCAAAGGGGTATGACGCGATTTGTGTAATTGTTGAATAGTCTATCTAAATATGTGTATTTTCTACCAATACGAGAGAAATAATCACTAGAAAAGCTAGCACAGATTTACATCAAAGAAATTGTGACCAAACACGGTGTTCAAGTATCTATTATTTTTGATAGAGATAGTCGGTTTACTTCAAAGTTCTGGGAAGGACTGCAGAAAGCTTTGGGGTCTGAAATCCGACTAAGTACAACTTATCATCCGCAGACTGATGGGCAGAGTGAAAGAACTATCCAGACTCTCGAAGATATGTTGAGAAGTTGTATTATTGACTTCGGGGGATTGTGGGAAGATCACTTGCCATTGATAGAGTTTGCATATAACAATAGTTACCATTCCAGCATCCAAGCGGCACCGTATGAAGTGTTCTATGGACGTAAATGCCGAACGCCGTTGTGTTGGAATGAGGTGGGTGAAAGACAGCTAACGGGTCCTGAAATTGTCCAAGAAACTTCTAAGAAGATCGAACAGATCCGCGAAAGAATCAAAACAACACAAGATCGCTAGAAAAGTTATGATGATAATCGCCGAAAGCAGATTGAATTTGGTATAGGTGATTTTGTGATGTTAAAAGTTTCGCCATGGAAGGGCGTCGTCAGGTTTGGGAAGAAAGGTAAGCTCAGTCCGAGGTATGTGGAACCGTTCAGAATATGTAAGCGAATCGGGCCAGTAGCATATCAATTAGAGCTGCAAGAAGAACTGAATCTGATTCACAACAATTTCCACGTATCGAATCTGCGGAAATGTTTAGCCAATCCAAGTCTAGCTGTACCGATGCCAGAGATTAAATTAGATAGTAAACTGAACTTTGTGGAAACACCAGAAGCTGTAATTGATCGAAAGATCAGGGTGTTGAGAAACAAAGAGATAAGTCTGGTTAAGGTTCAGTGGAAGTTTCACAAAGGACCAGAAGCGACATGGGAATTGGAGTCAAAAATGAGATCAGAGTACCCTTGGCTCTTTAATTAAAGGAATTCCGGGACGAAATTCTTTTGAAGGGTGGATAATGTGATAACCGGATCCTGGTTATCACCCAAGGTAATCAATATGTGATTATTTGATAAGTGATTACGTGATAGCATGATAAATTTGTTATATTTGATCATGCTAGTGTATAAAAATTATGTGCATAATATAGATGCATGTATGAGATCATGTGTACATGTGGGAGCATATGTATACATGATATACATATATATATATATATATATACACACATGCATGTTATGAGAATGCATGGGGTGTGTGTATGTGTGTGTAGCTGACTTTCCCTAAAGGGAAAGTATAAAAGGAGGGTTTGACCCCCTATTTCGTCTTCTTGGTGAATCTCATTATACTTGAGCGATTTATGAATATTGAGTTTATGTTAAATATTTTGAACGGAGAAGTAGGAATACGACTA
>NC_037532.1:23850547-23868071 GCF_001531365.2 Cynara cardunculus var. scolymus | reverse complement strand
AAATGTCTCAGACTTCAAAAGACAATTCCTCCCGCCAATGTGGAATTTGTTCTTCTCCATCCTCAACCGATCCCTCACCTGCAAGCTAGATTCCCTAGACCAAGGAAATCTCAACATAATGACAATTATGTATGGGCTTTTCTTCAACCTCAATCTCGACTACGCTTTCCACATTTACAACAAGATACATGTGGCCGTGATCCAAAAGTGCAAACTTCAAGCCGCAGGAAAGCCACTCTCTGCAGTTCTCTTTCCCCGCTTCCTTGCTCTCTTCATAGGGGACGCGATGAGGAAGCACGGACTACCTGCTGTGGAGCCCTTCACCCCGGTATACAAGATGTAAGGACACCGCCCAACCCTTTCGAAGGAAGGATACAGCATCAACCGACCGCTGTCCCGGGCAATGCTCACTGTCATACCATCGGCAAGTGAGATACACAAGACCTATGAACGCTCCATGCTGTCCCAAGAACCGAGGGCAGCTACCCCGAAGCACTTAGAGCCATCCCCCCTCCAAGCGAGGGAGCACAAGCGTCATCTTCATCGGATGATGAAGATGATGATGATGCTCGTGCTTCCCCCGACCTTCCTCAAAATATTCCTCATCCTACTACCCAAAGGGCAACCACATCCTCTACCCCTGGCGATCAAAGCCAAAGGGGTATTGAAAAAGGACGACCCGATCCAACCCCAACCCCAGCCAGCCATCTAGAGGTCATTCTTCGGGCCTCTGGAGATGAACAAGCTGAGGAAACACATTTACCATCAGCCCTCTCTCAACAGAGAGGTGATGAAGAAATAAGAGTCCCTTCGCCTCAGGACTCGCCACATCCCCTCACACACACAGAAGCATGTGTTGCTTCTGATGTTGAACCAATAGATCGTTCAGAGCGATCTTCCTTTCATGCACCTCCCCCTTTGATATTTGATCTATCGAAGGGGACACACATTCGCTTCACTTACTCGGCCTCTGAAACCGAGGAAGAGGAAGCTGATGTAGCAACATCACGAGATAGCTCCTCTCTCGAGGGCTATCAAGGACATGATGGAAGTCCTTCGAGGCCTACATTCGCACAAGGCCAAGAAGGCGCTTCAGGAACAGAGGCACAACCTGCAGCATCTGTTGCTACAGGGGTTACCCCTTTAGCCGATCTGGTCACTAAGACAGAGTTCCAAGCCTTTGTCGACACAGTGACGCGGTCCTTGGACGACCTTAAACTCATCATACAAGGGATTGTGGACAATCAACCCTCACCCGATACCCCAGACCTCCACCAATCCCTTGCTATCCTCCAACATCATCTCACCCAAATCGAAACACTAACCCAAGCCAACACTACCCGCCTACACATGCTCCAACAAACAGTCACCCAACACCACAATACCTCATCCTCCTTAGCCACCCAAAGAAACCAAGTACTTATCCAATCCCTCGCAACCCTTACAGCTCAGGCAACTGAAGCTGATGAAAACCTTACCTACACCATCACCCAACTACAAACCATACTTCGCAATCTTCATCAACTACCTGCCTCCATCATCTCCCAAATTCCTCAACCTCAACCTCCATCCACTTCATCAATCGATGAAACCCTCGCAACCCTCGCAACCCAAATGGCCACCATACAAACCACCCTCACTCAACTACCCGCCATCATACTTGCCCAAATACCACAACAAAGTCAACCCCCACCTCCCTCTGCAGGCTCATCCTTTGATGAAGCCTTCTTCTTATTCACTGTAGAGGTGAGAAACCTTATCACTAACCTTCCCATCCCTCCATATACATCCACCACTTCCTCCATGCCACCACAAGCCTCCTCCTCCTCCACCGAGTTCGCAACCAGAGTTGACCTGCGGGCTCTGTCCAAGGCACTAGTCTCATCCTTCAATAAGATTAGTGCCAAATTCGTTCATCGGGCCATCCATCCAACGAGGGTTCTTTCCCAGAACCTGGCCGATGAACAACGATGTACCATCTCTCTCCTCCAAACAATGGAGGCGAGTCGAAGACAAGCCTCCCTGAAGGCGTATCTTACGTCCTTCAGGAAGGGCAAGAAGAAGAGGACCAGAGCCTCCTGCTCGTCAAGCCGCTCCCTAAAGTACAGAAGACATGATGATCCAGACCCCGATGATCAAGGTCTTGGACCTCATGAGGGGGAGAAAGAGGTGGCGGCTACACAACAGACAGAATCCACTGCACCACAGCAACCACCACCACCACAACAAGCAACACCACAACAACAACCAACACCAAAACAACCAACCTCAACCGAACAAACCCAAACAAGGGAACCAGAGGCCTTGCTCTCTGATGATGTACAAAATATACAAGTTCCCTTAGCCACAACACCAGACCCCATCGTGTTGAGTTCATCAACCGATGAAGAGCCAACCACACCACCAACAGAAACAAACCAAACCTTCACTCCCTCACCCACAATAAACTTACTCTTAACCCCTTCTCCAACACCTCGCACAACTCAACCCTTCACCCTTTCCACACAACCAGAACCTACAACAAACCAACCATCGCCTCAACAACCACAAACCCCTACAGAAACCCATGCACCAGAAACCATCCAAGCCCATCAAACTAAACCATCCAAAGAAAACTCATACTCTACCCATACACAACCCCAAACCAAAACACAACCCTCAACCCATCAACCCGTGGTGCATGTAGATACTCCTTCTTCCTCAAGGCAACCTCCACAAGGCCTGGTGGATGAAATAATATAGAGCATGGAGTCGATGAGGAGACGACCTCAACTGCCGCCCAGGGAACCAGTCATGATGGAAAATATCCATCAATATATGTATCAAGATCGATATGAAAGTTTGTCAACCAATCCTCCAATTCTATCGCCTGAGTCTATGAACCTTCTACACCATCGATTCATCAGACAGACTACTCAAGCACCTCAGGCTGTCTTTTCGAATGATGGAATAAGGAGAGTCATGGACTTGAAAGTAAAGACATTTTCCAACAGAGCTATCCGATACATCGAGTTCACCATGGAGAGAGCCCATGGGTTAGTTAGCGTGTTCAACGAAAACAACCTCATCAATCTCAACCCATGCGACTTGATTGAGTTATATGCTTACATAGCTCAAAGGCAGGATCACGGCATAAGATTTGGAATAACAAACCGAGCTATACTAAAGACAATGGAGTCCCTGGTGAAACACAGAGCTAAAAGTGATTTTGAAATTGCTTTTAGGCTAGGCATTGAGAGACTATCCTGCGCTCCTCCAAACGAAGAATTCCAGGGTCTGCAGGAGATACGATCTGCATCAGTTCTTACTCAACCTGAACTTGGACTTGTTTACAAGAATGAGTTCGGGGTTAAAAAATTCTTCAGAATGACTGAAGCCTTCAAGTATTCAACAGATACACTTGAATGGTTTCAGAAAAATATTAGAGAAAAACTGGGTAGAAACCATGTGCCAAGGGAAGAGGAAAGTCATCTCATTCACGAGATATCGACAATCATTGCATATCGAAGACTGCTCTTGCGCTTCAGAGAAATATACTCAGGTAGCTCGTGATGAGTTAAAACTTTTGTTTATTTTGCCTTGATGTATTTTGTTTCCAGTATTGTAAGAAATTTCATCATCCAATGAAAATTTGGAGTTTGATGTTTTTCTACTAGATTAGTGTCTGTTCTTCACATATGTGTCTAGATTAGACTATGTTTGTTATTTCATTACTTAGGGGGAGATTGTTAAACCTCACAATTCATAATGTAAAAAGTAATGAAAAACAACAAGTGATGAAGAACCAGAAGACCAATGAAGACATCAAGGCAGAAACGACTAAGTCTGGTATTCAACTAGAGGATCGATGGACAGTTCAACCAGAGGACCGATGGACAGTCCAAGGATGCGATGGAAAGAGCATTCTCATCGACCCTCTAATAAATCAACACTTAGAATATTTTCCAGCAATTCATACAAGCATGCGATGGAGATTCGAAGATAAGGATAATATCATCATATCATGAGTGACAGCTGGAGATGACAAGTCAATAGCTGGAATTTGAGTTTATCTTAATATTAATGTTTATCCATATGAAAGATAAACCTTATCTGTTAAATAGAAGATTTGCTAGAAAGTAGCATTAGATAGTTATCTTTTTATTAGTTATTTAGTATAAATAGGTGATCAGATCTATTGTAAAAATAAGGCTTTTACGCATTGTTTTATGTTTCTGAGTTTATAAAGTAARACCTTTGAAGCTCAAGATTGTTCATAAATATTCTTATTTTTATTCTTGAGTCTTCATAACTTTCTTCATAAAATCACTATAATTTGGTTATTCATAACTAGATTATTAGTGTTATTGAGAGATCTGGGATCAACACAAAAAGATGAAGAAATTCTCACGTAAAGGTAAAGGACTTATCTTATGGCCAAGGATGTTAAGGTTGAACCATCTGAAACATCATTCTCTAGTGATCCCTCTCCATCAGCCTCTACTCAGGAAGTCAAAGGTGTTTGGTATTTAGATAGTGGATGCTCAACTAGAGATAAAATCCTGCTCTCTGAATATAAAGATGAAAGAGGCTCTTCCGTTACCTTTAGAGGAAATGGAAAAGAATATACCAAAGGTTTGGTATATTAACCAATGATGCAACCACCTTCAGACGTGTTGCATATGTTGAAGGACTGAAGCACAATCTTCTAAGTATCAGTCAACTGTGTGATAAAGATTTTACAGTTAAATTTCTCATGAATACATGTTACGTCTTTGACAAAGATGACAATCTCGCATTAACAGGCTCCCGTCAAGAAAATGTATATGTCATCAACATGGATTCTTCCTTCACTAAGAATAGCTATTTGTCTCTCAAAAGCCTCATCAAATATCAACTGGTTGTGGCATAAACGGCTTTCTCATCTCAACTTCAAGATGCTGAACGAGTTGTCTAGAAAAGAACTCGTCATTGGCCTTCCTCTGCACTCTTTTGCAAAAGAATATCTTTTCCTAGCGTGTGAAAAAGGAAAACTGACGAAGGCTACTTTTAAATCAAAACAAGTATCTTCAGTGACTTCTCTGCTTCAGCTATTGCATATCGATTTGTTTGGCCCTTTCAGCGTACAATCTATAGCTGGAAAGAAATACACACTCGTTATAGTTTACGAGTTTTCCAGGTATACTTGGGTCTTCTTTCTCAGATCCAAGAGTGATACATCTAAAGAAATCATCTCGTTCATAAAGCGCATAGAAGTACTGAACAACATTAAAGTGCACCAAAAAGGAGTGATCATGGCACTGAATTAAAAAACAGTACCATTGATAACTCCCTTGAGAACAAGGGAATCTCAAACAATTTTTCAGTTGTGAGAACTCCACAATAAAACGGGGTCATTGAAAGGAGAAATCGAATGATAATCGAAGCCGCTCGATCTATGCTCAGCGAGTCTCGTCTTCTTACACAATTCTGAGCATAAGCTGTCAATACTGCATGTTTCACTCAAAATCAGTCGTTGATCGTTAAATGGTTCAAAAAGATAGCCTATGAACTTTTCCATAGCAAAAACCCTTCTCTCAGCTTTTTACACATCTTTAGTTGTATTTGCTATATCTTAAACAACAGAGAAAATCTTGGAAAGTTTGATCCCAAAGCTGATGAAGAAATCTTTTTTGGATATTCTTCAGTATCCAAAACCTTCAGAGTATTCAACAAAAGAAGACAAATAATAGAAGAAACTATTCATGTCACCTTTGATGAATCTTGATCAGCTAACCCTAAACCCATCTTTGATGATGAAGAAGGGTGGGGTAACTAGATGATATCTCATTATGGAGAACCTGCAGCTTTCTTGAGCAATCAACCCAACCCTGGTCTCCCTGAAGCCGATGATGATCCATTTATCATTCCTAACACGACTAATAACGAAGTTGAATCCTCTTCAGGGATTTCTTCCATTCTCATTAGTCATACCCCCATTCTACTTCAAATATTGATCCTTCAGTTAATAAGTCTCCCTCAGTTACTAAACCTCTCCAAATAGATGAATCTCTCTTAGCAATTCAAGTTAATGCTGAAGAATCTCTTGCTAAAGCCTTATCTTTTATACCTGAGCCTCCAAACTCAGAAGATGATAATTTATGTCATTTACCAGCACAACGATGGATGAAAAGCCATTCTATTGATCAAATTCTTGGTGATCCAAACACATGTATTCAGAGGCGTAGAGGTCTAGGTAACATCTGTCTCTTTGTCAACTTTTTTTCTTTAGTTGAGCCCAAGAAAATTAATGAGGCTACCGTTGATCCATGCTGGGTCAATGTTGTGCAAGAAGAACTCATTGAGTTTGATAGAAATAAAGTCTGGTATCTTGTTCTACGTCCATCTAACAAAACTGAGATAGACACCAAATGGGTCTATCACAACAAGTTGGATGAACAAGGAATTGTAACCCGTAATAAGGCTCCATTTGTTGCTCAGAGATACAGACAAGAAGAAGGCATTGACTATGATGAAACCTTCGTACCAGCGGCGAGACTCGAAAGCAATTCGACTCTTCCTAGCCTATGCTGCCCATAAAGACTCTAAAGTCTATCAAATGGATGTAAAGAGAGCTTTCTTATAACACCCCAAGATCCACATTTACATATAACCATATAAAGAAAAACATCATAGTACATATTCGGTCCCAAAAAAATACAACAAGCTACATCTCAAATGTATCTAACAAATTTTTCCACATCATTCTTATACATCACTTGCATATATAACAAGTATTCAAGATCAACAAATAACAACTCTTCTCCAAAATCCAAGTAAGCATATAAGGAAAATCTCACATTTTCCCGTTTCCTTTATCCCTTGATAGTTCCTGACCTATAATGCACATTTTTAAAACACAAAATTGCCACGAGACGTCTCAATAATCACAAAATTGTCACCATACAACTTTAGACCATTAGATCATTAGTTTATAAAGTTGATCAATGAACATAAATTGGTCTTACGGGTCTCACAAAAAACCATTGGTCTCACGTAAACCCAACTCTCTCTCTCTCTCTCTATATATATATATATATCACTATATATAGGGGTTGGCTCAATTGTTAACCAAGATTATTGTGTTAACTTTGTTAACCATTCTTGGCCATTGATTCTTACAATAAACGATTGTGATTAATCATGATAAAAATTTAATTTTTTAAATTTACAATTTCAAAAAACAAATGTGAACAAAGGGGAAAAGGGTATTTAGGTAATTTTCCTTTTTATGTAACTCCCATATTATTAATTGGGAGTTACAAAATCAAAATATTCCATTATTTTTATTAATGTAAGAACCATATGAACACAACTATATATATATATGAACCATTGTGTCAATTACGAACAAAAATTATATATGAACTTGGACTGCATAGCATTTATGAACACAATATGAACATGATAATAATAGCTGCTACATGAAAGGAAATAGAAAAACAGATATGAACACAATATGAACAGCTTGTTAACAATAGTTCCTTCATTATGAACACATTCAAGAGCGAGCCAATGTTGAGATATGCAGCTAGTGTACATATGAACACAATATGAACACTTGTGAACAATAGTTCTTTCATTATGAACACATTCAGGAGCGAGCCAATAGTGAGATATGCAACTAGTGTACACATGAACACAAAATGAACACTTGTGAATAATAGTTTCTTCATTATGAACAATGGGGGTTTATCCATAATAGATTGAACGATACCGAAAACTTTACTATCGGATCTCTTCTACCAATCACAAATTCAAAAACATTATACATAGAAAAATCAATATTATAAAAAAACAAGACCAATAATAAATTAACAAAAATTATAAATTCAATATTAAATGCCTTGATTCATGTCCCTACTAGAATATATATGAACACACCTGAGCGTATATGTGGACCGAAGGATACGAAGAGAATTTCTACGTCGAAAGAAGTTTGGAGAAGATGTACCTGGTTATATCTATCTAGACGACTTAGACTAGTTTATTTTTCTTTGTAATATTATCCATGTTTTGTAATCTACTTACTATGTCTACTTTCAGTGATTAATCTTATATTCTGTAAGTTTTAGACATGTATTGAATATCTTGTAACATTTCCATTGAAAATAATATAAGTGTTTTTGTGCATCACTGAAAAAGATCCCTGAAAAAAGTAATAGAGACACAAGTCTATGAGTTCCAGTATTACTTTTCACATTCACTGACAATCTATAAGTCAGTGAAGAAGCTTTCAGTTTCAGTTTTCATTCTTCTAACTTTTCTTAAATGTAACTTAAGAAAATTCTCCAAGTAAAGACTAACTAACTAAAAAAGATCCCAAAATAGTTAAAAGGGACATGTACTTTATATGTCACTTTTCCTTACTATTATTTGATAAGACAACTTTATTTATGTTGTCTTGTTATCATCAAATAGGGGGAGATTGTTGATCCGCTCTCTAATTGATTTGATGATAATCCCTTTTATCTAACTCGAAGTATTTATGTTTCTGTTTTCAGTTCCAGCGATCATCACTGAGTTTGTTCAGTGATTGCTAAAGAACTTGTAATGTAAATTCAATCAGCAATAACGATACTTCAAGAAGACAAAACTCACACCAAAGAACCTTCAGCGAAAGTCGAAGACTGAAACTGAATATTAGAGACTGGCAAGTACGTGATCTAAAGCGGTATTCAATGATTACAACCTTGTCTACATATGTGTGAAGACTGCCCAAGCCTTAGCGAATGCTGAAGAAACCTTCAGGTTATTCAATCATTCAGCGATCAAAAGAAGCTTGTTGTGCACGATTGTTTTTGTCTTGTTCTTACACACACAAAGGACAAACCCATACCTTTTCTAAATATTTGTACGGTATGGAGTCGATTAGTTGAGTCTATTACCCACCAACTTTATGAAAGGATGTCTGCTCATGAATAGGCTCTTGTACTATTCACTGTAGCAAAGGACAAGCCTTCCTCTTAAGGCTTGTCACGCGTTCTAACTCTACCACGTCGCATTAAATGTACATTTAATGCAATAGGTATAAATAGATGTGTTCTATCTCCATGCAGAGACACTCTTACTTCTTACTATGAACTTACTTACGCTTAAGTAAAAGAACACACACATCTGAGAAGAAATACGCTCATCTTCAGGAGCAAGTTAGAATCTCTTTGTTGTATTCTAAACAGTTCTTTCCCAGATAGAACTTACTTTCTTCTAAAGTCTTTAACAACAAATCTTTTCTTTATTTGCTAAGAATTAGTGTGTAACTTTAGATTGTTTAGATAGGTTTTATTTACCTTATCTTTCCATAAACAATCTTGTAAAATCTGTATTGATCCTTCTTTATCAATATATATTTTAAATTTGAAAATTTTTCTGTGTTTGTATTCATCCCTCCCCCTCTTCTACAAACTATTGTACACATTTGTAGACCCTAATAGGACCAACAAGTGGTATCAAAGCAACGTTTTATCTTATCTAGTTGTTTAGTTGTTTTATGCATTATATTATCTCCTTCTTTAGATAATCTTATTGCTTTTAAAATGGCTTTACAAAACACAAACACACACTTTCAAGACAATGGCTCTCTTGCCAAACCTCCCCGATTCATCCGAGACAACTTTAGTCTCTGGAAGAATCGAATGTACCTCTTTCTAGGTGGTGTGGATCCTGAAATTCCACACTACATAGAAAATGGACCATATATACCATTTGTTATTTCTCCGGTTGTTCCTGAAATAGCTACGACTGCTTCGATTACTGAATGGCAGATTCCAAAGCTCCCTCATCAATGGAGTGATGAAGACAAGAAGAAAATAGTTATAGACACTCGTGCTAGGTCTATAATAGTTATGTCTCTTCCTGATGAGGTTTATCACTCTGTGATGAAACTCAGAACCTCCAAATCCATGTGGGACACTTTATGTGTTCAATATGAAGGAACCTCTCAGGTTTAAGAATCAAGGAAGATCAACTTAGTAAGGAAATATGAAAGCTTTCTCTATGGAAAGACTGAGACACTGTCCGAAGTACATCGTTTTAATTGTTTTCTTATTTATCTTAGGACTGTAGGCAGGGAATATTCTAATTTTGAAACTCTAACTAAGTTTCTAGAAAGTCTTCCTGAATCTTGGGACACTTATTCCATGAGTCTGAAGATGTCCAATGACATGTCCTCTCTCTCTCTCTCTCTTTCTACTCTTTACGGGATCTTTCTTAATCATGAGCAATCTTGTCAACTGAAAAAAGGAATCTGATCAAAGATTCCAGAGAAATGAAGAGCTCTCCATTAGCTTTGATCTCTAAAGAAGCTTCAGCTGAAACCCCTTCTTCTTCTTTTTCTTCTTTTCTTCATCCTGTTGTTATTACAGAGCAGAATCTGATTTTGCAGATTTTGATGAATCTCTGGCGTTATTGACTAAATCTTTTAGGAGATTTGCCAACAAAAGCAACTTCTGCAGATCTCCCTCGTTGACCTTAAAGGAAAAGCCAAAGTCTGATAAAATAGACAAGGCTTCAGCGATCTACTACAACTGTCACCGCACAAGTCACTATGTAGGTGAATATAGATCCAAGAAGACTGGGATGCCATCTTCAAAAATCCCATCCTCCTTCAGGTCTAGGGATGATAAATACTTGAATCTGAAAGAGAAGTACAAGAAGATGACGAACCACCAGCGAAAGGCCAAGGGTCTTGTCGCTAAAGAGCATGACTGGGCTGATTCATCTGATGAATCATCATCTGATGAGGAAGATGCGGCCTATCTCTGCTTAATGGCCAAGGATGTCAAAGAAGAAGCTTCAGAGACATCTACTGCAAATGATCCCTTATCCTCTTCTCCTGCTCAGGTATGTATCCTGAATGAACCCTCTTCTAGCCTTTCTACACTAGGCACGCTGATAGTGGATCTTTACAATGCCCTTAATGGCAAATCTAAAGCATAAATGTTTAATCTTGATCTTCAAGAACAGTTGAAGATTTGCCATTCTAAGATCAAGGAGCTAACCAAGGTTGAAGAAAACCTTAAGGATCAGGTCATTGTAAACCAAGCCATTACTTCTGAACGCGAACAGGCTATCGCTGAGTGTGAGCAAGCAATCGCTGAACTCAAGGTTGATAAGGATTCCATTGAAGGATGGTGCAAATCCTCTGTCAAAGCCTCTAAGATCATTAACGCTCAGATCCCGGCCAAGATAAAGACTGGTCTAGGATTTTCCTATGATCAGGAATAATGTGTCACTGACAGGTCCATGCTCAAGTTTGGTATCTTTGTCTCTTCCATTCCTGACACTTCTTCCTCTCAGTCTTCTTTAACTGAGAGTCATCTTGATGGAACTCCGTTGAGTTCAGGTTGCAAAGACAAGGGTAAATCCATTGTCATAGCACCTCTTCCCAAGAAGTCTAACAAGTCTAATAGATCTAGATCTATTCCTTGAGCTTGTAAACCTTCTTCTTCTTCAGGGACTAAGAAATCTGAACCCTCTCAGAAGTCTAAGTCTCAGCTCAAGGTGAATGTTTCACCTAAGGACTCCAAAGCCTCAAAAGTTCCTCCAAGAACTAATGAGAAGGGAATCCTTGGAGCTGGTCCCTCTTCTAATCTGATACATCCTGGCCCTAAAGCAACCGTTAGCTATAGGAAGTGTAAACACTGTGGTGAAAATACACATATTGCAAGTAAGTGTCCTTTTGTCGCCAAGGCTGGTCCACCAGCTAAGGGCAAGAATAGCTAACGCTGAGAAATCAACCAAAGGGAAATCTTCCACTAAGGCTGCAAAAGCAACCAAAGTGAAGAAAACCACTGGAGCCTCCTCTTCAGGCTCAGTGAAGACAACAAATGCTGTTAAGCCCTCAACATCAAATGTTGTAGTTCCTACCACTAGAGCCTCTTCATCAGGATTAGTGAAGACATCTACTGACTCTATCTCACTAGCGTCAGAAGTTGTTCCCCTTTCCACTAAAACCTCTCCAGGTTCAGTGAAGCCGTCTGCTGACGCTGGTTCTTTAGTATCAGTGGATGAAGCCTCAAACAGTGTTGGACCCACATAGATGGGTACCAAAAGCATTTTTAAACTATTCCCTTGTATAGGATGTCAAAGGCATATGGTATCTAGATAGTGGATGCTCAAGGCATATAACTGGAGACAAAACCCTGCTTATCTACTACAAGGAAGAAAGAGGACCTTTCGTGACTTTCGGGGGTAACGGAAAAGGATATACCAAAGGTTTTGGTATATTAACCAATGGTGTGATCACGTTCAAACGAATTGCATACGTTGAAGAACTGAAGCACAACCTCCTCAACATCAGTCAACTGTGTGACAAAGACTACACAGTGAAATTCTCCAAGAATTCATGTTGCATCTACGACAAAAATGATATGGTTTCCTTGACCGGTTCTCGCTTAGATAATCTCTATATCATCAATATGGATTCTTCTATCACTGAGAATAGTTGTTTCTTCTCTAAAGCCTCGTCAGACATCAACTGGCTGTGGCACAAACGGCTTTCTCATCTTAACTTCAAGACACTCAGTGAATTGTCTAGAAATGATCTTGTCACTGGTCTTCCTCAACACACCTTTGCAAAAGAATCTCTTTGCTCAACTTGTGAAAAAAGAAAACAAACAAGAGCTAACTTTAAATCAAAGCAAATCTCTTCAGTGACTGCGCCTCTTCAGCTACTGCACATGGATCTCTTTGGTCCAGTCAACGTGCAATMTATCGCTGGAAAGAAGTATACACTCGTCATTGTTGATGAGTATTCCAGGTACACATGGTTCTTCTTTCTCAGATCTAAAAATCAAGCACCTGAAGACATCATATTATTCTTCAAGAAAATAGAAGTACTTAACAACATTAAAGTACGATATATTAGAAGTGACCATGGTATTGAATTCAAAAACAGTACTATGGATAACTTCTTTGAGGACAAGAGAATTTCTCATAACTTTTCTTCAGTGAGAACTCCTCAGCAAAATGGGGTCCCTGAAAGAAGAAATCGAAGAATCATAGAGGCTGCTCGATGAATGCTCAGTGAGTCCCATCTCCATACTCATTTCTGGGCTGAAGCTGTTAACACCGCTTGTTTCACTCAAAATCGGTCGCTGATCGTCAAGAGATTCAAGAAGACAACTTATGAACTTTTCCATGGAAGAAATCCTTCTATTAGCTTTCTACACATCTTCGGTTGCACGTGTTATATTCTCAACAACCGTGACCAACTTGGAAATTTCGACCCCAAAGTTGATGAATGAATCTTTCTTGGATATTCTTCAGTATCCAAAGCCTTCAGAGTATTCAACAAACGAAAATAGACGATAGAAGAAACTATCCATGTCACTTTTGATGAATCTTAGTCAGCTAATTCAAAACCCATCTTGAATGATGATGATGAATTAGAAAACTTGATGTTCTCTCACTATGGACAACCTGAAGCTTCCTTCAGCGTTCATCTCAACACTAAATCCCCTGAAGCTGAGGATGATCCATTAATCATTCCAATTACAGCTAGTCACTCCAACGTATCTTCTTCAGAGATCGTTGATGTTCTCATTAGCGGTGTTCCTCCTTCTACTTCAAACACTGATCAATCAGTGAATGAAATATCTTCAACATCTGAACCTATATCAGTAGCTGAATCTGAGGCTCCTTTAGCAATTGTTCCAATTGCGGAAGACACTACAGCTGAAGCCTCATCCTCTATTCCTGAAGCTATCTACTCACATGATAATTCTCTACCAGCTCAACGATGGACTAAAGACCATCCAGTTCATCAAATTCTTGGTGATCCAGATGCAGGTATTTAGATTCATCAGGATCTAGGTAATATATGTCTCTTTGTCAACTTTCTTTCCTTAGTTGAACCCAAGAAGATCAATGATGCTATCTCAGACCCTAGTTGGGTCATTGCCATGCAAGAGGAGCTCATTAAGTTTGATAGGAACAAAGTCTGGTACTTTGTCACATGTCCTTCTAACAAACAGTGATAGGCACCAAGTGGGTCTATCATAACAAGCTGGATGAAGAAGGAGTAGTAACCCGTAACAAGGCTCGACTTGTTGCTCAGGGTTATAGACAAGAAGAAGGAATCAACTATGATGAAACCTTCGTACAGTGGCTAGACTCAAAGCAATTTGACTCTTTCTAGCCTTTGCTACCTATAGAGACTTTAAAGTCTACCAAATGGATGTAAAGAGGGCTTTCCTTAATAGAAAACTTCAAGAGAAAGTTTATGTTGAACAACCTCTAGGGTTTCTTGACCCTAAGTATCCAAACCACGTCTATCGTTTGGATAAAACTCTTTATGGGTTAAAACAGGTTCCTCGTGCCTGGTATGATACCCTTTCCTTGTTTCTCATCTCTAAGAAATTTGTACGTGGAAAGATTGACCAGACCTTATTTCTTAGGAAAGTTAAAGGTCATATCATTCTAGTCCAAGTTTATGTCGATGATATTATATTTGGTTCCACTAATCCCTCTTTGTGTTTTAGATTTGCTGATCACATGAGGAAAGAATATCATATGAGAATGATGGGAGAACTAACCTTCTTTTTAGGTCTCTAGATCAAACAGTAAGATAAAGGTATCTTTATCAGTCAAAGTAAGCATGTTCGTTACATGCTGAAGAAGTTTGATCTATGTATAGTTCATCTATGAAGACTCCAATGACTCCTCCACTCCCTCTCAACAAGGATCCAAATGGAAAGCCTGTAAACGTAATTGTTTATAGAGGAATGATCGGCTCCCTGCTGTATCTCACAGCTAGTCGACCAGATATCATGTATTCTACTTGCTTATATGCACGATATCAATCTGAACCTAAGGAATCCTATCTGATCGCTGTAAAATGCATCTTCAGATACCTAAAGGGAACTCCTAACTTGGGTCTCTGGTACACTAAGGGTTCAGGTTTTGACCTAATAGATTATTCAGATAGTGATTTTGCAGGTTGCAAAATTGATAGAAAAGGCACCACTAGAGGCTGTCAGGTTCTAGGTGGAAAGTTGGTGAGCTGGACAAGTAAGAAGCAAAACTCAGTGTCCACATCAATCGCTGAAGTTGAATATGTAGTCGCTGGTAGTTGTTGTGCCCAAATTCTTTAGATGAAAAACCAGCTGATGGACTACAATCTTCAGTTTTCAAAAGTTCCTATCTATTGTGATAGCACCCGTGCTATTGTAATTGCAAATAACCCTGTACTTCACTTCAAGAGCAAACATATAGAGATCCGATATCATTTTATCAGAGATCATGTTATGAATGGTGACATTGAACTTCACTTCATTCCAACTGATTATCAGCTCGCTGACCTTTTCACCAAGCCTCTTGATGAGACAAGATTTAACATCTTGATACGCTGAAGAATAATTTTCTTCAACTATAACATCAATCAGTAAGTGAAATGATTCAGTGCTCTATCTCTGTCACTGAACTCTTGAGCAAATGTATCTATTCTCTCTAAGGTATGTTCACTTATTCCTTTTCTTAAAAACTTAAGACTATCAGTGAAGCTTTCTTTCTTCAGTGATCAAAATTGTTTTTAAAAGTTTGTTTCAGTGATTCTTGTATTCGCTGAACATTTTTATAAGTATATCTCTCTTATACTTATCTTTTCTTAAAAATCAAAATGATCACTGAACCTTTCCTCTTCAGTGATTCAAATGTTTTTAAAAGTCAATTTCAGTGATTCTTTTATCACTAACACTGAAGTCTTAAAACTATCATTGAAGTCTTTCTCTCTTCAGTGAACAAAATGTTTTAAAAGGTCTATTTAGTGATTCTTCTAACACTAAATGAGACTCTTCGTTTTTCCTAAAAAAACCTTTTTGTTTTTAAAAGAAATAGTTAATGAACCGTCTCTATGACAACATTCTCTGTTTACAATGCGCAACGCTTTGGAACGCTCAAAAAAGTCTGTCATATGCGACCTCTTTTAATGCCATCCAATCATGGATGAGAACGTGTCATATTTTTCATCATGGCTTTTTCCTCAACTGTCGTCTTTTTTTCTCTCCTATCTTGTTTCTCTCTCCTCCTACCTATAAATATGAGATATCTTCCTCATATTTTTCTTTATGCTTTCAAAAGTTCTTGATGAACCTCTGTCCTTTTGCAAGCAAGAACAAAAGCAACTAAGAACTCTCTTTCGACCTCCTTCATCTTTAAGAACTAAGGTCGATACATTCTTTGTTTTCTTATCTATTTTTCTTTTATGAGACATATGTTTGATGTTTTAAGAATTATGTTCTCTTAAAAACAAACATAAATGCTTATTAACACTTCTTCTTTCTTGGTTATAATCATGTTTCACCAACTTTATTCTACTTGAAAAACCCTAAAACTTCTTCAAGGATTTTTTAAAAGAAGTTTTTTTATTCAAAAAAAACTATACACAACTCTTGGTTTACTAACAGTATTGTTTTATCTCTTATTTCTTACCAAAAACCGATATGGCTGCCACGAACATTAACTTCACCATCGACGAAGTTTCCTTCAAGGCTAACAATCATGTTGCCTTGTTGGAAATCCCCTCCAACAAAGCCTTTTACAAGGACGCAACTGATTTCCTCAAAAGGTCGTCCCTCGCTTTTGTCCTTAACCATGAACCCATTATGGTTAAAGAGGCTCTTCACCAATTCTAACTCACTGCTGAAGTGGTGGAACTTGAAGACAAACACGGTCAACAAGTGGAGAAAATCTCTTTCACTTTAAATCGAATGATCGTGAACTTTGGAGTTGCTACCTTGAGGCAAGCTCTTCGCCTCCCCAAGGGCCCCTTCGACAGCGAGCCCTCTACTTTCGAGATTATCAAATGTCTCGATGCCATTGGCTATCAATGGCCGCTGAATGTAACATCCAATTTATTCTATGCCCAATTATTTGCTTAGTATATTTAGTTATTGGGTTAAAGAGAGCTTATGATTTAGTGGGAGTTTAGGTTTGAAGTTTTAGAATTTTATTTCTTAAGAATATATTAGAGGATGTGGAAAATATCACGTCAAATGGATATGTAAAACTGATTTTCTTGGAAGATATTTTCTGGAATATTTTTGTTGGATGTTATAGATTATCTCTTTATGATCGTGTAGGCGAAAACCTCATAGAAAACGGAGGTCCGAGCGAAAAGTTATGAATATTTTAAGTGTTGATGATCAAAATGGGTTCCTAGCCGGGACAACCCGGCCCAACTCGAGTTTTAGCATTATAAATTGGAGTTTTGGCCCATTTTTCCTATCATCTAAGTCCAGAACTCACACACACACTAGAGGTACTATTTTCACACACATAAGCTTGATTCAACTCAAATCAAAGAAGAACTACAAGATCTTTGAAGGATTTGATCATCAAGTAAGGTATAATTCATTCTTTGCACTTGTTCTTGGTTGATATCCTTGTTTTATGAATTGCATGTTGAGATAAAGTTAGGGTTTTATATGGGTTTGATCTTAAGTGTATAAAATGAGTGCATTTTAGTGTTTTTGACATGAAATGGTCATTAGATTCAAGAGATTAT
>NC_037532.1:23848301-23850302 GCF_001531365.2 Cynara cardunculus var. scolymus | reverse complement strand
TTGAGAAAAATGTATGAAAATGAGAATTTCGACTTTTGAATGCTTTGAAAGTGTGCAGACTTTGAAAATATGTAGAAAATCGTAGAAAAATCTAAATCAGGTGAGGCCAATTTTCTTAGTTAGATATTTGAGTCTAGTTTATTTCTTATTTTATGATCAAGGCATGATTTCGAGCTTAAAATGGGCAAAACAGTTCTGCATGCAGCAGTTGTACATAGAAATTTGGGTAAAATGTTCAAATAGGATATGTGTATATCACGAGTTTCTTATATTGGTTGTTTATGAGATTTTGTACATTTACTCCAGGGGGTAATTAAGACATGTTTTGATACTTTKGRAGCAATCTAAGTGTGGTAGATTGGACTTGCTTTGTGAGCTCAATTCGGAGCTTTTCGGTATTATACGGTTGTCCGGTGAGTTATTTAGTTAATTGTTACATATTGATTTGAACATATATATTTTCATATGAATGTTTTGGTCTTGAATGGAGYCACACGATCTTGATTTGTCTTTGATTCCGTCTCTTGAGTCGATTTCATATTACTATCTCGGTACATTGGTCTGCTTTCCGGATCCGGACTTGTTTGTTTTGTTCCTTGTGTTGTACGYCATAGTACGGGTACTACTTCGTGTGGCACGCCGAAAGTTTATGGCGAAGTCAAGATCCCGTGTTGGACGGGTGAGACTTTCTGCGGTTGTGAATACTCATTGCTCATAAAGGAGGAAGAGCAATGAGTAGGGAACCTTGGTACATACCCGGTAGAGGAAGGTGGGCAGTGCGAGGTTTTTCGTGATGTATGATTCCGACTCGGACTCTGGCATGAGCCTGGAAGGTGAAGGACAGGGGGATGCACAGTCCTCGTTATGTATACCGATTCGGTCTCTTGGCTCTTGATATTTATTGGTATTCTAACGTTGTTGAATATATTTGGTTGTTGATCCTGTCTCCTTGTTGTATTGAGCCTCAAAGATATGGTATACTATGGTGATTTCAATTTGGAATCCTATGATCTTAGCATCCGGTACGTAATTGTTCACTCGGTTTCTTGTAAGTCTCGGGTTGCATCTGGATGATGGCTTGAACTCTTTTGTTGATAAGAGTTTATTATGTGTGTTTATAAACATGCATGATATTGATATGTAATATTTAACTATTTAAYTCACTAAGCGTTGGCTTACCATTTAAGTGGCAACCTCTCTCAGGAAAGAAGACGGACAAAAAGAAAGATTCTGTTGTTTGACTTGAAGATTTACCGGGGATCTCGAAGATTTCGATCTTGCTTTTGGGTAAATATTAGCTTACATATATATATAGTCTTGTCCCGTATTCTTTTGGCTACTTAATTTAGGTTGTAAGTAAATATCCGTTATATCCGGTTTGGAATCGTGTTTTGGGTGGTTCTATCACTAAAATAGAACGGATATTTCGATGTTTTTCTAGAAATTAATATCCCATATTTTGAGGTTATTTAGTGTTATGCCCAGATTTGTGTGTTTTCAAAGTGTTGGCCTCTGGTTCTTCATCGTCTCTGGACCATTGCATGGGCACTGGACCATTGCATGGGCTCTGAACCATTGCCCCTCTGGTCCAACCATTGCCCCTTTGGTCCTTCATGGCCTCTGGACCAATTCATCGCCTCTGGTCCTTCATGGCCTCTGGACCAATTCATGGCCTCTGGTCCTTCATGCCTCTGGTCCTTCATGGCCTCTAGACCAATGCGTCGCCTCTGAACCAATGCTTCGCCTCTGTTTTTTTTTTCCAAACTTAGTTGTTTCAGCAACATTTTCAGATTTTCCATCCTTGGCCCTGATGGTTTTGGCAATACTTTTAGAATAATTAGGATCATTTTTCGGTCCTAATAATCAATAAATTATATTTTATTGGAAATTTTATAAGATTGGTAATTTGGGGTTTTCTCTAGTGTGATGTTACAGATATGGTATCGGAGCTGTGGTTTGAGTGAACTGGATATCATTAATGATATTCGGACTCAAACTTAG
>NC_037532.1:23832123-23848201 GCF_001531365.2 Cynara cardunculus var. scolymus | reverse complement strand
GTTGTTTTCTTGAAGTATCGTTGTCTCTGAATGATTTACAAAGCGAGTTCTTCAGCGATCACTGAACATGCTCAGTGTATTGATCGCTGGAACTGAAAATAYAKRAACTAAAATACATCGAAAGGAAAAAGGGATTATCATCAAATCAATGAGAGAGATGATCAACAAGTCCATATTCAATAAACCTCTAAAAATCCACATTACATTTAAGCTTTCTTAAACCATTTTCTAAGCTCTTACCAGGTTTACAAAAATATATGTTTTCACACAATGTATGTGTTCCATTCTTCAAAAAAGCAAAAAAGAAATCCATGTATTCCATGTTGCCAATGTCAAAAGTTTAAAAAAAAATTATCAACCCATTAGCATATTCAAGTGGCCAAAATACAAAAACAGTTGTATAATGTACCTCGAAAGATATTGATGAAAATGACATCTTGAAGATAAAGAAACATAAAGAATTTAGCATCTGGGATAACCTTAAAACAGACAAAAGAACCATAAGTTGAAGATAAATAATCATAAGAAAAATAAATGTACTTCCCATTCCCATTCCCATACTGTGTAATCAACATTTCCAGACTCGAGCACAAAAGTTTTTTCAATAAGAATTAGTACAGCCATACACCTTATTATGTCTTAATTAGATTACATATTTTGGTAGCGTTCTTTGTGTTTACCTTGGTACAGGTTTGAATCAAAAGGGAAATTTTTGGGTGAAGGTGTAACATCCACCCTTCTAAACATGCTTTATGTGCTAATTGTGTAAAAAGAGAATTTGCTAAAATGCCAAGTATACTAGTGAGCTACAAGTAGAACCCATAGTTATAATGAGATGTAGGAGATAAGTTTGGTGCTAACGCCTCATAAATGACAAAATTAGATGATGTGATGGTTCAAAATACAAAGTACATCGCCTAAATGAAAATTGGGTAGGTAACTAGAGCGCCTAAATGGGAAAAATTTACCCAAAACTTAAACGGATGATCTAAATGGTAGTGTAAAGGTTGGAACACCTTTTGAATAAGTTAATATGAAGTGTTAGAAGTGAAGTAAGTCGAAAAAGTTGCGTAGATTGCATTTTATGCAAGTTTTACAAATTTCGTTGCTTTTTCGGTAAACTACAGCACAACACTCAAACTGGAGGTGTTTGATGGGATGTTAAGCTTTGGAACTAAGTTTATTAGGAGTTGTTTTGTAGGTTTCAAATTTTTTACGGGATTCCGAGCTCAAAATAAAAAACGACAATGTATAAAGTTTGACCTTAGAAAGTCAAACTTGGCAAATCATGGAATTAGTGTATAAAAAGAAAGGGGTTTTGATATTTTTATAAATTTTATGATGTTTAAGGATTAAATTATGAATTTGGAACCATTTGGAGGTGATTTGGGTAGAAAAACATCAAAAATAGACATTTTAGACTATAAAAGTCACTGTTTCTGTAGCAACTTTGAAAATTCGTATAAAATAAAAGAAATATCCTGAAATGGTGAGACCAATGCCATGTGAAAGATGATTTAGTCTAGTTTAATTCATATGCAGAAGTAATTGAGTAATTTTGAGGTTAAGTTGGGTAAAACATGGATAGAAAACAGTGCTGAAATAGGAAAATTAAAGTATGAAAGTTAACTAGTCATGGGGCTAAATTGAGTTATATGCATCTAATACTCATGAAACTTAATGTACATACTCCAGGGGATATTTGGATCTTGTTTGGTGCTTCATGAAGGTATCTTAGTGTGTAAACACGAGGTTGGTGATTATGGGTTAACTAGACGTTTTATAACCATGGTGTTACAGAAGGATTGTCGATTAACAAGCTATTTTGCATGTCAACTGCAAGATTCTCTAAGAAGATGAAAAGAAGTTGCCTGTAACCAAAAGCAGGTGAACCTTAGCCCTTTTTTTCCCTTATCACATACATAGTTTTGTTAATTATGTTATATTGGCTGCTTGTTCTTCTTAACCAATTCTTTGTCGGCAAAGGTTCCTCTCCAATGAATTTGGTGAATTTTCTGTATTCGTTGAGTAAACTATATCAGATTGCCATAAATGTTGTTTTTAGGAGCGAAGAACTACCAGAGTCATCATTTCTCTTATGATGACATTGGGAGAGTAGAGATTAAGATTCTTTTTTTTTCCTTGAATGGATTTTCTATAGATTTTGCTTGCTTCAACTCCTGTTTTCCTTTTTTGCATCGGTAAGAAAGCAACAACATTGATCTTGAAATGCTAGTCTTCTTTCAAATCTTGTAATTTTATGGATTCAGTAGTTATCAGAACAAAGGGAAAGACCATTTATGCTTGTTCAAAAGTTTTTTTTAATCGTAGATGGAAATCAAGAGTGAGTGAAGAGTGTCAATACTCCGTTATTTCTCAATATTAACACTTGACTTTACATAACGAAAAAACTGTAATAGACAAACTACACATAGATTATCTTCTTTTTATTAAACATAGATTATCTTCTCGATTAAACTTGAACATAAAAGCTCAACTTTTTATTTTTAATTTATCTTCTTTTCCTTTTCACTTGATACTAGTTGAACAAGAGAAGACCTTGGTAGAAAGACAAGACCATTTGCGAAAAAATTCAACAAGGGATATTGAATACCGGGCACAAAACCATGATCATGTGAATGTGGGGAAAGAACTCAATATGTGATGGTAAACTCCATGGAATTGTTATATGACTTGTTGCAACCAATTAATGCACAGTTTAACTCTACAATCAATTAATACACAATCACAACTAAACATCAGGAAAGTCTACGAGGGAAAGCAAGTGTACATATACATCCATTGTTGTAAAACATATTGAACTTACCTATTGGAAATTGAAGCACCGAGGAAGTCGATTAACAAGAGGATGAGGGTCAATTAGGGTTTACATTCGATCAAGAAGAAAAGGATGATGGTTGATTAGGAAGAGGATGTTCGATTGAGGGTGACTGAGTTTGAGGGTGAATGAACAGTCAGGTTTAAGAGGAGGGTTTAACAAATGTTTTTTTTTTCTTTTTAAAAATTGTTTTTAAGTTAAACATTTCTTTTAAATGACATGTAAGCTATCCATGTATAACAAGTTATCCTATATGGCTTCCATGTCATTTTAAGTTTGACACGTCAACAAAGAAAAACTTGTTCAAAAGGTAACAGATTACCCAATGCTATAACAGGTAAATTTTTGAAAGTACATTGCCCTAATAAAAAATATTTTGAAAGTACATTTCTGTAATATGAAAAAACTGAAGGTGGAATGCTATAATAAGAAAATTTGTAAAAGTAGATTGCTATATTATGCATTTTGAATATGGTTTGATATGATAAAATATCTATTTTTTAATTGATATTTTCATTCTTTTTTATTTTACGGAAAATTTAATTCTTAACCTATTAATCTTATAACATTTGATTATATATAAAGGGGTTTCATTCGAGAATCTTAAATATTTTGTAACCATATAGAGCAATCTTCGCCACTCTTTTATTTTGATCTAATTGGTGTGATTAAATATATCTTTTATTAATCATCAATTTAAGTTATGGGTGATTTTGTACATTTATCATCTGGATGATAAAGAGATAATCAAGGAATATCCTTGATAATAGTGATCGACACCAAAATAGGCTTATATCGGTTTATTTCTCTTACATAGATCGATTTATTATCATATTGAGGTTGTTTTCAATTAAAATCACGCAGAGAAGAATCGGATGACAATGTTGAATTCGAGCCAAACCATTACGCATAGAAGAATCACGCACATAGGAACATGAACAAGAACTAGTTATACTAATTCTTTACATTTGGGAACAGTCCCGGAACCGCTTGGAACCGGTTCTAGTACCGGGTACCCGGTGTCTATTTTTTTTTAAAATTATATCATTTCACACTATAAAAAAGTCATTATTAGTCTATTACAAAGTGCCAACTTAAAAAAATAAATACTACAAATGGTGAAAACTAATCGAACAAGAATTAAAAACTAATAATTCCATAAATAATTTGATAGAATTTAATTCTCACATGTAAATTAATAATTTCAATTTTAGTTTACCACATAGAGTAAATTACATTTTTCGTTCTTGTAGTTTGTTAAAAGTTGCGGATTTCGTCCATTTGGTTTTAAAATTTCAGTTTCATCCCTATAGTTGCAATTCATTTCTATTTTAGTCCCTAAGGCCAAAACACTAACTTTTAGGTAGGAACGACTAAAATTGAAAATGAATTATAAACTACAGGGATGAAATAAGTAATAAATTTTAAATCCTAAGGACAAAATGTTGGTCTAAGTCGGATCTACATGAGTTTAAAGGTGACAGTTTGTAGAAGAGGGATGAATACAAATAAAACAGTTTTCACTTTTAGTAATCCTTTATTGATAAAGAAGACCAATACAAAATTTTACAGATTGTTTACGAAAAAAATAAGATACAAAACTTATCTAAACAGTCAAAGAAACACACAAGATACAGAAAGCAAGAAAGAAAAGACTTGCTAAAAGAAAAGGTTAAAAAGTCTTGTGCTCTTCATTAGTTAGAGTGGTTTAAAGGGAAATGGGGGAGTGAGGGAGATATGAGAAGGAAAAAATTCTCATCTATTTATACCAGTTGCATTAAATGCAATTCAGACGGTACAAAGTACGTAGCAAACTTCTAGAGGTGAGCTTGTCCTTTGTTCCAGATATACAGATTTTTGTTGTATATGAATAGTAGTCTTTCACAAAGTAGGTAAGCATGCTTGGAGACAGTAGAGTGACTCTGTATAGTACTTTACTTTGAGAGGTATGGGTTTGTCCTTTGTGTATAGAAGAACAAGACAAAAACTAATCTTGTTCAATAAGATTCATTAGATCCCTGACACTGGAATAACGTTGAGGTTTCTTCAGTGTTCGTTGAATCTTGAGTAGATTTCACATTTGTGTTGACAGACTTGTTATCACTAAAAACCGCATCAAATCACGAACTTTCTTGTCTCTGTCTTCAATTTTATCTTCGATATCGCTGAAGGTTCTGTGGTACGAGTTTTGTCTTCCTGAAGAATAGTTGTCTCTGAGAACATAATGAAGTGTAAGAACAAATATTTCTAGATTGCTGACATCTGATTCTTCTCTATTTTGGTCAATGAATTTGTGAGTTTAGAATCAAAGTCCTTCTTCAGAGGCCAGTAGTAGTGAATATCGTCCAGAAACTTGACGATGATCACTATCTGGATCTCGGGCATAGGGAATGGACTTAGGGAGTCTGAGAGCAGTCCAAACAGTTGAGAAGCCGAAACTCACCTTAATTTGGTTGATCTCATAGAAGATCTTGACGATTGAGTTCCCGTCCTTGTCTTTTAGGGTCCTTGCTTCAGCGGTGTACCAAAATTGTTTGAGGATATCCTTCACCATTACAGGTTGGAAGATGAGAGCATATCCTAAAACACAGTTCTTGAGGAACTTAGCAGCATCCACAAACTAGGGTTTGTCTACGGGGATTTCCAGTAGTGCACCGTGATTGTTAGGTTTGAGGGAGCAATCTTCAAGGGCAAAGTTCACGTTTGTAGTAGCAGCCATTTCTGTTAAAAAGAAAAAGAAAGAAATGAAATTGTACACACGATTATGTTAGAAAACACTTTGGATCAAAAGTTTGAAGGATAAACTTTTCTTTTGAAAAACTAGAAGAAATTAGGGTTTTCAAGAAGATTTTAGAAACGTGGTTAAAATAAATCAAGAAGAAGAAAGATTTGTTTAACCTGTTGTTTGTATTTAAAAGAAATAAAGAAGGTTTTAAATATCAAACAAGTTTCTTGAAGAATAACAACCAAAAAATAAGAATAACAAACATATTTTAGAGAATAAGAGAGAAATATTGGTTTGGAGAGTTTTTGGGAGTTCTTGCTTGCACACAATTTAGAGAGAGAGTTTTTATGTATTGAGATGTTCGCGTAAGGAAAAAAAATGAGAGGGTAAGAGAGGTATATATAGGTGAGATGAGAGAGAAAAGGAGAGAGAAAAATGACGCTTCGAAAAGATGTGCAATGATGATTTCTTTGAACGTCATTTTAAGATGATTGGGTAGAAAGAGTAATGGACAAACATGTGTCAGAAGAACGCGCGTGAAATAGTCCATTAATTTAAAAATTTTAATGACATAATAAAATATGACCGTTCATCATCCTTTTCTTTTAAAACATTTTGATTACTGAATAAGAAAAGTGTTTAGCGATAGTTTTAAGTTTTGAGAAAAGAAGAGACAGGTAGACATACCTTAGAGAGAAATATACATTTTCTTAAGAGTTCAGTGATAGATTAGAAACACTAAATCATTTCACTTTATATCACTGATTCAAGCTTGGAGCTGAAGGAATTAAAACCTTAGTGTTCAACATTCCAAGTTCGCTAATTAAAATATTGAATCTTGTTTCATCAAGAGGTTTTGTAAACAAATCAGCTAGTTAGTACTCAGTGGGTACAAAGTGAAGTTCAATATTACCATTCATAACATGATCTCTGATAAAATGATACATGATCTCTATATGTTTGGTCATAGAATTAAGTACATGGTTGTTTGCAATTGCAATAGCACTGGTGCTATTGCAATAGATAAGGATCTTAGAGAGCTAAAGATCATAATCACTGAGCTGCTTTTTCATCCAAAGAATTTGGGCACAACAGCTTCCAGCGGCTACATATTCAGCTTGAACAATTGATGTGGACACTGAGTTTTGCTTTTTTACTTGTCCAACTCACCAATTTTCCACCAAGAAGTTGACAGCCTCCTGGGGTGATCTTCTTATCTATCTTACAACCTACAAAAGCACTATCTGCATAACTGATTAGGTCAAAACTTGAGTCTTTGGGATACCAAAGGCCTAAATTAGGAGTACCCTTCAGATATCTGAATATGCGTTTTACGGCAATCAGATGAGATTCTTTAGGTTTATGTTGATATCGTGCATAGAGACAAGTAGAATCCATGATATCAGGTTGACTAGTTGTAAGATACAACAAGGAGCCGATCATTCTTCTGTAAATGGTAACATTTACAAGCTTTTCATTTGGATCCTTATTCAGCGAGATAGGAGGAGCCATAAGAGTCTTCATAAATGAACTGTTGGTTAAGTCGAATTTCTTCAACATATCCCTGACATACTTACTCTGATTGATAAAAATGCCTTTATCAGATTGCTTAATCTAAAGACCTAGAAAATATGTTAGTTCTCCCATCATGCTCATCTTATATTCTTTCTTCATGCGTTCAGATAAATGAAAACACAAAGTGGGATTAGTGGAACCAAATATAATATCATCGACATAAATTTGGACTAGAATGATATGACCCTTGACTTTTCTAAGAAATAGAGTCTGGTCATTATTTCCACAGACAAATTTCTCAGAGATGAGAAATGAAGAAAGAGTGTCATACCAGGCACGAGGAGCCTGTTTTAACCCATAAAGAGCTTTATCCAATCGATAGACATGGTTTGGATACTTTGGGTCAAGAAACCATGAAGGTTGTTCAACATAAACTTATTCCTGAATTTTTCCATTTAGGAAAGCGCTCTTTACATTCATTTGGTAGACTTTAAAGTTCTTATGGGAAACATATGCTAGGAAGAGTCGAATTGCTTCGAGTCTAGCCACTGGTGCGAAGGTCTCATCATAATTGATGCCTTTTTTTCACCGTATCCCTGAGCAACAAGTCGAGCCTTGTTACGGGTTACAATTCTTTGTTCATCCAACATATTGCGATAAACCCATTTGGTGCCTATCACAGTTTTGCTAGATGGACTACCAGAATTTATTCCTATCAAACTCAATGAGTTCTTCTTGAGTATCAGTGACCATCTTGGGTCAATGATAGCCTCATTGATTTTCTTGGGATCAACTAAAAAGATAAAGTTGACAAATAGATAGATATTACCTAGACCTCGATGAGCCTGAATACCTACATTTGGATCACCAATAATTTGATCGATGGGATGAATTTTCATCCATCGTTGAACTGGTAAATGACATAAATTGTCACCTTCTAAGTTTGGGGGATCAAGTACAGAAGATGAGGCTTCAGCAAGAGAGTCTTCAGCAACAACTTGAATTGCCAAAGGAGCCTCAGTGAGAGATTCATTTACTAAGAGAGGTTCAATGAATGAAGGGCATTCTACGACTGAAGGATCAGTTTTTGAAGTAGAAGGGGGTATGTGACTAATGGGACGACAACAATTCTTGAAGAGGATTCAACTTCGTTATTAGTCATGTCTGGAATGATAAATGAGTCATTGTCAGCTTCAGGGAGATCAACGTTGGGTTGATTGCTGAACAAAGCTTCAGGTTCTTCATAATGAAATATCATCCAGTTGTCTAACTCTTCTTCATCATCAAAGATGGGTTTGGAGTTAGCTGATTGAGATTCATCAAACGTGGCATGAATAGTTTCTTCTATTGAACCACAAGGGTGGTGCCTGATTGGTTTGAGCTTGGATCCAAAGGTCAAAAGTACCAGGAGGTTTCAGGTTCAAATCCAAGGAGGAATAAAAATCCCCTTGTGGCCATGGAGGTTCAAATGCGATGACTCCGGACTATCTGTAAAGCAGGTGGTCGCCCTGAGATTAATCAGCTTGCATAGCGAGTTAGATAACCAGGTTAATAAAAAATAGTTTCTTCTATTGTTTGTTGTATTTTGTTGAATACTCTGAAGGCTTTGGACACTGAAGAATATTCAAGAAAGATTTACTTCATCAGCTTTGGGATCAAACTTTCCAAGATGATCTCTGTTGTTTAAGATATAACACGTACAACCAAAGATGTGTAGAACGCTGAGAGAAGGCTTTCTTCTATGGAAAAGTTCGTAAGCTGTCTTCTTGAATCTCTTAATGATCATCGACCGATTTTGAGTAAAACATGCAATGTTGACAACTTCTGCCCAAAATTGAGTAGGGAGATGAGATTCGCTGAGCATAGATTGAGCAGCTTCGATTATTCTCCTTTCAGCGACCTCGTTTTGTTGTGAAGTTCTCACAAATGAGAAGTTGTGTGAGATTCCCTTGTTCTAAAGAAAGTTATCAATGGTACTATTTTTGAATTCAGTGCTATGATCACTCCTTATAGAGCGCAACCTGATGTTGTTCAATACTGTTATGCGCTTAATGAACGAGATCATTTTTCTTCAGGTGCATCACTCTTGGATCTGAGAAAGAAAACCCAAGTGTACCTGGAAAACTCGTCAATAATAACAAGTGTGTAGTTCTTTCCAGCTATGAATTGTACATTGACAGGGCCAAATAAATCCATATGCAGTAACTGTAGCAGAGAGGTCACTAAAGATATTTGTTTTGATTTAAAACTAGCCTTTGTCTGCTTTACTATTTGACACGATGAGCAAAGAGATTCCTTTGCAAAAAGTGCTGAGGAAGGCCAGTGACGAGTTCTTTTCTAGACAGCTCATTCAACGTCTTGAAGTTGAGATGAGAAAGTCATTTGTGCCACAACTAGTTGATATCTAAAGCGGCTCTAGAGAGAAAATAGCTATTCTCATTGAATGGAGAATCCATGTTGATGACATAACATTCTCTTGAAGAGAGACTGTTAGAGAAAGATTGCCATATTTGTCAAAGACATAACATATATTCTTCATAAATTTAACTTTGAAATCTTTATCACACAGTTGACTGATGCTAAGAAGATTGTGCTTCAGTCCTTCAACATATGCAACACGTCTGAAGGTGGTTGCACCATTGGTTAATATACCAAAGCCTTTGGTATATCCTTTTCCATTTCCTCCAAAGGCCATGGAAGGGCCTCTTTCATCTTTATAGTCTAAGAGCACGGTTTTGTCACCATTCACCAGTCACATGTCTTGAGCATCCACTATCTAGATAGCAGATACCTTTGACTTCATGCAATAGAAAAGATATTAAGTTTGCTTTGGTACCCATTTCTCAATGGGTCCAGCAGAGTTAGAGGCGACATCTTTCTTCACTAACATTAAATGCTCAGAGTCAGAAAAAGTCTTCACTGAGCCTGAAGAAGAGGCTTCAGTGGTATTCTTCACTTTAGTCCTTTTCACAACTTTAGTGGTTGATTTCACTTTGGCTGACTTTTTAGCTTTAATTACTTTCTTTACCTTAACTGGCGAACCAGATTTGGTAGCTGAAGAACATTTACTGGCGATTTGAGAAGTTTACCATAGTGACGACACTTTCTACAGCTAAAGATAGCTTTAGGGCCAGAAGAGTCGAGATTTGGGAGCCTTAAAAGAGAAGGAACAATTCCAAGAATACCTTTTTTAGTTGTTCGAGGAGGATCAACTGAAGACTTAGATATCTTGGGTGAAAGATTCACTTTCAGCTTTGGGCTTAATCTTTAAGAGCATTCAAAGATCTTTGTCCTTGAGGAAAAAGGTTTATAAGCTGAAGGAATACAACATGTTCTATTCAACTTGTCGTCCTTAAAAAGAAGAGGAATGTTGACAATGGTTTTACCTTTGTCTTACATTTTGAACTAAGAGAAGTTCCTTCAAGAAGTGCTTCAGTTGAGGAGTACTGAGAGAAAGAAGTGTCAGGGGGAGAAGAGACAAAAGTTACAAACTTAAGCATGGACTTGTCACTAACATTATCTTCCTGATCATAGGAATATCCTAAACTACTCTTGATCTTGGCGGGGTTCTGAGCATTAATGATCTTAGTGGCCTTGAGAGAGGCTTTACAACATCCTTCAATGGTAGCCTTTTGATAAGTGTTAATTTATTAACCTTATTACATCATTTTATTAACCATTTTCACTTGTTTTATTTGCCCATTAGTGTCGTAATTGAGTCTTTTTATGTCATCTTTATATATTAGTAATATTACATCGTATCTAATGTTAAATCTCTGTTTATGCAGATTTTTGATGATTTTTGGGCCAAATCCTGCAGCAGTCCTGTAGAAGCAGGTGTGACAGAGTCTGATAGCACCAACCCGTGAGCTGCACCTTTTGTCTGGGCCGGAAATTCTTGGGCTGCCTCTTTGAAGCTGCTGGATCAAAGGCCTTGGGCCTGGTCAAAGCCCACTTTTGAAGATCCTTTTGTCCTATTAGATGACTCTCTTGTGCAAGCTTCCTTAGCCTATAAATAGAGGCTTAAGGCTTTGTTTTAAAACACTTGCTTAATCACTTACACACATAATCTTTGTGTTAATACAATTACTCTCTAGATTATTGCTTTTGATATTTATGCTTTCAGTTTTCTTTCTTCCAACCAAGAACCGATTTTTGTGAAGTAAAATTGTGATTGCTCTCTCAAGTTTTAATTCAGGTGCTCGTATTTAAATCTTCATCTCATGTCTGTTCTTATTTCCAAGTTTCAATACATTTTCTGATTTTCGTTCCAAGTTATAAATTAGTCAATTTCTGTTGCTTTACATTGGATTTCATCCTTTGTGGCTCACGACTAATTTACGTAGACTAAATAATCTGTTCTCAAGACTTTGCAAGTAACTTTTCGGTCTTAGCAACGAAACTTNCTAAATAATCTGTTCTCAAGACTTTGCAAGTAACTTTTCGGTCTTAGCAACGAAACTTGCTTTGCAAGTTTCTTCAAAGTCAACTCCTCTTTTCATGGTTTTCAATTGTCACATTTCATTACATCAAGTACTTACTTTACATCATGTCTTAGATTAATTTTAATTAATAGTATTTAGTTATTAGTAATTTAATTTCAGTTCTTTACATTTCAGTCTTTATATTTCAGTCTTTTACATTTCAGTCTTTACTTTTCTGCATTTTACTTTACTGCAATTTACTTTTTTGTATTTTAATTTCCAGCAATTTACTTTCAGTCATTTATATTTCATTCATTTAATTTCCAGTAGTTTAAATTCCAGTACTTTAATTTCTTGTAATTTACTTTCTGCAATTTACTTTTCCATATTAGTTATTTATTTTTTTAGTCCTTACATCATTCGAGAGAAGAAACCGAGCGATGATGGGCTAAACGCCTTAGCTTGGGGTGTAACGGGAAATTAAGATCAAAGCCGATGTGAAAGTACAAAGGTGTCTTATTAGCATTATAGTCTACAATTTGTTTCAGGTGCTTAATATTTCATTTGAGGATTACATTAAAATTAATTGACAACTAATTTTGTGTATAAAAATGTATTGACTTTCAAAACCTGAGGTAATAGAAGAAGGCTATAAACAGCTTTAGTGTCTGACAAATGCTATACTTCTACGGTGTAGGATGGTAACACTATGCTGTGCTAGGATTCACGACGTCTAACATAAATGATATCGTATCGATAGCACGTTGACCGGTGTGTACTCTTAGGAGGCCGTCTGACCCGATAGTTGATACTGTCATAGTTATATAAAATCATTTATTGATTTTAGATAATTGTGACATGAATGCTATGTCACTTTTTTGCTGAATCATTTGCTTAATGTCTTAATCAACTGTTGCACCCTGTGCTTTCTTTTTAAGACTGATATTTTCCTTAGTTGTTAATCAAATCACCCAATTTTAGATAAATCAAATCCCTCGATTCGCAATCTGAAATTAGTTTTTATAGACTGGACTTTTGACGAACTTTTGCAAAGCTATCTCTGTAGGAACGATATCTGGTATTTTACCATTATTACTTGTTACAAGATGACAATAGTTCAAGGTGTATACTTGCGCCAAGTTGTATTTTTGTGTTGAAATTTAAGGTTGAATAAACCGATGAACAAGTTTTTGGCGTCGCTGCCGGGGATAGCACGCTGAAGTTTTTCTTTTCAAAGTAAAGTTTATAAAGGTTAGTTTTTCTACCATCTTTTTGAACGCACTGTGCATGACAAGGCTGTCGCACGGTGAATTTTTCCAACTTGATCCAGATATTGAACAAACTTTCAGACAATGAAGAAGAGTGCAAAGAGCTCTTCGAGCTTTAACCTCTGAAACAATGGCTGAAAATGTGATTATTGACAGAGAAGGTATAATTAGAAATGGACTAAATATTCCACCGATGAGGCTCAAAACATCTTTCGTCTTGCAAATACTAAAAATGGTGGCATTATGGCGTATGCTATTCTTAACTTAACTCAACTGCACACAAGAATATGTAAGCCTACCATTGGTGTCACCCATTTTTCACTAAAACCACTGATGTTTCAAATGCTTCAAACAAACGGTCAGTACGCTGGTTTATCTTCTAAAGATCCTCATTCTCATCTGTGTTCTTTTATGGAAATCACAGACTCTTTTCTCATCCCTGATGTTTCAGACGATGCTCTGAGACTAAAACTTTTTCCATTTTCACTAAGGGATCGAGCAAAAGCTCAATATGACTTAGAATAGGATTGATGGTTTTGTCTAAGTCCTTTAGTTGAGTCTTTGAGTCATTTAATTTCACAAGATGATCAAGTCACACTTGTGACTTCTCATCTTTGCTTTTCTGTTTCATTTTAGGATTTTGGGCACTGATTTTAAGTAGCATTTATTCTTTTAGCCATGTATGCACCAACAATAGAATAAATGATGAATGTGTTGTACAAATGCTTGAATTGATGCCATAGCCACAATAATCCACAGGTTAACCATCTTTGTCTTAAATTAAGCCTCTAGAACTAGCCAACCATTTCCAAAGCTTTTACTTGATTCAATTGGGATTTCATTTCAATTTGGCCATTTGTAGTCTTGATACACTCACAATGAGGACATTGTTTCCCCTAAGTTTGGGGGAGGGTCCTAAAAAGTACCAAACACTATAGAGCTCATGAAACATATGCATTAAGACCAAAAGACAAACAAAGAAACAAAGTTCCACGTCTTATGCATACAAAAGAGTGTCAAAGTACACCATAATCTTTGAAAAGAACCAAAGTGTCCAAACATACCTCAATATGAGATGCATAGCAGTAAAATTATGCTATGGAGTGAAAAAGTGAGATGAGGTAAAAGACATGCATTGAAAAGAAAAAGCCAAATGCAGAACCCAACTCAAAGTCCCAAATTATCTGTTGAATCTAGTATAGCAATAGAAATGTAGGCTAGCTTATGGTTTGGCAATATGAAAGACTTAAGTTTGGGGGAACAAGGTTTATGAAGGGCTATGGATATCAAGCATCAAGTCAGGAGTAGAACACTTCATTTTAAAAGTTTCAAAAACATGCATACTTTGGCTATTGAATATTTATGCTCATTTTTTTTCCTTTTATTTTTAGAAATTCGAGTCTTTTAATTTTTCATTTTCTGTTGTTTGTGGACAAACAACAATTCAAGTTTGGGGGTGTGATAAGTGTTAATTTATTAAACTTATTACATCATTTTCTTAACCATTTTCACTTGTTTTATTTGCGCATTAGTGTCGTAATTGAGTATTTTTATGTCATCTTTATATATTAGTAATATTATATCGTATCTAATGTTAATTCTCTGTTTATGCAGATTTTTGATAATTTTTGGGCCAAATCCTGCAGCAGTCGTATAGGAGCAGGTGTGACAGAGTCCTATAGGACCAACCCGTGAGCTGCACCTTTTGTTTGGGCCGAAAATTCTTGGGCTGCCTCTTTGAAGCTACTGGATCAAAGACCTTGGGCCTGGTCAAAACGCACTTTTGAAGACCCTTTTGTCCTATTAGATGACCCTCTTGTGCAAGCTTCTTTAGCCTATAAATAGAGGATTAAGGCTTTGTTTTAAAACACTTGGTTAACCACTTACACACATAATCTATGTGTTAATACAATTACAATCTAGATTATTGCTTTTGATATTTATGCTTTCGGTTTTCTTGCTTTCAACCAAGAACCAATTTTTGTGAAGTAAAATTGTGATTGCTCTCTCAAGTTTTAATTCAAGTGCTCATATTTAAATCTTCATCTCATTTATGTTCTTATTTCCAAGTTTCAATATGTTTTCTGATTTTCGTTCCAAGTTATAAATTAGTTGATTTCTGTTGCTTTACATTGAATTTCATCCTTTGTGGCTCACGACTAATTTACATAGACTAAATAATCTGTTCTCAAGACTTTGCAAGTAACTTTTCGGTCTTAGCAACGAAACTTGCTTTGCAAGTTTCTTCAAAGTCAACTCCTCTTTTCAAGGTTTTCAATTGTCACATTTCAATACATCAAGTACTTACTTTACATCATGTCTTAGATTAATTTTAATTAATAGTATTTAGTTATTAGTAATTTAATTTCAGTTCATTACATTTCAGTTTGTATATTTCAGTCTTTTACATTTCAGTCTTTACTTTTCTACATTTTACTTTACTGCAATTTACTTTTCTGTATTTTAATTTCCAGTAATTTACTTTCAGTCATTTATATTTCATTCATTTTATTTTCAGTAGTTTAAATTCCAGTACTTTAATTTCTTGTAATTATTTTCTGCAATGTACTTTTCCGTATCAGTTATTTATTTTTTAGTCCTTACATTATTCGAGAGAAGAAACCGAGCAATGATAGGCTAAACGCCTTAACTTGGGGTGTAACGGGAAATGTAACGCCCCAACCCACACATTGCATGTAGCACATATTTCATATCAAATAAATACATATTCATATACATCTGGGTCCCTTAGTACAAGAATACTATCATGACCAAATACAAGGTCCAAAAATTCAAAATACAATCTTGCACTAAACAACAAAACTAATTATCAAAAGCAATTCCTCATCCGAAACGCATATAAGAAAAGCTTTAAATCTTTTCCTTTCCTTTACCTTCTACACCTCCTGCAACACACATTTTAAAATCACAAAAAACGAGGGTTAGACTGAAAAGTCTAGTGAGTTATCCTAATCATGTAATTGCAGGGTGAAGGATCACCAAAAACTTTATAAAACAACTTATTCACATATATAACAAATATATGAATACGTAAGAAGGTAATACCAATTCATTTTCCACTTTCAAGCTAACCACGTAGCTATACAAATTTCATACCTTTGAACCAAACGGGTTCCACTTAATACCCTTTTTAAACATTTTCTTTATCAAATGAGGTTTAAACAAAGATTCAGGCCAAACCTGACRTTTCCTTCTCAATAACATCCAGACTATGATTTCCAATAAGAACCTTGATCCTAAATCTTTAAATCACAAAGAAATAAAGATTCCAGACCACGGTAGTCTT
>NC_037532.1:23805348-23832083 GCF_001531365.2 Cynara cardunculus var. scolymus | reverse complement strand
GATATGCCACCCTTATATCAAATGGACACCTCTCCTTGATATGCCACCCTTATCACTTCATCAAAACATTTATAAAATAATTCCGAATAGACCGCAGCCATTGGAATTGTTATCAGTCTGAAAACATTTATATCAAAACTTCATTTTTATGATAAAATAATAATTTCTTTTAAAAAAACACAAAACATCATCACAAATCCGGTCACCAAGTCCGGTTAACAACTGTCCGGGTTATATACTTGGAATAAAATCCACATTGTCCGAACATTTAATCCGGTCAACACACCACATATCCTTTGAACGATTTAGAACAATTTCATATTTTGAACGGATATCAAATCCGGACAACAATCCATTCAAGACTTGTCCGGTTTAAAAATAAACCGCTCCCTATGTGGTCGTATTCCTACTTCTCAGTATAAATTTTTTAAGTAATACTACCAATTATAAACCGTTCAATACTCAACCGGTTTACCAACTCCGGACAACAAACCGCTCATGGCTTGTCCGGTTTAAACTAGTCCGGTCAATAAGCCGCTCAAGGCTTATCCGGTTTAAAACAATTCAGACGTTAAACCGCCTAAGGCTTATCCGGTTTAATTACTATTCCGGTCATTCTTTGTCCGGATAAACACTTAGACAATAAAATCAAGGTTTCTATCAAGAATAACAATACGAAGCATGCAAATAAAACCAGTAGAATCTTTATACAAAAGATTTTAGAAACCACTCACCTTATAAAGCTTTTGAATCCAAAACTTTAGAAATCAACCTTTTTGAAACTTGACACTTGAAATCAACTTGAAATCACCTCCCTTTTAGCAAACCGGACAACACTATCTTTAGAGCACTCAACTTTCTCAAAATAGCAGAAAAAATGAATGAGGAGGTGAAGCCCCCCTTTTATACCTTCCAAATATGGAAGGTCGGCTAACCGCCTTCCATACCCCCTATGCTACCCACATGCATTCATACATACACATATGCATACATACTCCATGCATAATCTTGCATGCATAAAATATATATATATATATATATATATATACTTCTATATTTATGCATACATAAATATACATACATATAAATATATATATATACCTTTACCCAAACAAATGCACAAATTCGCATATCAGCATGTATCAAACATATCAGTTTATCATGCTATCACACAATCAATTAATAAAATAATCACGTATTAAATACCTTGGGTAATAACCAGGATCTGGTTATCACAGGAAATTAAGACCAAAGCCGATGTGAAAGTACAAATGTGTCTTATTAGCATTATAGTCTACTATTTGTTCTACTATTTGTTTCAGGTGCTTAATATTTCATTTAAGGGTTACATTAAAATTAATTGACAACTAATTTTGTGTATAAAAATGTATTGACTTTCAAAACCTGAGATAATAGGAGAAGGATATAAATAGCTTTAGTGTCTGACAAATGCTATAATTCTACGGTGTAGGATGGTAACACTATGTTGTGATAGGATTCACGACATCTAACATAAATGATATCGTATCGATAGCACATTGACCGGTGTGTACTCTTGGGAGGCCGTCTGATCCGATAGTTGATACTGTCATAGTTATATAAAATTATTTATTGATTTTAGTTAATTGTGACAGGAATGCTATGTCACCTTTTTGCTGAATCATTAGTTTAATGTCTTAATCAACTGTTGTATCCTGTGCTTCTTTTTAAGACTGATATTTTCCTTAGTTATTAATCAAATCACCCAATTTTAGATAAATCAAATCCCTCGATTCGCCATCTGAAATTAGTTTTTATAGACTGGACTTTTGACGAACTTTGCAAAGCTATCTCTGTGGGAACGATATCTGGTATTTTACCATTATTACTTGTTACAAGACGACAGTAGTTCAAGGTGTATACTTGCGTCGAGTTCTATTTTTGTGTTGAAATCTAAGGTTGAATAAACCGACGACACCTTTTCATCCTTGAGTTCAACAATTGATTGCTAATGCATAGCGATAGCCTGCTCGCTTTCGATGTTGATAGCTTGGTTTACAATGACATGATCCTTAAGATTTTCTTCAATCTTAGTCAGCTCTTTGATCTTAGAATGACATTTCTCTAATTGTTCTTAAAAATCAAGATTAAACTTTTCCGCTTTGGATTTTCCATTCAGTGCATTATTAGATCCACAGATAGAAGAAGAAGAAGAAGAAGGGTTATTCATATTACATACCTGAGTATAGGTTGATGAAAAGGGATTACTGGAGGATGATGTCTCAGATGGTTCATCCTTGACATCGTTGGCTATAAGATAGAGATAGGCCGTGTCTTCCTCGTCCGAGGATGATTCTTCTGATGAATCAGCCCAATCATGTTTTTTAGCGATAAGACCTTTGCCTCTACGTTGGAGATGTTTGTCGTGTTTAGGTCTGAAGGAGGATGAGATGTTTGAAGATGGCTTTGTAGCTTTCTTTGACCTATATTCACTAGCAAAGTGTCCTTTGCGTTGACAGTTAAAGTAGTTAGCTGAGGCCTTGTCAATAGAATTTAACTTTGGCTTGTTATTGATAGTCAGAGAAGGAGATATGCGGAAATTATTTTTTCTAGAAAACCTTCTGAAAGAGTTTGTAAAGAGGGCCAACGACTCATCAAACTCTGATAAATCAACGTTTGTTAAGTCCTCAGAGTTAGAAGGATCTAACTCAATGATCTTAAGAGAAGAAGAAGGAGCAGAAAAAAATAGAAGGATCAACTGAAGGGTTTTCAGAGATCAAAACTAAATAAGAGCTTTTTATTTCTCTGGAGTCTACAAGAAGATTCTTCTTCAGCTGACGAGATTTTTCATGATTAAGCAATATCCTATAAAGAAAGTTAAGGGAAAGGGAGGACACGTCCTTAGACATCTTACGACACATGGTATAATTATCCCATGATTCTGGCAAACATTCTAGGAACTTTGTCAGGGTCTCAGAGCTGGAATGTTCTCTTCCAACTGTCCTTAAATCAATAAAAAGACAATTAAAATATTGATGTACTTCAGACAACGATTTAGATTTTCCACAGAGAAAATTTTCATATTATCCTACTAAATTTATGTTCCTCGATTCTTGTACTTCAGAAGTACCTTCATATTGAACACAAAGAGTGTCACACATAGTTTTCGAGGTTTTTAACATCATAACGGAGTGATAAACCTGATAAACCTCGTTAGTAAGAGACATGACTATTATAGATCTAGCTCGATTATCTAAAGCCATTTTCTTCTTGTCTTCGTCACTCCATTGATGAGGTAGCTTTGGAATCTGCTTTTTAGGAATGGCGGCAGTCGTAGCAGTAGCAAGAACTGTTGAAGAAATTGCAAATGAAACATAAGGTCCATTTTCAATATAGTATAGAATCTCAGGATTCACACATTCTAAGAAAAGAGACATTTGATTCTTCTAGAGACTGAAGTTGTCTTTGACGAACCGTGGAGGTTTGGCAAGAGAGCCATTGTCGTGAAAGTTTGTGTTTGTGTTTTGCGATGCCATTATAATGGTAAATAAATTATCTAGAAAGAAGAGATAATAAAACATCAATAAAAAAATGATAGACACTAAAACAAACACTGCTCTGATACCACTTGTTGGTCACAACCGGATCTATAAGAGTTTAAAGGTAATAGTTTATAGAAGGGAGGGGGGATGAATACAAACACAACAACTTTCACTTTTTAAAATCTTTTATTGATGAAGAAAACAATACAAAATGTTACAAATTATTTGCAAAAAATATAAGATATAGAACATATCTAAACAATCAAAGAAACACACAAGATATAGAAAGCAAGAAAGAAAAGACTTGCTAAGAGAAAAGGTTAAGAAGTCTTGTGCTCTTCACTGGTTAGAGTGGTTTAGAGAGAGATGGGGGGAGTGGGGGAGAGATGAGAAGGAAGAAGTTCTCATCTATTTACACCCATTTGTATTAAATGCAATTCAGACAGTACAAAGCACGTGGCAAGCTTCTAGAGGTGAGCTCATCCTTTGTTCCAGATATACAGGCTTTTGTCGTATATGAACAGTAATATTTCACAATGTAGGTAAGCACACTTGAAGACAGTAGAATGACTCTGTACAGTACTTTACTTTAAGAGGTATGGGTTTGTCTGTCGTGTGTAGAAGGAGAAGACAAAAACTAATCTTGTTCAACAAGATTTATTTATCGTTGACATTGGAATAACATTGATGTTTCTTAAGTGTTCGCTAAATCTTAAGTAGATTTCACATTTGTGTAGACATGCTTGTTATCACTAAAAAACACATCAGATCACGAACTTGCTTGTCTCTGTCTTCAGCTTTATCTTCGGTATCGCTTGAGATTTTGTGGTGTGAGTTTTGTCTTCCAGAAGAATACTCGTCTCTGAGTGAATTATAATACTTGTTCAGCGATCACTGAATAGACTTAATGATGATCCCTGAAGCTGAACACAGAGATAGTACACTTCGTAAGATAAAAATGATCATCATTAAATCACTGAGAGAGAGGATCAACAAAAAAAATGTAATAAGCTATAAACCATAGGGACGAAAATTGTAATTTCAAAACTAGAAGAACGAAAATAGAAATTTTCAACAAGCATATGGACAAAAAACGTAATTTACCCTATTAAATACAATAAACATATAAAATAACTTTTATGAAAAATATAATGGGTACCCGTTATGTAAAACCCAATATTTTAAATATATAAAAATAATATTGTATGAGTCTTTAAATATTTTTTTTTATAAATTTATTTGAAGTATTAAAATATTTATGTGATTAATTGAAATAAATAATTGTAAAAATCTTAAAAATAAGAAATAATGAAAAGAAAGGCAAAAGAGAAAATAAAATAATATGGATTTTTATTTTATAAGACCAAAAATGTAAATAAATAAGTTGAGAGGGACCAAATCTGTCACTTAATTAAAGTATTACGGGTTTAAATTTGTTTTGGATCAAAAATGTACATCACGTCAGGAGAGGTCTGGTTATAAATGTCAGAAAGTTTAGGGGGCCGAATATCATCTTTTCCAAAGATGAGGGACCTGTTTTGCCAATAGTATATGTCTGTTTGGAGAAAATGATCCCACAACCAAAAACTCACAATTTGGTCCAATTTCATCAACTAATAAACCAAAACTCTTGCATATAATTGTAGAACACTGGCTTAGGATCGTTTTGGTTCAAATAGTTTAGAAAATTAGCAAATATTGAGAGAAATCTGAGTTTGAAGTTCGAGTTAAAAATCTTGGTTTTTCATCAGATTTAGATGAGATTCTTAACCAAATCTCATGATTTTTATGTCTATGACTTAGTTTTTATGTACTCTATCAAACCCCAATAGCCTCATGTCTCATACTCAAGTTTATATGGTTCAATTTTATGTTTTCTATGTTGTGGAGTTTTATTTTTAAAAAAACTAACTTTAAATCAAATTTTGAAACTCATTTATTGTTGAAAACTCGTGTTCTTTATGTCAAAGTGTTGGTAAAAATATTACTAAGGGTTTGGTGCAAAAAGTAATGAAGAAAAAAGAACAACAAACGAGCCATTTTCAAGCTCAAAAAGCTTGAAAACGTGTAGCCATGGCTGCTATTTTCGTGGGTTGCAATCGGGTTCGGGTAGGACCGGGCGGGTCAAGAACGTGAAATTCTCCATTGACGGAGTGTCTTTCAAGCCCAACAACCATGTGGCACTTCTTGACGTTCCGACTAATAAATCACACTATGAGGATGCTGCTAGATTCCTCAAGAACTCCCCAATCTTCTTTGCTATCTCCTATGAACCATTCATGGTGAAAGAAGCCCTTCAGTAGTTCTGGCTTACTACTAAAGTGGTGCAAGAAAATGACAAGACTGGTAAACCGTTGGAGAAAATCTTCTTCACCTTTAGCAGGATGACCTCGGTTTTGGTATAGCCACACTAAGGACCACTCTCCAACTAGCAAAACCTCTCTATGCCAGTGAACCTTCCACTGAGAATATCATCTCCTGCTTAGATGATATTGGCTATGCCTGGCCAACAAAGAAGGACTCCAGCGATCCCTTCAAATCGCTCTCAAAGATTGAGAAGAACAACATGTTAGCAGTATGGCAGTATTTGTTTTCCCATTGCATTCAGTGTATGGGAGGGAAAACTGGTGGACAAGACCAAGCGTCAAGAGTTGCATTGAACATTAGCGTTTCTATTATTCGCCAAAGGCCAATCAACTTTATTGGCGTTATCTTTGAAGACCTGGTGTTGAAGCTGAACAAGCGTCAAAGGGAAAAAGTGGTATCTTACACCAAATTTCTATCTATGGTGTTTGCTAAGATTTTTAGCAACAAGTACTCCATGGAAGGCAACCTGGCTATCTGCAGGCTTGGATCCAAAATCTTGGATCATAAGCTTAAATCTGAAGATGTTGCCCTTTCTTCCCTTCTGTCCGTAGCACACATTGCAATACTTCTTCATCTTCTGCAACTGTGCCTGCATATCCTTCTACTTTATAATCTTCTCCAACTATGCCAGTATGTTCATTTTCTCTAACTGTGCCAATATGTTCTTCTTCCCTTGCTTCGGTGGTCAAGACTAAGGCAAACCCCCCATAGTCTATCCCAACCACCACCACCCTCTCGTATAAAAGATCCTCCTCTCAAACCACTCTTGGCTCTCCATCGAGGGCCAAGAAAGCCAAAAAGGGGATACCCACATCTCTGGCTATTACCTCTCAAAAGGTTCCAGTCATTGAAACAAGCCTTACCTCCAAGGCAACTTCAGTTATAACCCCTCCTAGCTCTTCAGTGATTTCTTCATTCACTGTCGTACATGTGGCTCCTCTCCCAACCACCTCAGTGATCCAAATCACCGAAGGTCTAAATATCAGCATAGCCACTGTTGAACACCCACTTCCACCACTCTCAGCTATCTTCTCTTCTCCTCCTTTGATCTCGACACATGCTAGTGATTCATCATTTATTGTCCTTGTTGATGATGAAACAATCATCACATGACCTGAGGTTGCTCCTCTCAAGACACCTCAGTCATTGGAAGCCTATCCTCTTGAAGTCAACCAGGAGAAAACCAACATCAATCCTTCAGATGTTGCTGATGACCCCTCAGGTACCAACCTACCCTTTTATTTCTTCTAACCCCGAGCTATCTTATGCACAAACCTCTTCTTTTTCAGGTCCTTAGTATGAAGGATCACCAGCTATGGAAGAAGACTACAACATGGCTGATGATATGAAGGTGATTCTCTCGGCAGTAAAGATTTTCTTAATCAAAATGGACCAAGTCCATAAAGACATGCCTCTCAGGGATGACCTTTCCTCTGACCTCTCAGATGTCAAAGCTGAAGTCAATGACATGAAGGAACTACTATATGCGGTGCAAGCTGATGTACGTACCAACGCTAAGGCTATCTCTGCTATCAACAACAAAGTCGATGAAGCACAAGCTTAGATTACCAAATATGGTGAGATGTTGCAGCAGATACTGGATCTTCTCCAACGTTTAGTGCCAGTTGCTGCACCCTTCTTCACAGTTATGGATCGCCTATCGTTGGATCAAGTTCTCGAACTTGGTCTTCTTCAAGCTCAATCTCTGGCTGAGCTTGAACAGCGAATGGAGATTGTGGCTTTAAGTCTTGATGACCTCTTCTCTCATCTTGCTGATGACAAAGAGGGGGAGATAGACTTAGCTACTGCTGCTGCTGTCCTTACAACACCAGCTGATACTGATACTCAAAGAGCTGAAGCAAATGAAGCTCCCGATGAAGTTGTAGATGCCATCACTTCCCATGAAGCTGAAGATGTTGCTGAAGATGAGGAAGTTGATGATGTCGTCAGAGTTGATGATGCTCAAGATGAAAACCTTCCTATCACCCCTACAACTGATGCTGGTGATAAGGAAGATGGTGATGAAGATGACAATGAAGATAATGACTCTCCATCCTTTCCTGATGCTGGAAAAGATCTTGGTGGTGATGATAATGAAGACGACGATGATTACGACTTCACCATTCAATACCACGACAAACCAGCCAATGCTCTGAAAGGAGTCTCTTTCAGGGATTCATCATCCCAGGGGGAGAAGGAGAAAGAAAAAGAAAAAGAGACTTCTGCAAAGAACCATAACACCTTCTTCAAAGACAAAGGTGTTGCTAAAGAAGGAAATCTGAAAGTTCTCTTCAAACCTGTCGATCCTGAAGAATATACTGAACCCTCCAGGTTTGCCGTCATCACTTCTCTATCTCAATTCTCTTCTACTATTTCTTCTACTACCGGTGGTTGTCTAGAGGAATGGGTACCTGAAAACCTAACTTCTAGTGTTCCTAGTGACCAACAGATGACTCAGCTTAAGGAGTCACTCGACCAAACTAGTGTAAAAATTCCTCTTCGTACCTCTAGTTGTGGTGAGTTTGACTTCCTTACAGAAGCTGAAAAACTTGAAGCACTCAAGGCTGAGGAAGAACTCCGAATTCAACGACAACAGACTGAATACAGCCTTAAGCTGGCTAAGTCTCTTACTTCTCATGTTCTTCCAAAGAAAATGTCTCAAAAGTTGGTAAATGCTATCAAGGCCCAAGCTAAATTGCTTTCAATTGCAGAAGTTGAACGTCAAAAAACAATGAAGCTGAATGATCGAGACAAGAAATGGAGCGAAGATCGCCTTAACAAAATAATCAGTCCCATCACTAACTCACAATCAATGGTCGTAAGAAAGATGGCGGAATGATCGTCTCCTTGAATATCATCAGAGACAACCTTGATTCAGTTATCGAGTACCCTGTCTATCTTGGACGTTATGGCTACGATGAATGGCTGGAGATCCGCCAAGCCATTCAGCGCTCAAAGTCAAGGCACAAGCCAATAATTGAAGACATCCTTAGCGAGCTGATCAAGAAGATGTCCAAATTTGTTGTTGTACCTGCAAAGCCGATGTTAAAGAAAAGTGGAAGAAGAAATCCTTCAGATCCTAATGATGGACCAAATCTGGGAATGAACATGAAACAAAGTTCTCCCTGGAGGAAGTCCTAAAGGATTCGAAGAAGCTAGACATCTCTATGCTGAACTTATCTTTGCCAACGAAGGGTCCTTACACCCAACACTGTGCATCTAAAGCCTGAGTTTGGATTAATATTCCTTGACTATGATGGCGAACACAACTTTCAAAGAGTGTCTGAGATCCGTCTATGTCCTATAGAACATCTTGATTATCTAAGATATTGGTTGGACAATAACCTTTATGGTGAGATGATAGATCGCAAGATCAGAAAAGAGTTTCTACGTCGAAAGATGCTTGAAGAAGAAGTACCTGGTTACATCAACTTCAACGACTTAAATTAGTTAGAATTTTCTATCTTGTAAATCTTATCTTTCATGGTAAGTCTTATTTTTCTATGTCTTTTCTTTTAGTGTACAACTTGTATGTAATATGTCTAGAATGTACTGTTGTAACACTTGTATTCCTTCTTTTGAATAATATAAGTATTTCATCAATACCACTAAAAAAGATCACTGAATAGAGAAATAAGGACACATGTCTATGAGTTCCAGTAAACTCTTACATTAATTGACAATCCTAAGTTAGTGAACATGCTTTCAGTTTCAGTTTCTCTTCTTATATTTTTTCTTAAACTTGTAACTTGAGAAAACTTATATAGTAAAAACTGTATCACTGAAAAAGATCCCAAAATTGTTAAAAGAGACATGTATTTTACGTGTTTTTTTTTCCTTACTATTATACCTTAAGGCAATTTTCTTTATGTTGCTTTGTCATCATCAAATAGGGGAGGATTGTTGATCCTCTCTCTTATTGATTTGATGATAATCCCTTTTACCTATCGCAGTATTATGTTTTTGTCTATTCTGTTCCAACGATCATCAGTGAGTTTGTTCAGTGAGTTGAAACATGTATTGTAATCCTACAACGACAGCTATACTTCAAGAAGACAAATCTCACACCCAAGAACCTTCAGTGAATGTCAAAGACTGAAACTAAAGATTAGTGACTAGTGCGTTCATGATCTGAAGCGGTATTCAGTGATTACAACCTGGTCAACATATGTGTGAAATCTGCACAAGCCTCAGTGAATGCTGAAGAAACCTCCAACGTTATTCCAGCATTCAGTGATCAAATGAAGCTTGCCATGCACGACTATTTTTGTCTTGTCCTTCCACACACAAAGGACAAACCTATACCCTCTCAAGAGTATCGTATTGCATGGAGTCGTTTGGTCGACTCTAGTGCCCACTAACTCCATGAAAGGATGTCTACTCATGAATAGACAATAGTACTATCCACTGTAGCAAATGACAAGCTTTCTTCTAAAATCTTGACACGTGTTTTGCATCTTCTGAATTGCATTAAATGCAATGGGTATAAATAGCTGAGTGCTCTCTTCACTCATACACACACAAACATTGTCTTACAAGCAAGTTAGAATTTCTCTCTAAAATTCTAAGACACATACCTAAGAAGAACACGTCTCTACCTTAATTTTTTTTTTGGCAAATCTCTTATATTTGCTAAGTGTATATGTGTGTATTTCTAGATAGTTTTAGATAGGTTTTCTTTACTTTTTCTATTCCGCAAACAATCTGTAAAAATATGTATTGATCCTTCTTTATCAATATATATTTTTAAAAGTGAAAGTTACTGTGTTTGTATTCACCCCTCCTTCTACAAACTGATCACCTCTCCATTCTTGTAGATCCGACTGAGACCAACACACACACACACATATATATATATATATATAGAGAGAGAGAGAGAGAGAGGAGAAAGAAAAGATAGAGATAAGGGGTTGAGGGGTTTAGTTTCTGAGGAAGAGGGAAAAAAGATCATTAACGCATTTGTTACCTCTGGAAATCTAAGAAACCCCTCTAGAAAGGCTAGGTTTTCTTCAACAACTCCTTTTCCTTTGCCTGAACAGGAGTGTTGGTTATGGGAAGATCTCTCCCCCTGGGCTGAAGGCTTCTGGATTGAAATTCTTTTAGCTGGCTATCTAGAGAAGGGTTGGATGCCAAAGTTATCATTGTCTTCATCATCATCTCCAAGATCAGCTCTAGTGTCAAGGATCTCGGGATCCTTAGATTCTTCATCATCTTCCTCGTCTTCATCACCAACATTAGATAATGTAGAGGTGGAAGGATAATGGTCTTCACAATTAGCAACCTCGACGCTCGATCGTTGAAGAAGGAAATGTGCTTGAGATAACAGTTGTTCTTCTATCGTGATTGGATCTTCAACATCAACTTGAGCCTTCTCTCCCTTTTTGTCATCATCAATTGAGGAAGGTACCCGAGCAGAGAAATTGTCCAAGTTCTGCTTGATGGAGAAAAGGTCCTTAATGGAAGTTGAGCTCAACAACCATATCCACCTGTGGACGGCCATCCTTGTCGTATGAGGGTTTAGGGACAGGTGCTAGTCGCTGAAGGAGTGAAAATATTTTTTCAAGTAGCTCATTGTGCCTTTTTAGCTTTGGTAGCCCTTAATGGTAGCCTTTTCAACTTTGGGTTCATCAATAGCTTGCTCATGCTCAATGATAGTTTGCTCTCATTCAATGCTGATTGCTTGGTTTATAATGACTTGATCCTTAAGATTTTCTTCAATTTTTCTAAGTTCTTTAATTTTTGACTGACATTTTTCAAGTTGTTCTTGTAAATCAAGATTTAGCTTTTCAGCTTTTGATTTTCCATTCAGAGCATTGTAAAGATCTACAACTAGTATATCCAATGTGCAGAGACTATCAATACCCAAGATAGAAAGATCATTCAGATTTAATGCCTGAGTTGAGATTGTAGAATGATTTGAGAATGAAGCCTCAGCTTGTTCATCTTGAAATAATTAGTCTTTTTCTATCAATCTTAACTTTTGTTCTTGTCTAAATTGCAATGGACTAAATCTGTTCAAGTTGATAGTTGCTGAGAAGTGTTTAAGAGTCCAGGGACTGCGTCTAACTATTTGGAGAAATCAAGGGTTAGCGGAGCAAGTTCTGTCATTCTCAAGGGACCATTTTTTCCATTTGTCGCCGTCCATTTTTGATAACACAATTCATTTTTATTTCATTCTTCTCAAGATCAGCTCTCTCTAGTTCTCTCTAGATCTTTCTAGTTAGTTCATACATAGTTTGCATTTTATTCTTTTAGATCTATGATTTTATATTTCTTATATAGATCTAAGATTATTTGTAATACTTCGTTTATGATTGTTTCAAATACGAAATGTATTAGACTATATATTTGAACATGGTATCAGAGCGTTTCTGATATTGCAAATCTGTGGTTAAAGCTGTTCGTTGTTGTACAGGTAAGCTTGTTCTTCTTGTGTTCTTTTTTTTGTTTGAAAGAAATGGTTGGTTTGAATCGATTCGGTTATGTCAATGATCTCCTTAGATCTTGATGTTCCCTGTCGTTTAGATATCCTTGTTTCGTTGTCCTTTCTCCTGTTTGTTGAATATATTTTGAGTAAGTGCTTGGTTGAATCGATCTGGATTCCAATGATCTTTTCAGATCTTGTTATTTTTCCATCGATACCAATATACTTGCCCGTTTCGTTTCTTTATCTTCAGATCTGTTAAATATGTGTTAGATATGTTCTTCTATAGCTCATGTTAAAGCTTTGGTTGTTTTCTTTTGTTTTTTTTTTGTATTTTGAGTAAATGCTTGGGCAAAACGATTAGGTTCTCAACGATTTTTTCAAATCGTTATTCTTCCAATCATTCCCAAAATACTCGGCATATTTTTTGTTGTTAAACGATCTGTTGTTATTGTTCAAACTATATCTGGTTCCCTTTATGGTGTGACTTTTTTTCTTAAATCCTTTCTTCAAGTAAATGAATAGCTATTCTAACTGGTGGTCTGTTCAAGGTTGCTTAGATCTTGATCTACCAGTAGACGCTATGATATTTGTTGCCTGTTTTTGAGAACCTATTTTATATGTCCTATGAGTATATAACTAGTTAAATCTTGTAACTCTTCAAGATTTGTTATAGATCTGTTGAAGTTGCATGCATTACTAAGATACTTCTTATTGTCTTGTGCTTTCTGGTTTAGATCTGTTTGTTCCTTTTTTTTTCTCTATTCCAAGTACATGCTTTATTATGGACATATGGTAAGTAGATCCTGTTTGATCTATTGTTACTGTTCCTGTGACTATACTTGGTTGTTGTTGGCTGTTTGCTTCGCGTTTGTATTGTAATCTGTTCTGTGTGTTCTGTTGGGGCATATTGTTCATTGTCTGTGTTCAGGTTCTTCCTGGATCCTATGCATCCGTTTGTTCTTCATCTTTAACCGTTGCTTAAAGGTGTAGGTTGCTCTTCATTGTTAGGTTGTTTCATTCCTCTCTATATTCTTGTTATATATGTGCTTGCTTTGTGGTTGTTGGTGTTTCCTTTTTTGTTCCTTATATCTGCCTTTTGTTTTTGTTAGAGCTGAATAGTTGGCTTGACCTAGCACCTCGAGTGTTTTAGGAATCCTGCTATATCTATTTAGTCTCTTTTCTATGTGTGGTTATGGCTAGTTCTGTTGCTGTCACAGAAAGGCCAATGGAATCCAAGGTCACTAATCTTGACTTTGGAGATCCATTGTACCTTCATCCTAGTGACACCAGTGGAACCCTCTTGTTAAATGTTAAACTAAGTGGAACTGACAACTACAAAGTGTGGGCTTGTGCTATAATTTTAGCTTTAGAAACTAAAAACAAAGTGGGATTTATTGATGGTTCTTGTCCTAGACCTATAAATGACTCTGTCTTAGAAAGACAGTGGGACAAGTGTAATTCTGTTGTTCTTTCATGGATTCTATGTTCCATGAATAAGGACCTCTTTCTTGAACAAGTGTTCTCCAAGAAGGCTTCTAAAGTCTAGGAGGAGTTAAAAAAAAGCCTATGACAAGGTTGATGGTTCTGTTATGTTTAACTTGTACCAAAAAATTAACTCTCTAAGTCAAAATGGTACCTCTATGTCTGAATATTATCATAAACTAAATTCCCTATGGAAACAATTTGATGCTCTTGTTAAACTCCCATCTTGCACTTGTAATACTTCTCAAGAATTTTTTGAGCACACAAAGTTGATTAAACTCATGCAATTTTTAATAGGCCTTGATGATTCATACCAACCCATTAAGAGTAACATTCTTACTAGTGATCCCCTTCCTACTGTCAAAACAGCTTTCTCCCTTGTTTCAAGGGAAGAATCTCATAGAAAGAGAAACATGTCTCAGCCTAAGTCAAAATCTTAAAATGTTGCTTTTCTTAGTAAGGCCATTGATAATAAACGTCGATTGGGAAGAGTTTCTTCCCTATCTTGTAAGTAGTGAGGTGCTACTGGACATACCATAGAGAGATGCGTCAAACTCATAGGATTCCCTAATAATATCCAAAATAGGTCCAGACCTACAAATCAAATACAAGGGAATACGACAAATACTGTCACCGTTTCTGAGTCAAATTCTAATAAATTGGCTACTTCCAGTTCCTCTTTTTTGTTTTATGAAGAACAGATTAAAACTGGATGGATCATTGATTCTGGGGCAAATCAACATATGACATACAACACTGAATTTCTTAATAATATTGTTGATATTTCTGATCTTGACCTCAGGGTCAATCATCCCAATGGAACCAAAGCCAAGATTAATAAAATTGGAAATTTTCAGCTGTCAAATTATGTCACTTTTGTTTGATGTTTTGGTTGTCCCAGATTTCATTGTTAATCTGTTATCTGTTCACAAACTTGCTAGAGATAATAGGGTTTTTGTGGGATTTGATGAGTGTAAGTGTTATGTTTAGGATTCTCTACAAAGGAATGTAGTGGGGACTGGTAGTCAAGAAGGGGGCCTGTACTACTTTGATCAAAATTTTAATAGTGAATCCAATTGTAATTCTTGTATTTTTCAAAACCTTAACATGTCTTGGCTTGCCTCTACCAAATTATGGCATAGTCGGCTTGGTCATCCTGCCAATCAGGTTTTAAATGTTTTGAAAAACTATCTTAAAATTGATAATGGAAATTATGGACCTTGTGAAATTTGTCACAAAGCTAAGCAGACTCGGGAAAAATTTAAGCTTAGTGAGCACAAATCCAAAGATCTAGGTGAACTTGTTCATCTAGATGTTTGGGGACCTTATCGGGTCCGAAGTAGAGAAGGCTATAAATTCTTTCTTACTATTGTGAATGACTTTACTCGTGCTGTATGGATGTTTATGTTAAAAGGGAAAAACGAAGTTGTAGAAAATATTATTACCTTTTATAATTTACTTAGTAACCAGTTTGGAAAAAGTGTAAAAAAATCTCGTAGTGACAATGGATTTGAGTTTCTAAGTCACTTTTTAAATCTAAAGAAGTTATACATCAAACTTTATATATATATACACCTCAACAAAATAAGTTTGTTGAAAAGAAGCATCGTCATTTACTAAATGTTGCTAGGGCGCTTATGTTTCAGGGAGGGGTTCCTTTAAATATGTGGAGTGAATGTATTCTGACCTCTACCTACTTGATAAATAGGTCTCCTTCTGTGTTAAATGGTAAGTGTCCTTATGAACTTGTTTATGGTTTTCAACATGTTTTTTACACATCTTAGGAATTTTGGATGTCTTTGTTTTGCTGCTATACCCAATACTATAGATAAATTTTCTCCTAAATCTGAAAAGTGTATTTTATTAGGGTATGCAGGTTCAAAGAAAGGATATAAACTTTACAGTTTAGATTCTAAAAAATGTGTTATATCTCATGATGTCAAATTTTATGAAAATATTTTTCTCTTCAAGATGTCTAAGAACAAGGCTGATGGTTCTAGTAATAATGATAGTGACAGAATAAGCTTCTTTGATTTTACCAATAGTTCAACTAATTGTGGATTCATCACCCAATGATGAAAGTAGAGACAATACTATGAGTGAATACACTCACCAATCTGAGTCTGTCCCAACTAATAATGGTCTGCTTGGTAGCCTAAAATACTGCTGCCAATGAGTTGCCTCTAGGCAGCTCAAATACGCTTAATAATCAAGATGCTTCAACTCAAGTTGGTGATAATCTTGAAAGAGTTACTAGATGGAAACTCTTGAGTAGCTCCGATGTGGTTGCCAGTAGACCTCAAAATAATGATGAGAGTCTTATATCTGAGGGTACTCTATTTAGACCTTCTTCAGTTCCAACTGTAAGAAAGTCTACCAAAGCCTCGGTGTTTCCACATAAGTTCGATGAATTTGTTGTAGAAGGGAAAGTTAAATATGGTTTGGAAAAAGTTGTTAATTATTTTTATCTTTCCTCTGAAAATTTATGGTTTGTGCCTAATTTGCATAAGTCTATTGAACCTAAAAGTTTTAAGGAAGCATGTACTGATGAAAATTGGATAAATGCCATGAACGATGAAATGGAAGCATTACACAGAAACGATACATGGGTCCTAACTGACTTACCTCAATGTAGGAAACCTATTGGGTGTAAATGGATATATAAAATTAAGTATAAGTCAACAGGGGAAATAGAAAGGTATAAGGCTAGACTTGTTGCTAAAGGGTATAGGCAGAGAGAAGGTCTTGATTATGATGAAACCTTCTCTCCTGTTGTCAAAATGGTGCCTGTACGTTGTATTATTGCTTTAGCTGTTCAAAATAATTGGAACTTGTTTCAACTAGATATTAATAATGCATTTCTATATGGAGATTTAATTGAAGATGTTTACATGACTTTACCTGAAGGATACTATAATTCTAATGATAATCATGTATATAAACTTGTGAAATCTTTGTATGGTCTAAAATAAGCTCCAAGACAGTGGTATGCTAAACTGTCTTCTTGTCTTCTTGAAAATGATTTTATCCAAAGTATCAATGACTATTCCTTGTTACTAAGAAAACTGAATCTGTTTTCCTTATTTTGTTAGTCTATGTGGATGATATTGTCATAACTGGTAATAATCAATCTGAAATTGAAAAGGTAAAATTGTTTTTAAAAAGTAAATTTCTCATTAAAGATTTAGGAAAATTGAAAATTTTCTTAGGGATTGAAATCCTTGATTGTATGAATGGCATCTGTATGTCTCAACGAAAATATTGTTTAGAGTTGCTAAATGAATTTGGGTATTTAGGTTGCAAACCTTGTAATACTCCTATGGATAGAAACTTAATTGTCTCAAGTTCTAGTAGTAATAAAGATCCTCTTTTATCTTATCATATTGGATATCAAAAATTAATTGGTAAATTGATTTATCTTCTTGCTACTAGACCTGACATTGCTTTTGCAGTTCACTGTCTTAGTCAATTTATGCATTCTCCCAAACAATCTCATTTGAATTTAGCTCTGCGTGTTCTCAGATATCTTAAGTCTTCTCCATGTAAAGGTGTAAGTTTTACTAGATCTGATAATTTCTCTTTAACCGCCTTCGTTGATGCTGATTGGGGTAAATGTCCATCTTCTAGATGTTCTGTTACAGGATTCTGTTTGTTCTTAGAAAATTCCATGGTTTATTGGAAGAGCCAGAAACAAAATACAATTTCTCGTTCTTCTGTTGAATTCGAATATAGAGCTATGCCTTATGCTACATGTGAAATATTATGGGTTCTAAAGATTCTTTCAAATTTAAATGTTACGAATTTATTATCTATATCTTTACATTGTGATAATAAGTCTGCCATTCAAATTGCTAACAATCCCGTTTTTCATGAACGTACTAAACATATTGAAATTGACGTTCATCAAATTAGAGAAAATATCAGCAAAGGACTAATAATGATTGAATTTTTTTTATCTTCTGAACAACCTGCTAACATCTTTACTAAATCTCTTGGTATAAGTCATAATTACTTATGCTTTAAACTTAAAATGATAGATTTATTCAAAAGTAAAGATTGAGGGAGAGTGTTGAGATAATTAGTCTTTTTCTATCAATATTAACTTTTGTTCCTGTCTAAATTGCAAGGGACTAAATCTTTTCAAGTTGATAGTTAATGAGAAGTGTTTAAGAGTCCAGGGACTGCGTCTCACTATTTTGGAGACATCAAGGGTTAGCGGAGCAAGTTCTGTCATTCTCAAGGGACCAGTTTTTCCATTTGTCGCCATCCATTTTTCATAACACAATTCATTTTTCTTTCATTCTTCTCAAGATCAGCTCTCTCTAGTTCTCTCTAGATCTTTCTAGTTAGTTCATACACAGTTTGCATTTTATTCTTTTAGATCTATGATTTTATATTTCTTATATAGATCTAAGATTCTTTGTAACACTTCGTTTATGATTGTTTCAAATACGAAATGTATTAGAATATATCTTTGAACAAGAAGGTGCTTTTAGGTTAGAGACTTATTGGTACTGAAGAATGTGATATTAAGTTTGTACTTACGGTATTGAACTAGTTTATGCACCTCAACGCACATGAATATCCATAATGAATATTACACATATATAGATTTCACATAGAAAATGATTAAAACAAAAAAAAACTATATCGAGATGAATGTCATATCGAAGAGAATGAAATTCTCATTTTTTTGATGTAATTTGTTTGATTAAGATATTAGTAATTTTTAAGATAATTTAATTCAAAATTTAATGGGGTTAAAGTTTTTGTCTAGAAAAAAAAAGTTCGTATAATTAAACGTGGTCATGATTTAAATAAACTTCTTTTATACCCCTCATCACCTTAATTAATAATTTTAATTAAAAAATCGTTGTTGGATCAAATAGAGATGGAGGCCCAGATTTGTCCACTAGTTCACAATTTAAAATTGGTTTTGAATTGAACTTTCTTCTCTCTCTCTCTCTCTCTATATATATATATGTATGTATATATATATATATGTATATATATATATATATATATATATGGTCAGGTTTAAATGTTAACCAAAGTTTTTGTGTCAACTTTGTTAACCGATCTTGACCATTGAATCTTTCATTAAACGGTTGTGATTAATCATGATAAAAATTTATTTTTTTAAATTTAAAATTTCATAAAGATAAGTGAACAAAGTTGAAAAAAGTATTGAGGTAATTTTTCTTTTTTATGTAACTCTCATATCATTAATTGAGAGTTATAAAATAAAAAAATACCATGATTTTTGTTAATGTAAAAACCATATGAACACAAATATATATATATATATATATATAKAGAGAGAGAGAGAGAGAGAGAGAGAGAGAGAGAGAGACTTAGGATCATGTGAGATCAAAAGTTTTTCGTGAGACCCGTAAGACCAATCCTCAACCCTTGGATTATTAGATCTACAATCTGAATATTCATAATTACAAAATTGCCACGAGACTTCTCAATAATCATAAAATTGTCATCGTACAGCTTTAGAGCATTAAATCATTATCTTATAAAGTTGATCAATGAACATAAATTGGTCTTACGGGTCTCACGGAAAACCCTTGGTCTCACATGAACCCAACCTTATATATATATATATATATATATATATATATATATATATATGAACCATTATGTCAAATACGAACAAAAAATTGACATATATATGAACTTGGACTGCATAGTATTTATAAACACAATATGAACATAATAAGAATAGCTGCTACATGAAAGGAAATAAATAAAAAAACATGTATGAACACAATATGAACAGCTTGTGAACAAAAGTTCCTTCATTATGAACACATTCAGGAGCGATCCTTAGTTTTATACATGCATTGCATCTACACCGTTTAAGGTTCGTATTACAGTATCTCCTCTCGTCGGACTGAAGAGCCATATAATCAAATACTTTTTTTTGGTATTCCCTCCCTACTATATACAAACTATCTTGTTTGTATGTCTCCATTCTTGTTTGTTTTTTTGGTATGAAGACGAACATCAAACCCGACATTGTCCGCGTACGTCTTGTACATCTTTTCGGCTTCATTTATAGATACGAATTGCATGGTGATCTTTGTTTTAAGCTCGTAATCAACATTGGGGATAAAATACTTGATTCAATTGGAATACTCTTCCGACATCATACTCCGTTTCATGTTCGGAGGGTTTAAGTATGTGAACACCTGTTGATACCATCAGATTTAGTAAAATCAATGAACATTAATATTACATAAGTAGAGTAATCAACTGCAACAACCAGAAAATAGATTTATTTGGTGCGAGTTAGAGCAATCATTAATGACCATGAGATGATTAATGTGAACATATATGAACAACATGTGAGTTCTATTTGGTTCGAGTTCAAAAGCTGTTCATAGACTAAAATAATTGACATGAACATATATGAACATATTGATATGAACATATATGAACAGCAAATGAGATAGCTAACAGAAACCGATATTCATATGATGGGGGTCATTAACATGGACGTATACAACTGTGAACATGATGAAGCCACGTAGGAAGAGAATATCATAAAAAATATATGAAAATGGGTCATGCATGTACTTCCATTTGAACATGTGAATTAAGTACGTATTAATAATTAAAGAAAAAAGCTATCAACACAATATGAATTACAAAAAACACAACACATCATAATGAACAAAATTTCGATTAAAACAAGTCTAATAAAATATTAATCCATTACCAAGACATTCGCTTTGGTTAATTTCTTCACTTCCCAAACTCGAACTCCGATGGTCACCATAAACCATTTTAATCTTATCAATGTTGTCGATTTTTTTCCAATGTGTTTATCCATAATAGCTTGAACGATACCGAAGATTTTACTACCGTGTTTCCTCCACGAATCAAAAACTCATAAAACAATAAAAATGGAAGATCAAGATTAATATATATATATATATATATATCAGTATTATAAATGCACATTTTTAGGGATTTTGTGATTCTGTAACTCCCCATTAATTGTTTGGGAGTTACATAGCAAATGAAATTACTCAATTACCCTTGGCATTAAATTGTGAAAATGATAGAAACCTAATAGAATAATGAATTGTGATTAGTTGACATGGTTTGCAAAGTTAACATAAAAACTTTGGTTAACATTTGATCTGGCCCTCTCTCTCTCTCTCTCTCTCTATATATATATATATATAATAAAAATTGTAAACCAAATGAAAACCGCCCTCATTTGTGTAAACCATGTAAACCAATCTCATCCATTTATTTTCTTGATCAATGGTCAAGATTAGTTTAGGTTATATTAGAAAAATAAAAATAAAAATTTATTTTATAATCCTTATAAGGGCAAAATGGTAACTTTGGTAGTGGTAATATTAATGGCAATCATGTCATGTATATCGTAATATTAATGAAACAAAATCATTTGTAAAATAATATATTAATTTTATGTTCAGATATTATAAATAAAATTACATCCATCATTAAAATAGATCAACAATAAAAATAAAACACACTATAATCAATTTAACATAATGAAACCTTTTAAATAATATTATATTCATTTTATGTTCAAATATTATAAATAAAATTACAGCACTCATATCATCATGCACCCTATTTATCATGCACCATTTCATGATGCACCCATTTCATGCACCACCAATTTCATCATGCACCAATTTCATAATCATTTTCACTTACTCCATACACCAATTTCACCATATACAAAACTGGTTTCATGAATATTTTTTTTTATTCTATTACTGATTTCATGGATTTATTAATCTAATATCTTCGATTTTCATGAATATTGGCAATAATAAACCAAGACACAATATAAATAAATCCAATTTTTAATATTATAATTTAATTAAATATTTAAATGTTACCATTTATAGAATTTCTTTTATTGTGTTACCTTAATTAAGATTTATTAATAACTTCCATATTTATTAGAAAATAATGCAAATGACCAATATAACCTTAATAATTAAATTTAATTAGAAAAAATGAAATTTTCGTATTGGTCGAATTTAGTTTACACGGTTTCTAAGAATTGCAAGGTTTTCATTTCAATGTGCCTTTATATAGATATAGATATATATAAAGCATGCTTTAACTTGCATAAATATGTTACCATAAATCGTGATATGAAAACATGCTCGAAAATTATATATATTCACATATGTATGTACCCCATTTTAATAATTACATGGTACTCACTTGTTGATTTATGGACTAAACCGAAACAAAACTCTGAATATATTATGGGCTTCCTCCACTTGACAATCATGAACGCATAATTTTCAACTTGATTTCTTGTAAAATTTGTGTCTCTTCCAAAATTTCTCCTTAGAATTCTCCTTGTTAGTTCATGAACAAATGTCTCACTCCAAACCCTCTTTTTTCTCTGAGGAATGTTTTTGCAAAGGATGAAAGATGAGAGAATGAAATGGAGAAGGTATTTATAGGAAAACTTTGGTTGACTTACTCCATATGTGACTTTCTCTCACTTCACCAAAATGAGAGCCACTCATAAATTGAAACTTATCAACTTCATGTAGGCCACTTGTTCCTAATCTTGTCACTTGTCTCTAATCTTGCCACTTATCAGTTATCACCTCATTTGGCCATTTTAATCTTCCTTTGACACATGTCAAATACTATGAAACACTTGTACGATACTAGCTTATTAATCACTTATCTACTAATTATTCTTTAACACTCATCCTTTACACTAATCAAATCCCAACACATCTTTCCTCTACTTTCTTTGACACAATACGCTTAGGTGTATCCTGCCAATTCTTGAAACATTCATCATTTGCTCATTATCACTTTAAATGCCACCATATCACTCATTATTGGTTCCAAAAATCATATAACAACATTTGTCAATTATAATGGAACACATGACTTGATTTTTTTTGTCACGTAACCTCTTTTATACAATTATTTATCTTGTTATTTTATACTTAATTATTGGTATAAACTCAATCTCCGATCGTTGTAAATTTTATAAAAATTCGACCTTCATTTGATTCATCATATACTCGATAAAAAGTAGGTATATCATCGTCCTAAAATTATGAGGATCATTTGTATTACTATCATAGATGACTTAATATTTTATACACCTAAATTCGGCAATATTGGCCCACAGGCTGAGCGACTAGTGCATGCATTTGATATCGTACCACCACGGGCTTGGTGTCTCTATATACACTTTACGAACACGGCTACCATCGCCGCTGGCCTGGTGCCAAGCTGCTAGTTTTTAAATTTTGTCACTATTGCTTAGACGGATATGGTGTTTTTATGGGGTAAAATACCACTACTGGCCTTTGTGCCAACGACTGGCTACTAATGGAGCACCACTGTTGGATGTGGCTCAATCATCACCGCGTCTAGAGGCACGACTCTTCATTGTTGTCGTATATCCCAAAACATTAGCATTGCGACAACGACGTATTTAGGCTTTGAACGCTAACCACCAATTTATGATGGTCCAGTTGTGGTTTTTGGGATTGATTAGGTACGCGGATGCCCAAGTTGGTTAGGGCATGGGCCTGATTAAAAAGGCCCACAAAGGTTTTGTCTTATTTTGGGTCATGAGTCAGTGTCTCACAAATATGGATCGAGTCGATTTGAATTTCTTTTGTGATTTATAAATGTGTTCCAATAATTTGGCCCTTTTGTTTATATTATTTATTTTGGTCATATATTTTATTTTATGTTTAAAATAGTACATAATATATGGTTAGCCCCGAAAGTGTTATAACCGGGTTTTCTACAAACCTAGGTCAAGGTAACCTTATGTGTTTAATACGTTAAATATGTGATTTACATGCATGATATTCTAATGCATGGATGGTATATGTGCAAAGACATGATGCATATATGAGTTTTGTGATTCATACATGAGATTTATGCATACATGTGATAAGATATTATATGAAAATAATATATATTAAAACTCAATCTTCATGGTTAAGAAAACCGTGGGTTTTTATAATAAATAAACCCACTACCCAAAGTTATTTATATTGGATAAAGGATTCACCGCCTATGAGTTTTATAATAATTAAAATAATCTCCACCGCCATGGTGAGAGTATTTAAAGAAAGAAAGAGATAAGATTCTATCTTATCACTTCATTTGGAGAAAAACCTGTTGAAAGAGAAAAAGAGTGTTGTGGCAGTGAGAAGTGTTCTTGAAGAAATCTTTTGTTCAAAGCTGTTTGAAGAGCTTGTGATTTGCTGTGTGTTTTAAAACTGCAGAATCTGTGATTGTTAAGGTGAGTTTTTAAACTAATGTTGATTATAAAATGTGAGTTTTGATAAAATAAAAACTTTATATTTATAGATATAAAAACTGTTGGGTTTTGGTGATTTTGGTTTTTGAACGAATCTGGTGAATACTGTTTTCTAAACAGTTTAAACAAAGTGTTTATGATGTTGGATTAAAAACTGTTTTGGAAAGATGAAACATTTACCGCGCTTTAAAATAGTTTTGGGAAATAAGATTCTGTTTTAAAGGATTTAAAAAGGAAGTATGATATTTGGAAATCATTGAAAGAACAAGTTGTTCTTGAGTTCGAAGGTTTTAATGATAAAACTATTTTGGAAACCATTACTGGTTGCAAAACTATGGACAACATCTCAACAAGACGGTTGTGATTTCGGTCTGTCTTCGTTTGGGATTAATCTATAGATTTTATGGTTAAAACTATGGATGAGGATTCATTAAGACGGTTGTGACTTCGGTCTGTCTTCGTATGAACTAGTCTATAGATTTGAGAAGGAAATAAGGGTGGTATATCAAGGAGAGGTGTACCTTCAGATATAAGGGTGGCATATTGTAACACCCCATTCCACACATTGCATGTAACATATACTTCATACAAAAGAAATACATGTTTATACACCACATTGGTCCCTTAGTACAAGAATCTACCAGTACAAAATACATGGTCCAAAAATTTCAAATACAATTCTTGCACTAAACCAGATCATCTATCAAAACTATACATGTCATCAGAAAATCTTCATGCAGATAATCACGTAGGGAAAGTATAACATTTTTCCTTTCCCCTTACCATCGACACTTCCTGCAATACATATTTAAAATCACAAAACGATGGTTAGACTGAAAGGTCTAGTGAGTTACCCTATTTATGTTATTGTAGGGTGAAATGACATATTCCATGTACAGATAGTCCACATCATCATACTCATAACACAAACTGTAACATCGTTTACAGAATACAGATTAAGAAAATAAAACTTTCTTGAAATACATTTATGAGTACTAGATGTCATTCATTCTAAACTTTTCCCTTGCCTTTATCCTGCGAGGTATGATGACCTGCAAAACCGGTTAGTCCAACAACTGAGCGTTAGACCAAAAAGGTCTAGTGAGTGTATAAATCCCAAACAAACAACATACTTTCCAAACAATCAGTTCAGAATCAAACATGTTCTGACACATAAACTTATTACATCTCTCTCTCTCTCTCTCTCTCTCTCTCTCTCTCTCTCGGTTACACTGCCATTACATCTCTCTCTCTCTCGGTTACACCGCCACTACATCTCTCTCTCGGTTATACCGCCACTACATTTCTCTAGCGGTTACACCACCATTACATCTCTCTCGCGGTTACACCGCCATTACATCTCTCTCGCGGTTACACCGCCATTATATCTCAAAGTTTTCTAACACTTTAACCGGATTCGAAGTCCGGTCAAGCTTGTCCGGATATGAAATCCGGTCAAACACTTAGAATATCAAAAGTAACCATTATCTTCGGTCAACAATCTGGACAACACCTCGTATAAGCTTTGTCCGGTTAACACTTAGAATGTAGTCATTATCTTTGTCCGGATAACAAGTCCGAACAATACCCCGCTCACAACTTAACCGATTTAAAACAATCGGAACAATACATCGCCCAACCTTTGACCGATTTAAATGAGATCCGGTCACCTCTTGAGCGATTTATGATTAATCYGATCACCTCTTGACCGGTTTAGGGTTGAGTCCGGACAACACTTGAGCGGTTTAAGAATAAACCGGTCAACACTTGGACGATTTAAGGAATATCCGCACAATAATGTAATATAAATCATAATAACCAGTTCCAATAACTACTGATTTGTATGCAAACAATTTATACTCAAAGATTTAATACACTCACCTTTGATTTTTGATTGAATTCAAGTCTGCAAATCCTCCTTCAGTCTTTACTCTCAATTGATTTTTGTTCTCCAAAATATCCAACAACAAAACCTTTCCTTTCATATGCACTTGCTATTTACGCCTCCCATCACAATTCCACACTCACATGCACAATAATATAAAATATTTACATAAAAGTAAAGATTTAAATTATTAAATCTTATTTAATAACCCGAATAGTACAACATTCCCTCCTTAAAAGAATTTCGTCCCGGAATTCCATTCAAGCAAAAAGGTAGGGATACTTTGTTTGTATTTCAGACTCCGATTCCCAAGTGGCATCTGGTCCTTTATGATGTTTCCACTGAACCTTTACTAACCCAATCTCTTTGTTTCGCAACTTCTTTACTTTGTAGTCAGTAATTTGTTCAGGGGTTTCTTCAAAGCATAATCTCTCATCCACCTTAATCTCAGGTAATGGTACTGCCATATTTGGATTTATTAGACACTTCCTCAAATTTGACACATGAAATGTGTCATGGATCCCACTTAACTCTAATGGAAGTCTTAACTTGTAAGCTACTTCCCCAACTCTTCCCACAATAGGAAATGGTCCAATATATCTTGGACTTAACTTCCCTCTTTTTCCAAAACGTACCAATACTTTCCAAGGTGATACTTTTAACATTACTCTATCGCCCACTTGAAACTCAATCGGTTTCCGACGTTTATCTGCATAACTTCTTTGTCTA
>NC_037532.1:23802835-23804958 GCF_001531365.2 Cynara cardunculus var. scolymus | reverse complement strand
GATAAGCTGTACTTAGCTTAATTTGCGAACCCATTTCTCTTTGGAAACTTTTCCAAAACATAGAAGTGAATCGACTATCTCTGTCCAAAACAATTGATAGAGGAACACCATGACGTGTCACTATCTCATCAATATACAGTTTTGCCAATCTCTCCATTGGATAAGATTCTTTCATAGATAAGAAGTGTGCAGATTTGGATAATCGATCTACTATCACCCATATAGTATCATAACCTTTTGATGTTTTCGGCAATTTGGTTATGAAATCCATAGTGATGTGATCCCACTTCCATACTCGAATTTGTAAAGATTGCAACTTACCGTAAGGGCGTTGATGTTCAATCTTTACCTGAAGGCATGTTAAGCATTGCTTAACATGCTTAGCTATATCCTTCTTCATACCTGGCCACCAATAATGTTGCTTCAAATCCCGATACATTTTATTTGTACCTGGATGAATTGCAAAGCGTGACTTATGAGCCTCACCCAAAATACGTTTTCTGAGATCACCATAGTATGGTACCCAAATTCTGTTCTGGAATTTCCAAAATTCTCTGTCATCTTTTACTAAATCAGATATTAATCCACCCAATCTTTCCTGTTTGATCTTATCCTTTTTCATTGCCTCATATTGAAATTCTCGTAACTTTTCTTGAATACTGGGTAACAACTCAGCTCGTAAAGCTATAGCTTTGATAGTTTCACTTTTCTCTTGTCGACTTAACGCCTCGGCCACTACGTTTGCTTTTCCTGGATGATATAAAATTTCACAATCATAATCACTTACCAATTCCAACCATCTTCTCTGACGCATATTCAAATCTTTCTGATGAAACAGGTGTTGCAAGCTCTTATGATCTGTGAAGATTTGRCATTYCGTTCCRTACARATAATGYCTCCATATCTTCAAAGCAAAMAYTAYTRCCGCCAATTCCATATCGTGAGTAGGATACTGCCTTTCATGATCTTTTAACTGTCTAGAAGCATAAGCTATTATCTTTCCCCGTTGCATTAATACACAACCCAAATCCATCTTTGATGCGTCACTATACACCACAAAGTCTTCCATTCCATCTAGCAAAGATAAAATTAGTGCACTGCATAACTTATCCTTCAATATCTGAAAAGCCTGAGCTTGTGCTTCATCCCACTCATATTTCACATTCTTCTTGGTTAGCTTTGTTAAGGGAGTAGCTATACGAGAGAAATCCTGTATAAACTTAAGATAATACCTAGCTGATATGTGTTGAGAATTTAACACATAACGTGCTCTTTTTGCGTTGTTTTAGTTATTTTAATTTCTTTTCATTCCCACTTTGAGTCCTTTTCATTCATTTCTTTATACTTTTGTTATTATGAAGCTAAATGTTGTGGTTGACTTGTTGGTTTGTGTAAATGATGCTAAATGAGAGTTTTTGTGAAAACAGCAAATGCTGCAGCATTAGTGCAGCGTCGACCTGATTCATGCAAGGCTTTTTGGAGGGCTTAATGAACAAGACGCTGACTTTTTGAAGATGGAGGACAGCTGGAAATAGCTGGATTTTTAGTAGAAAATTTGTTGTTGGACTTTAGTTAAGCTTATGTACTTTTTAGTTAAACTTTGGTTAAGGGTTGTACTTTCTAGTTAAACTTTTGTTGTAATGTAACTAGATGTTGGTAAACTTAGCCTCCAAGMTTTGTTATTTTGTCTTTTAGTACCCATTTTGGGTATAAATAGGAGGCTAGGGTTACCTTCTAAGGGAGACTTTTAATCCATCATCCATTGGATACTCTAATCCTCCATCCCTTTTCTTCCTCCCAACTTTTCGTCCTTTTCTTTTCCTTGTTGTAAACCCTCTCCAAGGGTGTTCTTCATTTAAAGCTTCAAGTTCTTCATCTTTTTCTTTATTTGCATTCTTGTCTTTTATTTTCCGTCATTTATTTTCTCGTCTTTTACATATCCGCTATTTACATTCCATCATTTATTTTCCGCTATTTACATTCTCGTCATTTACATTCTCGTCATTTATTTTATCGTCATTTAAATTTCCGTCATTTATTTTATTGTCATTTACTTTACGCAATTTACGCTTATGTCTTTATTTTCCGTTATTTATTGTTTACTTTCCGTTATGAGTAGCTAA
>NC_037532.1:23793696-23802290 GCF_001531365.2 Cynara cardunculus var. scolymus | reverse complement strand
CCTTACAATCAATCAAAAGTCTTCAAAATCGCCATCTGAAATCATCTCTTTCATTGGACTCTAATCTAACTTTGGCTACAATCTCTGTGGACGATAATCCGTTACTAGTACCACTTTATTATTTGGAAAGACGACGTTAGGCCGTATTGTATACGTGCTTTGTGGCCTAATTTCATTAAGTCTAAAGGTGTGAAATATAACCGACCAAGTTTTTGGCGCCGCTGCCGGGGAATCGTTTTTAAAGTGGTGTATGCCACGGTCACAACGCAGAGAATTTTTCGAATTTGATCCCGATATTGAGAGAACGTTTCACCATCGGAGGAGGGCTCAAAGGGCATTTTTTGCTCTACTCCCTCCAAATATGGCGTTACCTCCCCCAAATATTTCGGAAATACCACATTTGGAAAACTAACCGCCGGGTTTTGAGCAGATTCCGCAATACCCGAACTTTCAACAAGGACATACACATAATGGTAATAATTTGGACACGGAATCGGAACCTAATAGAACCAAAGAGAACAAACTCCGAACATTATTAATTTGGCAAATTCCAAAAATGAGAGGATCATGGATTATGCTATTCCGGATTTTGAGCAATTAAATTCAGGGATTGTTAGGCCACATATGACCACTCTCCATTTTGAACTCAAACCCATAATGTTTCACATGTTGCAAACAAATGGCCAATTTGCCGGATTACCTTCGGAGGACCCACATTCGCACTTAAAATCTTTTATGGAAATCACTGATGCCTTTCTGATCCCGGAAGTGTCAAATGACGCTCTAAGACTCACTTTGTTTCCATTTTCCTTGAGGGATCGAGCAAAAGCATGGTTTAACTCATTAACTCCGGGTTCTGTGCCGTCATGGAGTAACATGGCGGAAAAATTTTTGCGAAAATATTTTCCGCCAACAAGGAACGCTAAGTCCAGAAATGAGATTTGTCTTTTCAAACAAATGGACGATGAGGCTGTTCCTGACGCGTGGGAAAGGTTCAAAGAACTGTTAAGGAAATGCCTACACCATGGCATTCCGTACTGTATTCAACTCGAGACGTTTTACAATGGGTTAAATTCCATGGCAAAACAAATGCTCGATGCGACTGCGGGCGGAGCCTTTATAGCTATGACCTATAATGAAGGATATGAAATCCTAGAAAAGATTTCGGCAAACAATGGACATTGGGCCGACCCACGCGCTCAGTCACAGAAAAAGACTGCGGGAATACATGATATAGATGCATATACTGCATTAACAGCCCAGCTTACCTCCATGACCAACATGTTGAAAAACTTAACTTCTGGTCGAGGAGGACATCAAGCTGCTAATACACCAGTCCAAACAGTCCTATCTGTGCAGTGCGTGTCCTGTGGCGGGGAACACTCGTATAAACACTGTCCTCACAATGCTGAATCAGTAAACTATGTTCATAACCGAGTTAATCCCTATTCCAATACCTATAATGCCAGCTGGAAACAGCATCCGAACTTTTCTTGGAACAGTCCCAGTTTAAACCCACCAGTCCATAAACAACAAAGAACTTCCAATTTCCAAACGCAACATCATGGAAACAGTTCTAACTCTCAGAATCACCAACAAGGTTTTCAAAACTCACAACCACCTTTTTAGAATAAACCTCCTCCACAGTCAGAATCATCTTCTTTAGAAGCAATGATTAAAGGACTCTTTGCACATGCACAAGCACAAAACAAAGCTTTAATAAATCAACAAAGTGCGGCCATCAGGAATTTAGAGACTCAAGTCAGTTAACTAGCACTTAACCAGAACAATCGAGCCCTTGGTACCTTGCCCAGTAATACAGAGGTCCCTAGAGACCTAGGTAAGGAACATGTGAAAGTAGTGACCCTTAGGAGTGGGAAGGAGTTGAAAGAACAAGTGCCCAAAGATAGTGCACCAATTTTGACAGAAGCTGATGCTATAGCATTGGTTCCTGCCAAAGAAAGTCTGGTCCTACCCTTAGAGAAACAGGCATTAGATACCACCACCTCTGTCCCCCCGAGATCAGACTTTCCATTACTCTTTCCTAAGGATGCTCTAAAAAAGTCAAAAGAAACTGAGGTTTTAGAGACCCCTAAGCTTGATGCTAACATTTCATCTGAACCTCCAAAGGGCACCACAAAGACCCAAGGCACTCAAGACCCGTCTTGCTCAACTCATCCAAGTAAGACTGTCATAAAACCAGTACCTCCTTATGTTCCCTACCCCCAAAGGTTGAGGAATCAAAAGGAGGAACTGCACTTTAAGAAATTCTTGGATGTGTTTAAAGAATTGCATATCAACATCCCGCTTGTTGAGGCAATTGAGCAAATGCCTAGTTATGCCAAGTTTCTGAAGGACATCCTAAGCAAGAAGAAGAAGTTAACTGAGTATGAAACTGTAGCCCTTACCGAAGGATGTAGTGCACTTTTGACCAATAGCATGCCCCCTAAGCTGAAAGATCCAGGGAGTTTTACCATTCCTTGTTCAATAGGAGGGAAGGAGATAGGGAAAGCCCTATGTGACTTAGGAACTAGTATCAATCTCATGCCTTTGTCTATTTTCAACACCCTAGGCATAGGAGAAGCTAGACCAACCACTGTCACACCCTAGTTGGCCAATAAGTCCATAGCATATCCTAAGGGGAAAATTGAAGATGTTTTGGTCCAAGTTGACAAATTCATATTTCCAGTGGACTTTATCATTCTAGATTTTGAGGCAGATAAAGATATTCCTATTATCTTAGGAAGACCATTTCTAGCCACCGGAAGAACTTTGATAGACGTCCAAAAAGGAGAATTGACCATGAGACTCCAAGACCAAAAAGTCACATTTAATGTCTTCAACTCTCTAAAGTACCCTGATTACTTGGAAGAGTGTTCAAGAATATCTGAAATAGAGGAGATGTGTTTGGAAGAGGGAATTCAGAAAAATCTTAAGTTGGAAGGAGAATTTGATGAGAAAATAGAAGAGGAAAGTGTTGAGGAAATAGAGGAATTAGGAACTGATGTTGTCCCAGTGGATGCTGCAGCATTTGAGCTGCTAGAAAATAATGAGCAAAAAGACTTCACCCCGTCCAAAGAATCACCACCTGATTTGGAGTTGAAACAACTCCCATCCCATCTAAAATATGCTTTTCTAGGAGAAGAAGGCAAATTGCCTGTCATTATCTCATCTACCTTAGAATTGCATCAAGAAAAGAAACTTGTGGACATGTTGAAATTGCATAAGAAAGCCTTAGGATGGACTATTGCTGACCTTAAGAGGATTAGTCCCTCTATTTGTCAACACAAGATCATCCTAGAAGATAGAAATTTCACTTCCATAGAACCCCAATGAAGGCTAAACCCTGTCATGAAAGAGGTAGTCAAAAAGGAGATTTTAAAATGGTTAGATGCCGGAATTATTTTTCCGATTGCCAGTAGTTCTTGGGTTAGTCCGGTCCAATGTGTTCCTAAAAAGGGAGGGTTCACAGTCATCACGAATGAAAAAAATGAACTTATCCCTACTAGAGTTGTCTCTGGTTGGAGAATATGCATGGACTATAGGAGACTAAACAAGGCTAACCAAAAAGACCATTTTCCACTACCTTTCATTGACCAAATGTTAAATAGGCTAGCCGGAAAGGAGTGCTATTGTTTCTTGGATGGTTATTCAGGGTACAATCAAATAGCCATTTCTTCGGAAGACCAAGAGAAAACCACCTTTACTTGTCCCTATGGCACCTTTGCTTTCAGAAGAATGCCATTTGGACTTTGTAATGCTCCAGCCACCTTTCAAAGGTGTATGATGTCCATCTTTTCTGATATGCTTGAAAAATCCATTGAAATATTTATGGATGATTTTTCTGTGTATGGTTCATCATTTGACAATTGTTTAAATAATTTGAAAAAGAGCTTGGAAAGGTGTGATGAAACAGACTTGGTCCTTAATTGGGAGAAATGTCATTTCATGGTTAAAGAAGGAATTGTTCTTGGACACTTAATTTCAAAAAGAGGGGTTGAGGTAGATAAGGCAAAACTTGAGGTAATTGAAAAACTACCCGAACCTACCACGGTTAAGGGAATCAGAAGCTTTTTGGGTCATGCCGGATTTTATAGAAGGTTTATCAAAGATTTTTCAAAAATTTCAAAACCTCTTTGTTTACTCCTTCAGCATGACCAAAAATTCAATTTTAATGATGAATGCAGAATTGCATTCAAAACTTTTAAAAAAGCTTTGGTTACCGCACCAGTGGTAGTTGCCCCGGATTGGAACAAACCTTTTGAGATCATGTGTGACGCTAGTGATTGGGCGGTAGGTGCTGTACTAGAACAAAGGAAAGACAAGGTGTTTCATTCAATCTATTACGTAAATAAGATTTTGAATGAAACACAAATCAATTACACCACAACGGAGAAAGAATTATTGGCCATAGTTTTTGCTTTTGAGAGATTTAGGTCCTACTTGATGGGAACAAAGGTAATTGTGCATACCGATCACTCAGCCATCAAGTACCTAATTTCAAAGAAAGATGCAAAACCAAGGTTGATAAGATGGGTGCTTTTATTGCAAGAGTTTGACTTAGAGATTCTTGATAGAAAGGGGGTAGAAAATCAAGTAGCGGACCATTTGTCTAGGTTGGAAAAGCCCGAGAAAGGAGGAATGGACATTAGTGATACTTTTCCGGATGAGAGAATCCTCTTGATTGACCAACCAAAAACACCATGGTTTGCGGATTTAGCTAATTTCTTGGCCTATGGAATAAAACCCTCTGATTACACAGGCCACATGTTGAAAAAATTCTTTCATGATGCTAAATCTTACTTGTGGGATGAACCATTTTTGTTTAGGTTTGATGCAGATCAGATTTTGAGAAGATGCGTGCCTGAATCTGAAGTGGCAGCAATCCTGCAGCATTGCCATCATGCACCATATGGAGGCCATTTCGGAGGCCAAAGAACTGCAACCAAAGTTTTACAGTCCGGTTTTTATTGGCCAACCATTTTTAAAGATTCCCACAACTTTGCACAAAGGTGCAACGAGTGTCAACGGAGTGGCTCCATTTTCAAAAGGAATGAAATGCCATTAAATGGGATACTCGAAGTTGAATTATTTGATGTTTGGGGAATAGACTTCATGGGTCCTTTCCCTCCATCAAATAATTGCCAATATATACTTGAGGCTGTTGACTACGTTTCCAAATGGGTGGAGGCTATGGCATGTGTGTCAAATGACGCAAAACTGTGGTTAAGTTCCTCCAAAAACAGATTTTCACACGGTTCGGTACCCGTAGGGCACTAATTAGTGACAAGGGTACCCACTTTGTGAACAATTTGTTAAAAGGAGTCCTTGAAAAATACAATGTTAACCACAGAATTGCCACGGCCTATCACCCACAAACTAATGGTTTGGCAGAGCTCTCTAATAGGGAAATCAAAAGCATTTTGGAAAAAGTGGTCAAGCCCAATCGGAAGGACTGGGCATTCAAATTAGACGATGCTTTGTGGGCATACCGAACCGTTTTCAAAACACCAATCGGTATGTCTCCATATAAGCTTGTCTACGGAAAAGCCTGTCATTTGCCCTTAGAACTTGAGCACAAAGCATATTGGGCTATCAAAGAGCTCAATATGTCTTCGGATAAAGCCGGAAAGAAAAGAAAGTTTCAACTTTGTGAAATGGAAGAGCAAGACAAATGTCTTATGAAAATGCTAAACTTTATAAAGAAAAGACAAAGAAATGGCATGATAATTGGATCCAACACCGGGAGTTGAAAGAAGGACAAAAGGTCCTTTTGTTTAACTCTAGGTTGAAACTATTCCCGGGAAAGCTCAAGTCTAGGTGGTCCGGACCCTTTGTTATTCATAAAGTTTACCCTTATGGAGCGGTTGACCTCATTAATCCAGAGGACAACACGGTGTTTAAAGTGAATGGGCAACGAGTTAAGGTATTTCATGATTTTGTAGCATTCCCAGAGCATTGCTCTGAGAATTAGGCTATACCTTAGGATTGAAGGTGTTTTTGGACTTTTTCAAGTCCAAATCTGTTTGTAAATATTTTCCCTCTTTTCTTTTATATTTTAAAGCTTTTATGTTTTATAAAGTTTGGTCTTGTGTAGATTGTTGTCAAGGAAACTTTCAGGGGAAGATTGATGTTCTGCCAATGCTGCAGCATTCTTGGATTCACATGTGAAAATTTTCAGCATCTTTGGAGGAAGTCAGGAGAGTACACAGTGATGTCATCACTGCATCACAATAGTCTTTGTCAGCCCCTTTTCTCAGATCTTGTTCCCCATGCACACTAAACCCACTCCATCAAAATTAATTTCTGACCCTTTGATAATTACCTTTGACATCTTCATAAACTGTCAAAAGCCATGAGATTAGAAAGCTTAATGGAGAGGTGACTATTTCTCTTCCTCATAACCACCTTAAACACTTACCATCACCGCCTGCCTCATAACCATCACCCGTCGATTTTTCTTTCAAATCCCAAACCCACTCCATCACTCCTCAAGATTGATGTACCACCAATCCCACTCTCATTAAAAATACCATTGCTTAAACCACTCTCAATAACCCACTGTCTCCACTCTCTACCACTCACTGCTTGAAAAGCCATGGCCCGTATGAAATGACCCATCGCTCGAAACCCTCCACAGCTGGTCCGGCGAAGTAACCGTCGGCGGGCTTGCGCCTCCGCCTCACGACCGACTGGAGAACCAGAACTGGTAGACCTCATCGCCGATGGCTCGTCCTCATCATCTCCACCCTCATCACCATCACCACCGAGACTGCCGATCGTCACGCCGCTCATCGCCGACCCTTCACCGCCGCGTGCTCAACACACGCCGCGTCGACCTCCGTCGTCGCCTCCGCCTGTAATCGACGATCTCCTTCCACCACACCCACCTTCCACTGTTGAGCCGCCATCTCCACCACCAAGGATGATCGACATCAACGCCTCACCACCATCGTCACCACCAACAGTTGCGAGCCCTAATCTGGGTAGTGAGGTAAATCCTATTTCAAACCCTAATTAACTAGTTGAGGGATTAACCACATCTGATTCATTTGAGGATGAACATTTGGTTCCCCCACACTCACCATCTACTGTATTGAGTCCTCCCAAGTTATATTTGCTCACATGGTACAATCATCCCTGCACACAAATGCCCATAGCCACTGGTTTGACCAATCCCATGCCTCACATTGGTGAGGATGAACCGATTGGGCTTGATGATATTGAACTAAATGTTAGGCAAGAGGGTTATAAGACACCATGCAGTGAGCCTAATGTAGAGGCTAAGTTAGAGGCTGATGTGAGAAATTTGACCCCAATCCCTACTAGAAAGAGAAAGGGATTGGGACGGATTTTTGCTTCGAGATCAAAGGCCATGCAAAGTCAGCCTCTTAAAAAGAGGCCAAGATAAACCCCACCTTCTGTCCAGCTTAGACACACTGCCTTTGTACCTCGAAAATCACCTCGCACGGCCACAGTTAGGCCTGAAGATATAGCCGGTCCTTCTCGGGTGCGAGCCACACGTAGCATGTCAAACACTCGGCCCATTCCTAGGCCACAGATGCAGTTTAATGGGTTTAGTACTGAGGTTGCGCAGTTGAAATATTCAAAGATCAAGAACAAGAAGATATTGCCGGATAAAGGGTTTGATAGGCGGAGTATTGATGAATTCAGTTTCATCCGGGGCGTGATCAATAGGCAGGGTTGGCAAATACTTTGTGAGGTAAAAAGCTCCTTTAATTTGTCATTGATTAGAGAGTTTTACGCCGAGGCTTGTGTTTTTAGCACCACTAAGATCAAGGTTCGGGGTGTTCAGGTGAGCATTTCGGCCAAGGCTTTTAATAAGCTTTTGGGCCTTTCACCCCCAACTGAGACAGATTTTGAGAGGCTCTCTCAATCGGCCTCATTTGCCCAACTGGAGAAAATCGGTAGTGAACTTGGGAAGGTCGGATCGGGATGGAATACCCACAGTAACTACATGTTACGGACCTATAGGGCTTCAAATTTAAAGCCTGATGCCAATGTTTGGATGAATTTCATTCGATATTCTCTCAACCCGACTACTCACGATAGCTCCATTTCGGTTGAGAGGATCATTCTGTTATATTGTGTGGTTACGGGTAGGACCATTAATGTGGGGGATGTTGTTGAAAAGGCCATTTTATATTGCTCCAAAAGAAGACAAGGGAAGCTGTTTTTCCCGGGCCTAATTCACAAGTTGCTTATACAAGCGGGTGTTCCGGAGTACACCGACGACTTAGTTATTAAGGAGTATGAGGAGAAGTGGACTATAGATATGAAGGCTGTTTCAAGACTTAGGGAAAGGAGTGAAAGAGGAAGGGAACTGCCTGATATGACTAGAGCTATCACTACAAGATAAAAGGGTTTTAGAGAAGGTTTTGTTTTGAGGTTAAAAGTATTAAAAGCTTCTCTAAAGGTTTTAGAGAAGCTTTTCAATTCCGTCACAATGCTTCTCTATATAACGGTAGGTAAAGGTTTTAGGGAGGGTTTTCGGATGGTGCGTTTTTGTTAGCTTTTAGAGACACTTTTTTTGGGGCTTTAGATACACTTTCAAAACTTTTCTAAAGGTGAGT
>NC_037532.1:23786363-23788326 GCF_001531365.2 Cynara cardunculus var. scolymus | reverse complement strand
GTACTATTAGGTTTGAAATCCTTCCCTGAAAGTCATCTTATCTTCGGGTACATTTTTCACTTTTGTCATGTATTTCCTTCCCTAAACAACACCTTTAGATACACTTTCAAATCCTTCTCTGAAACTTCCTTCTCTCAAATCCCTTTTCCTTGTAGTGTATGGAAGAGCTCTTAGAGCAAAGTGGAAGTATGATGGATTTCTTGATAGAGCAGCGTGCCGAGATGGTAGAAAGGTTAGAGACCATGCAAGCTGATTTGACGAATAGGATGAAAGCAAGTGAGAGGAAAATTAAGAAGCGGTTTGAGAAGTTGAAAGAAGACTTGGAGGGGTAGCTGACAAGATCAAGAGAATGCAGAAAAAGTTGAATCGTTACAAGGCGGAGACCGAAAGACCGAGGACTGAGATTGCATCAGTGGCTGCCCGGAGCACACAGGCTACTCTTTTGGAGTAGGACAAGTTCTACCACCCTACTTTAGCTTCATATTTTAATTTTTTGMGTCGGGAATAGTTTTTTTATAATTTATAGTCTTATTTTTACGCATGATCATTTCACTTGAGAACTGTTAACACATGATATCATAGCCTGAATAGTTTTAGTGATTGTTTGTCTTTTGATCATAGTACTTTGTTTTTTACTAGAACTAGCAAAACTCTTTTTGGGAAAACACTTTGATCACACAATCACCATTAGGAAATGAGATAGGCCATCTTTTCTTTACTCATACTAGCCACTTGCACCCTTTATACACAATATTACCCCACAAAACGCCAATGAGGACATTGTCATATTCAATTTTGGGGGAGGAGATTACATAAGGACACAAAGTCAATACAAAAGAGCAAACCTCTAAATTGACTCCTTATCACACAAAGGGTGTTGAAAACACAACAAAAGTCCCATAGGGGCTATGTGTTTTAGAAAATAATATGAAATGGCACAACAAAAGTCCCATAGGGATTATGTGCAAACTCCAAACAAAAGAGGCCAAAAGGCCCAAAAATTTGAAAATTTTATATGTAGAGTATACAAGTGAAAAAGGCTATGAGAGAAAAGATACGCCAATGAGAGAAAACCCTATAAGCCCTATTGATCCTAAAGTGGTGACTGTGTTTGAACTCAACAAAGAAAAGGGAATGCTAGCCTATGGTTCATGCAAAGAACTTAGTTTTGATTGACACTTCTTAGATTTATGAAAGGCTATGAACATCATGTTGCTATAACTCTCTTTGGGAAGGCACTTAATGCCTTGATCATGCATTTTAGTTTATATTGAGTCTTTATATTTGTCTTTTGGTTGCTTGGGGACAAGCAACGGTTTAAGTTTGGGGGTATGATATGTGTTGAGAATTTAACACATAACGCGCTCTTTTTGCGTCGTTTTAGTTATTTTAATTTTTTTTCATTCCCACTTTGAGTCCTTTTCATTCATTTCTTTATACTTTTGTTATTATGAAGCTAAATGTTGTGGTTGGCTTGTTGGTTTGTGTAAATGATGCTAAATGAGAGTTTTTGTAAAAACAGCAAATGCTTCAGCATTGGTGCAGCGTCGACCTGATTCATGCAAGGCTTTTTGGAGGGCTTAATGAACAAGACGCTGACTTTTTGAAGATGGAGGACAGCTGGAAATAGCTGGATTTTTAGTAGAAAATTTGTTGTTGGACTTTAGTTAAGCTTATGTACTTTTTAGTTAAACTTTGGTTAAGGGTTGTACTTTCTAGTTAAACTTTTGTTGTAATGTAACTAGATGTTGGTAAACTTAGCCTCCAAGMTTTGTTATTTTGTCTTTTAGTACCCATTTTGGGTATAAATAGGAGGCTAGGGTTACCTTCTAAGGGAGACTTTTAATCCATCATCCATTGGATACTCTAATCCTCCATCCCTTTTCTTCCTCCCAACTTTTCTTCCTTTTCTTTTTCTTGTTGTAAACCCTCTCCAAGGGTGTTCTTCATTTAAAGCTTCAAG
>NC_037532.1:23784059-23785334 GCF_001531365.2 Cynara cardunculus var. scolymus | reverse complement strand
TGGCCTAATTTCATTAAGTCTAAAGGTGTGAAATATAACCGACCACCAGCCAATCCAAGAAAACTTCTAACTTCAGTTGGAGTTCTTGGAGCTTCCCATTTTTCAATAGCTTCAATCTTGAGTGGATYTACTTTAATCCCTTCTTTTGAGATAACATGCCCCAAAAACTGAACTTCCCGCAGCCAAAATTCACACTTTGACATCTTGGCATACAGTTTCTCTTGTTTCAATAATTCCATAAGTAATCTTAAATGATGTGCATGTTCTTCTTCCGAACGAGAATATATATCAGAATATTATCAATGAAAACAATCACAAATTTATCAAGATAGGGATGACACACCCTATTCATCATGTCCATAAAGGCTGCAGGCGCATTTGTGAGTCCAAATGGTATAACCAGGAATTCATAATGACCATAACGTGTACGGAATGCCGTTTTCGACACATCTTCATTCCGAATCTTCAATTGATGATAACCGGACCGTAAATCAAACTTTGAAAAATAAGTAGCCCCAACCAATTGATCAAACAAATCATCAATTCTTGGGAGAGGATACTTATTCTTGATTGTCAGTTTATTCAACTCCCGGTAATCAATGCACATCCTCATTGATCCATCCTTCTTTTTCTCAAAAAGTACCGGCGCACCCCACAGGGAAGTACTTGATCGAATAAAACCTTTATCTAACAATTCTTTCAATTGAGACATTAACTCCTTTAACTCAGAAGGAGCTAATCTATATGGTGCACGCGCAACAGGTGTTGCTCCAGGAATTAATTCAATTTGAAATTCTATCATTCGGTCTGAAGGTAAACTTATCAAATCTTCTGGAAATACTTCCAGAAATTCCCTTAGGGCGCGTTTGGTTTGAGGGATTTGGAGGGATTTGGATTTGAAATCCATTCCATCCCTTGTTTGGTTTGCTAAATGGGCTGGATTTGGAATCCCGTCTACTTTTTAAAATCCCGTAAACAATGGATTTTGAAATCCATAGTAAATGGGCTGGATTTTGAAATCCAATCCGGGCTCTTCTTCTCCACGCTGCTACGAACTTCTCGCCACAAAGCTTCCAATCTGTCGCCCATCTCCACCATCTCCCCAGCTCTCGTTGCTTTCCCCGCTGCTCTCGCCGGTCTCCTCCAACTCCCCACAGCTCTCGTCGCTTTCCCCGCTGTTCTCTCCTACTCTCTGCTCTTCAACCTGCTTGAACCGGTGCTCATCGAATCGCCTCTTCGTCTCGCGTGAGTAGGTAATAAGACTTCCCTTTCCAA
>NC_037532.1:23775141-23782599 GCF_001531365.2 Cynara cardunculus var. scolymus | reverse complement strand
GGCACATACCCAGATCCTCGACCCCCAGAATATCCAGATCCCCGACCTCCAGCAAAACCAAACCCTCGACTCTTTGCTTGCGGACAATCGGCATTTACATGTTGAGATGAATTACAAGTAAAACACCTCCGCGTCATCCGACAATCTCGAGCTATATGTCCTGGTTCCTGACAGTTAAAGCATACTCGAAATTCGGTATTGCAATTTCCCTGATGTATCTTATGACATCGGTTACACGCCCTTTCAGCAAATCTTGAGACTGGCCGATTCAAATTTTCCATAAACCTCGATCTACGGAAATCAGTTATTGTAGCTTCCCCCTTTCTTTTCTCTCCAACCTTTTCTTGTGGTTGTCGGTTAATGTCTTATTCTAGAATTTCAGCTGCATCAACTGTCGCTTGAAATATTGTCGGATTCCTGGATATTACATATTTCCGAAGATTCGACTCCAATCCCTAGATATACTTTCTCACTCTACTGTTTTCAGATATTATATAGGCTTCAGTGAACCTAGATTGTTCCATAAAAACTTCTGTATACTGGCGGACTGACATGTTTCCTTGCTCAAGACGAAGGAAATCATCTTCCARCTTTCKTACTRCAGCTTCAGGACAATACTGCATTTTAAACTTAACCACCAATTCTTCCCATAACATAGTCTTCAAAATGTTAGGATTTGAACTGGACAGGACTTCCCACTAGTATAAAGCACTTGATCTCAAACGAGATACAGCAAACATGACTTTATCTTCTTCTGTACTTTTACTAATTTGCAGACTCAGCTCTATTTCTTTAAGCCAACACATAGCTTTAACAGGATCACGCTCACCCAAAAACTTAGGAGGTTTACAGGCAAGAAACATTTTGATATCTCCTCCTTTTTGTACTGAGGATGAAGTAAGGGGTACAGATGTACCAGTTACCGGTGTAYTAGCTCCAGCTTCCTCTTGATAATCGGGATTTCTTACCACGTMTGGATTATTTTGGGTTGTACGCCCCAAMAAATTTACCAAACTTTCTTGGAACTTTCCCAACTCTGCTGCCAACATTTCCTGGGTAATAAATCCAGAATCAGGAATATTGTGTCCACCCCTTGCCCTTCCTCTTCCATGACCAGACATTGAACTTTCTTGAGCCGACAGTTCATGTTCTTGTCTAATACCTCTACCTCTTCCTCGACCCCTACTACGACTTCACGTTTCTATCGTCATCACATTTTTCGGGTCCTCTCCTTGTGTTACGTTTCTTCTTCCCCGACCTCTTCCATAACTAGTAGAGGTCCTTTCTGATTGATTGGGATTATCTGCCATTTCTCAGTATATGACTTTTTCTGTCACATTCAAACACACATGATTATTCTCATAATCACAATATAATAACACATTTATCCTCATGTCTATTCATAACTCAGATTATATCAATCATATATAATCTATCTTTCTCATAATAGGTTCAGCTATAACATATTCCCATGTTCATAGACCTACTGAAACCTATTATCATAACTTTCCACACCTCTAGTTTAAGTCTAAGTATTTCGCAAATACCAGATCCCTTAAACTAAGGCTCTGATACCAACTGTAACGACCCACATATTCCATGTACAGATAATCCACATCATCATACTCATAACACAAACTGTAACATCGTTTACAGAATACAGATTAACAAAATAAAACTTTCTTGAAATACATTTATGAGTACTAGATGTCATTCATTCTAAAGTTTTCCCTTGCCTTTATCTTGCGAGGTATGATGACTTGCAAAACCGGTTAGTCCAACAACTGAGTGTTAGACCAAAAAGGTCTAGTAAGCGTATAAATCCCAAACAAACAACATACTTTCCAAACAATCAGTTCAGAATCAAACCTGTTTTGACACATAAACTTATTACATCTCTCTCTCACGGTTACACCGCTATTACATCTCTCTCTTGCGGTTACACCGCCACTACATCTCTCTCTCGGGTTACATTGCCATTACATCTCTCTCGCGGTTACACAGCCATTACATCTCTCTCGCGGTTACACCGCCATTTCATCTCTCTCGCGGTTACACTGGAATTACATCTTTCTCACGGTTACACCGCCATTATATCTCAAAGTTTTCTAACACTTTAACCGGATTCGAATTCCGGTCAACCTTGTCCGGATATGAAATCCGGACAAACACTTAGAATATCAAAAGTAACCATTATCTCCGATCAACAATCCAGACAACACCTCGGATAAGCTTTGTCCGGTTAACACTTAGAATTAAGTCATTATCTTTGTCCGGATAACAAGTCCGAACAATACCCCGCTCACAACTTAACCGATTTAAAACATTCCGAACAATACATCGCCCAACCTTTGACCGATTTAAATGAGATCTGGTCACCTCTTGAGCGATTTATGATTAATCCGATCACCTCTTGACCGGTTTAGGGTTGAGTCCGGACAACACTTGAGCGGTTTAAGAATAAACCGGTCAACACTTGGATGATTTAAGGAATATCCGCACAATAATGTAATATAAATCATAATAACCAGTTCCAATAACTACTGATTTGTATGCAAACAATTTATACTCAAAGCTTTAAAACACCCACCTTTGATTTTTGATTGAATTCAAGTCTGCAAATCCTCCTTCAGTCTTTACTCTCAATTGATTTTTGTTCTCCAGAATATCCAACAACAAAACCTTTCCTTTCATATGCACTTGCTATAAATAGCAAGTGCATACCATCACAATTCCACACTCACATGCACAATAATATAAAATATTTACATAAAAGTAAAGATTTAAATTATTAAATCTTATTTAATAACCCGAATATTACAAAAATCACCAAAACTTTTATGTAAAACAACTTTTCATATATATATATATATATATATATATATATTATTACAATATATGAACGAGTAAGAACATGTTATCAATACCTTATACTTCTCAAGCCAATACTTTCTGCTTGCAAATAATGCATCAATTCCCAACAGGTTTATGCTAATCAAATTATAATGCCACTTTTTAAACCTTTTAAATCAAATAAGAGTTATTCAAAGTTTTAGCCCAAACCTTGTTATCTCCTTCTCTATAACATTCAGACTATGATTTCCAATAAGAACTATGATCCTAAATCTTTAAATCGCAAAGAAATAAAGATTCCAGACCACGGTAAGCTTAAGAGATAAAATAGTAGGAGTTATATTATATAACACAAGCATACAAATGTCACCCTTATATCCAAATGTACACCTCTCCTTGATATGCCACCCTTATCCCATGGTACACCTCTAATTGATATGCCACCCTTATCCCATGGTACACCTCTCCTTGATATGCCACCCTTATTTCCCTATCAAAATATTTCACAAAACAATTCCATATAAAATAGACCGCAGTCAATGGAATTATTATCAATTCAAATTCATTTTGTCAAAAATTCCCATTTATTCTTCCAAAAGATTCATATCTTGACAAGTCAATACATAATCCGGTCAACCTTGTCCGGATAACAAATCCAGGCAACACTTCACATAGCTTTGTCCGATTAACACTTAGAATAAAATTCCAACACTTTTGTCCGGATAACAAATCCGTACAACACTATGCCCCATCGACCGATTTAGAATAATCCGGTCATCTTATGGTCGTATTCATACTTCTCCGTTTGAAATATTTAACCATAAAATCAAAGGTCATAAATCGCTTATCTTATAAACCGGTTAACTCAATTAGCCGATTTACCCTCAAACCGGTTAAGGCATGTCCGGTTTAGATTTAGTCCGCTCAATCCTCTTCCGGTTTAAGGTTATACCGTTCACGCCTTGGGCGGTTTAACTCTAAACCGCTCATAACTTGACCGATTTATACACTTAAATCGCTTACCATTTGACCGATTTATTCATAATCCAGTTAACACTTCCTTTGGTTAAATCTTTAATCCGGGTGATAAGTTATACAACAATTTTATACATTTCAAAGGAGTTAAAACATGTAAACCACTCATCTTGAAATACTTTATGGAAATCAGCTTGAATCTACTTCTTGTTTCCAAAATAATCCGGTCAACCTCCCTCTCTCTTTTCTCACTCTAAATCGCTTACTAAAAAAAATGGCAAGAGGATGGTTTTGAGGACTTCAACCTCTTTTATACCCTTCCCAAGCAGGGAAGGCGGCCACACACCCCATGTATCCTTATAACATGCATGTGTGTATATATATCATGCATACGTATGCTTAATCATATACATAAATAGTTATGCACCCACATATACATACAATATCATACATGCATCTATATTATGCATATAATTTCACATACTAGCATGTTCAAATATATCAATTTATCATGCTATCACGTAAACATTTAACAAATAATAATCACGTATTTATTACCTCAGGTGATAACCATGATCTAATTATCACATTATCCACTCCTTAAAAGAATTTCGTCCTAGAATTCCTTTAATTGAAAAGCCACAGGTATTTTGATCTCATTTTCGACTCTAATTCCCAAGTCGCTTCTGGTCCTTTGTGAAACTTCCACTAAACCTTAACCAGACCGATCTCTTTGTTTCTCAACACCCTAGTCTTTCGGTCAATTACAACTTCCGATGTTTCCACAAAGTTCAGTTTACTGTCCAATTTAATCTCTGGAAGCGGTACAGCTAATCTCGGATCAGCTAAACATTTTCGCAAATTTGATACGTGGAAAGTGTTGTGAATCAGGCTTAATTCTTCTGGTAGCTCTAATTGATATGCCACTGACCCAATTCGCTTACATATTCTGAATGGTCCAACATACCTCGGACTGAGCTTACCTTTTTTTCCGAATCTGATGACACCCTTCCATGGCGAAACTTTCAGCATTACAAAATCACCTACACAAAATTCAATCGGCTTTCGATGATTATCAGCATAACTTTTCTGGCGGTCTTGTGCTGTTTTGATTCTTTCGTGGATCTGTTCAATCTTTTCAGAAATCCCTTGAACAATTTCAGGACCCGTCAACTGTCTTTCACCTACCTCGTTCTAACACAACGGCATTCGGCATTTACGTCCATACAACACTTCATATGGTGCCGCTTGGATGCTGGAATGATAGCTGTTATTGTATACAAACTCTATCAATGGCAAATGATCTTCCCATGATCCCCCGAAGTCAATGATACAGCTTTTCAACATGTCCTCAAGATTCTGGATAGTCTTTTCATTTTGTCCGTCAGTTTGCGGATGATAGGCTGTGCTTAGTCGGATTTCAGACCCCAAAGCTTTTTGCAACCCTTCCCAAAACTTTGAAGTAAACCAACTATCTCTATTATAGATAATAGATAATGGAACACCGTGCCTGGTTACAATTTCTTTAATATAAACCTGAGCCAACTTTTCTAAAGAGTAATTCTCTCTTATTGGTAGAAAATGTGCAGATTTAGATAGACGATCAACAATTACCCAGATTGCGTCATACCCTTTTGGAGTTCGAGGTAATTTCATGACGAAATCCATTGTAATGTGACCCCATTTCCATACAGGTATTTCCAAAGATTGAAGGCTTCCATACGGCTTTTGATATTCAGTCTTAACCTGTAGACATGTCAGACACTTTTCCACATATCTGGCTATGTCCCTCTTCAATCCGGGCCACCAATAAAAAGATTTCAAATCTCTGTCCATCTTATTGGTACCTGGATGAATAGAGTATCGAGACTTATGACTTTCATTTAATATAGTGTTCCGGATATCTCCAAAACACGGTACCCAAACTCGACCTTGAAAGCACATTAGTCATTCGTCGTTCGGTTCCAAGGTTGAAATCATCTTGCCCAACCTTTCTGTTTTAACAAATTCTTCTTTCATAGCTTCTTGTTGACATCATTGAATTTCTTTACGAATGTTAGGGATCAAGTTCATTCTCATTGCTACAGCTTTAATGGTTCCGCTTCTTTCTTTCCTGCTTAGAGCGTCAGCTACCACGTTGGCTTTTTCCGGGTGGTAGAGGATTTCACAATCATAGTCATTTACCAGTTCAATCCACCGATGCTGTCGCATATTTAATTCTTTCTGGCTGAATAAATGTTGCAAACTTTGGTGATCAATATAAATCTGACACTTTGTTCCCAGAAGATAATGTTACATCTCCAGATCTTCAGAGCAAACACCACTGCAGCTAATTCCATGTCATGGGTTGGATACTGTTTCTCATGATCTTTCAATTGCCTTGACGCATAAGAAATTACCTTTCCTCTTTGCATCAAAACACATCCCAACCCCAATTTTGAAGCATCACTGTATACCACAAAATCTTCAGATCCATCTAGGGGTGAGCATAGGCGGGTACCCGCCTGTTTTGATAGGAACCGGAACCGRAACCGGCGGTTCCTGAAATATTGGAACCGGAACTGGTTAGAGCGGTTCTTGAATTTTTGGAACCGGAACCGGAACCGCCGGGAACCGGTTCTGGTTCCGGGTACCTGCTTTCTAAAATATTAAAATTTTGTTATTTAAAAATAAAAAATAAAAATTGCCAAAACATTAAATAAATAAGCAACTTTCAAAAATTATACAGAATAATGATTACAAACCATAATAGACTAATAGAAAATGTTCAAAAATTTGAGCATTTTCAARTTTGYCGTGCCAAATAGATGTTCAAAGACACTAATAAAAAATGTTCAAAGTTTAACTATTACATATTATAAGACTTGTCTATAATCTCGTTTCAACTTCTTGTAGTACCCATCGCATCCTCAACCTCGTTCGGTACCTGTGAATAATTGAGTGTTAAAAAAACTACACAAACTCGTAAAAAACTGCATATATTTTTAACAAAAAACTACACAAATTCTATATAAAAAAAACTGCAAAAACTTTGTTTAAAAAACTGCACAAATTATATAAAAAATTCTACATATTTTTTACGAAAAACTACACAATATATAAAAAAAAACTGCACAAATTTGTAACTTATGACTTACCTCAATAAAGGAACTAGTTAGTCCCACCAAATGCCTCATCAAGATCATTACGCCCAATTTCTGAAAAAGAAATTAATACAMAAAGAAAACTTGGATTAGATATTCAATATGTATAACATAAAAAAGAAAATATTCAAGCGAACWGAAAATGAAATCTCATGATTACCTTCTTCGTATAACTCCACATCGTCCAACAACTRTTYAATGTCAATACATATAGTCGACGCCCTYAACCAATCTTGAGCACATACCAAGGSTTCCACCGTCTTCGGACCCAAACTACTACGAAACTCATCCACCACTCGACYGGATGTACTAAAAGCGRACTCACTAGCAACTRTAGAAACTGGTATAGCTAAAATGTCCTTTGCCATTAATCCCAACACCTTGTATGTATTACTACATTTTTCACTCCACCACTTCAAAATTTCAAATGATTCAACATTCATTTTTTCAGGCGGAGCATCAAGATATTCATCCAATTCAGATTTTT
>NC_037532.1:23738953-23774856 GCF_001531365.2 Cynara cardunculus var. scolymus | reverse complement strand
CTCACAAACCTCATCTTATATCGTGGATCAAGAGCAACCGCAACTAAAACCATAATGTTTGTTTTCCCAAAATCTCCATAATATTTGTCAAATTTTTTTTCTCATTTGATCACCCATACGAATAATATTGGGATCCTCATCTTGTTTCCACTCTAACAAAGAAGCTAGTACACCCAAGATTTCATGAAAWTGTGTGTTAGCCGTGACATACAAGGTGCCCGAAATCCTTTTTGTCGCATCATAAAATTGCTTTAAGCATAATGCTAAAGCTTTAGCATTATCCCAATCTTTTTGAGATGGAAAGCCATCTTTGAGTTCTTTCYYAAATTCGGGATCTTCTTGTYTCATTCTTTTAAAAGCCTTTTCAAACTTAACAGCCGAATCCAACATAACAAAAGTGGAGTTCCATYGTGTTGGAACATCAAGAGATACCGAACCTTTACAAGAAATCTTAGATTTTGAAGCACATTCGTGAAACAATTTAGCTCTAGCCGGAGAGCTCCTAATGTATCTAACCACCCCCTTATGCTATTAATTGATTCCTTAACCATATTCAAACCATCTTTAACAATCAAGTTCAATATATGAGCAGCACATCTCATATGAAAAAACTCACCACCTAAAACAAGTTTGTCGGTGAGATTTTCTTTGAGATGTGCAACAGCCACATCATTCGAACTTGCATTGTCTACAGTGAGACAAGAAACCTTATCTTCAATACCCCATTGAAGAATGCATGATTCAACTACTTTTCCAATTTCCTTTCCTTTATGAYTATCCATCAATCRGAAATTTATAATCCTTTTATGCAATCTCCAATTAGCATCAATAAAGTGGGCTGTCAAACACATGTAGTTATAATTTTGAACGGAAGTCCAACAATCCGTTGTGAGAGCAATCCTAGATTTTAGAGTTTTGAAGGTATTTCTCAAGTTCTCTCTCTCACTTAGGAAAAGTTTACTACAATCTCTAGCAACTGTGAATCGTGATGGAACACAAAATTGTGGTACGGCAACACTACAAAAATATCTAAATCCATCACGTTCCACAATAGAAAACGGTTGCTCGTCAACAATAACCATTTTAGCTAATGCGAGCCTAATAAGATTTTGATCAAACTCCCAGTTAGAAACCGTGGTAGCTTCACTATGACTTGTCTTAAAAGTGCTGATTTTCATTTGTTTTTTATCCATATTTCCCGGATGTTTTGAACATRTAGCAAGATGTTTAGWTARAGATGACGTACCATTCTTTGTGCTAACTGTCAATAACTTGGAACAATATTTACATTTTGCCTTCACGACCTTCCYAGTGGTTTGATCTCTAACATCTTCGTAATTGTTCCAAACACTTGATTTCCTTTTGTCCCCAACTTGTGGCATTTGTTTTTGCTCAACAACGTCACTTTCACGAYCTAAGTTGATAGGATGTTCCATWACTAAACCTATGCATTTATTGGCAAATACATTATTGCAAGCTAGAAATGCCAAATCAAGAAAATGGAGCATAAAAATCAAAAAGAACAAAGAGGATGTTTGTTTCTATTTTTCCTACTGTTTGGTCTGTAGTCATGAACAAAGAGGCAGTAATTATRATATACTGCAAGAAGTTAATTGAGGATGTTTGTTTACAGTTTTAAAGCAGCAAGAAACGATTGCTTGGACCAATTGATGGCAATAGGGTGAGTAGATACTTTGTTGGTRTAGTGTTCTGGTTATTAGTAATCAGGTTCCAACTTCCAAGCTTCTTTTATTTGCTTTCTTARCACACACACACACATCTATCCCTTTTATAATTTCTTTGACTTTCTTYTAATATGAATTCAGATCCTTTGATATTGAACTCCTTTCTGATGCTTACTACTAACGTAAGCCACACAATGGAGGATAACCAATTAACCATATCTTCTTAGCTATGTGGCAATGTTATAAATAAACCACATATATGGTTGTAATATGATTAATTTGTTCATTTTGGTTGCCTTTTAAGATGTTTTTCGACTATTTGGAAAAAAATATAATGTTAACTAGATTTGGAAAAAAATATAATGTAAAGTGTGTTAAATTACCTGATTAGTGTATGAAGACCAGCGTAACTTTTTCAAGTACCGACGTGCTTTTGATGGAGGGAAGGAGGGGAGAATCGAACAGATCGTATGTAATCGGACAACTCGTAACTCGTATGGAATCGGACAGGTCGTAGGGAAGGAGAGGAGAATCGGCGACCGGCGTTCTTCGTGTACGGCGACCGACGTTCTTCTTTTCCGTCAACCGGCATTCTTCCGTTTTCGTATCGTATGTAATYTGAATATCTGATGAAGATTGAAGAGTGAAGATGTTGATTGTTGAATGTAGAAGAAGTCAAGAAGATGAAGAATGGAGTCAATTAACAATGACGGCGACACAAAGATGTAAACCTAATTTCCTAATTCCCTAATATAAATGTTGTATAAAAAAATTAATTTTTTACTGAAAAATATCGAAATAATAATTATATTTTTATTGAAAATTACCGGGTACCCGCCGGTTCCGGTTCTGGGTACCCGCCGGTTCCGGGTACCCGGTTCCGGAACCGGTCCCGGCGGGTAACGGTTCCGAAAAATTGAGAACCGGAATCGGAACCATTCTCAATCGGTTCCCTATTTTAGGAACTGGAACCAGAACTACTCATATCAGTTCCGGTTCCAGAACCGGCGGTTCCGGTTCCGGTTCCAAGGCGGTTCCGGTTCCGCAGGCGGGTACCCAGTTCCGCTGCTCACCCCTAGATCCATCAGGTAAGGTCAACACTGGTGCACTGCAAAGATGATCTTTTAATAATTGAAAAGCCTCTTGTTGTTCTCTTTCCCACTAAAATTTAATGTTCTTTCGAGTCAATTTAGTCAATGGCACGGCTATCTTAGAAAAGTCCTGAATGAACTTTTGATAGTAACCTGCCAGTCCCAAAAAGCTTCGGACTTCTGAAGGAGTTTTCGGAGCTTCCCACTTTGCAACTGCTTCTATTTTAACTAAATCTACTTTTACCCGTGCTTCTGAGATGACGTGACCCAGGAATTGGACTTCTCTTAACCAGAACTCACACTTAGATAACTTTGCGTACAACTTTTCTCTTTTCAGTAATTCCAGTATCAGACGAAGATGTTCTGCGTGTTCCTCTTCGGTCTTAGAGTATATAAGAATATCATCGATAAATACAATAATGAATTTATCAAGATATTTCTTACATACCCTATTCATCAAATCCATAAAGGCTGCGGGCGCATTAGTTAAGTCGAATGGCATAACTAAAAATTCGTGATGCCCATACCTAGTTCTGAAAGCTGTTGTAGCAACGTCTTCCTCCCTGACTTTGAGCTGATGATACCCTGATCTTAATCAATCTTGGAGAAATGACTTGCTCCCACCAGCTGATCAAACAAATCATCAATCCTTGGCAAAGGATATTGTTTTTGATGGTTAGTTTGTTCAGTTCACGATAGTCTATACATATTCGCATTGACCCATCTTTCTTTTTGACAAATAAGACCGGAGCACCCCAAGATGAAGTGTTGGGTCTAATAAATCCTTTATCTGTTAGATCTTCCAACTGTGTAACCAATTCTTTCAATTCAGATGGAGCTAACTGATATGATGCCTTTGCTACTGGTGCAGTCCCTGGTACGAGATCAATTCGAAATTCGATTACTCGATCTGGCGGTAATCCAGATAAGTCCTCTGGAAAGACTTCCAGATATTCATTAACAATCGAAATTGATTCTTCTTTTCCTTTCTCTTTCTTCATATCAATTACGTATGCTAAACATCCCTGGCATTTCTTCCGAATACTTTTCTAAGCTTTCATCAGGGTCAAAATACTAGTATGATGATTCTGACGATCACCATAAATAACAACTGTTCCTTGGTCTGGCAGAGTAATTCTGATCATTTTCTGATTGCAAACAATACTAGCCTGATATTTTGCCAACCAGTCCATACCCACCACTACATCAAATTCCTTCATCGACATAGGAAATAACCGAATCGGTAGTTCACAACCCTCAATAACAATAATACAGTTATTGAACACACTAGTAACAGTTTTCTGACTATTAGCAGTATCAACTACTAATTCGTCATCAAGTAACACAGAATTCAAACATGCAGTTTGAGCAAACAATGGTGATACAAACGAAAAGTTTACACTAGAGTCAAATAACACTTTAACATGTATATAATTCAGTAGGAAAGTACCTGTTACTACATCTAGTGACGTTTCTGCCTCATTCTTTGTCATTTGGAAGGACCGTCCCCGTGCCCCTCCTTGCCCTCCTCTGCTCACAGTAGGTCTTCCCCGAGTACCCGACGCATAACTTCCCATTGTCAGCTGTGGAGTTCTTAACAATGGACAGTTTGATCGAATATGATCCGAAGAATTGCAATTAAAACACTTTCTGTTAGCTGGGCAACTTCTTGACAAATGGCCCGCTTCACCACACTTGTAGCATTTCCTTGGGTCCATCTTGCACTCACCTTGATGAACCTGTCGGCATTGTGTACATACTTTCTCACCGACTTTTTGATCAGCTCTATTATCATATCTCACAGTTTTCGGCCCTCGAAAATTCGATGAAGGCCCCTCCCATTTTTTTCTCTACAACTTTTCCTTTTGATTGCCGATTCTTATTTCGTTCTGTCACTTCGGCCGCATCTACTGTCAGTGAAAAAGTATTGGGGTTCATAGCAATTACAAACTCTCTAATTGAGGGTTTCAAACCCCAAATGTACCTTTCTATTTTCCTGGATTCTGATGAAACATAGTGTTCGGCAAATCGAGAGTATTCAATGAATTTCTAGTTATACTCCCGAACTGTTCCATTTCCCTGTTCCAGTTTCAAGAAATCTTCTTCCATTTGTCTTACTGCCATCTTAGGACAAAACTGATTCTTGAATCGGTCCACAAATTCTGTCTAGGATAACGTCTGTAAAACATCCGTTCTGGCTAATGATTCAACTTCCCACCAGAACAAAGCATTTGATTTCAATACTGAGACTGCGAATCGAACTTTATCTGTTTTCGAACACCGAATGGTGTTGAACACATATTCCATTTCCTTGATCCATCACATAGCTTTTACCAGATCCCTTTCCCCAAAAAATGTTGGTGGCTTGCATGCCAAAAACATTTTGATATCTCCTTCCTTGTTATGAGTAACCGGTACCGATGTATGAACTTCCACTCTCTCTGTTTCCACTCTAGCCGGAATTCCCATAATAGACGTTAAAGTTTCCCGCAACTTTCCCATTTCCTCTGCCAGTATATCCCTGGTTACATATTGTAGGTGTGGCACTGATCTTTCTTGAGCATTCCCAGAATGGGATTCTTCATGTTCAGAATGAATTTCGGTCCGACCCCTTCTCTGAGACTGACTTCTTCCCCTGCCTCGTCCCCTTGGTCTTCCTCAACCTCTATTTACTAATGTGCTAGTCGGAAGATTAACAGGTGATTCTTCCCTTTCCTCAGACTCCGGTCGAGCCGTTCTTTCAGATCTCCGGGTTCGGCTAGACATCTGCAGATTTTAGTGTTAATAATCACATATTCACATTTCTAAATATAATGAAGTATTCAAGTTCAGATGTGTACCTGTAAATTTATAATTACATTGGCCAGATGTAATTAAAATTTACCTTACATACTGTTCTTCCAACTCATCATATTTATTTCCAATGATACTAACTATGTCCGGCACCCTTAACATGCAATATAATAGTTTAAGCCTAGGTATCATGTTGTTGAATACCTAAATCCCTTAAACTCAGGCTCTGACTGTAACACCACATTCCACACATTGCATGTAACATATACTTCATACAAAAGAAATACATGTTTATACACCACATTGGTCCCTTAGTACAAGAATCTACCAGTACAAAATACATGGTCCAAAAAATTCAAATACAATTCTTGCACTAAACCAGATCATCTATCAAAACTATACATGTCATCAGAAAATCTTCATGCAGATAATCACGTAGGGAAAGTATTACATTTTTCCTTTTCCCTTACCATCGACACTTCCTGCAATACATATTTAAAATCACAMAACGAGGGTTAGACCGAAAGGTCTAGTGAGTTACCCTATTTATGTTATTGTAGGGTGAAAATCACCAAAACTTTTATGTAAAACAATTTTTCATATATATATATATATATATATATATATATATATATACAATATATGAACGAGTAAGAACATGATATCAATACCTTATACTTCTTAAGCCAATACTTTCTGCTTGCAAATAATGCATCAATTCCCAACAGGTTTATGCTAATCAAATTATAATGCCACTTTTTAAACCTTTTAAATCAAATAAGATTTATTCAAAGTTTCAGCCCAAACCTTGTTATCTCCTTCTCTATAATATTCAGACTATGATTTCCAATAAGAACTCTGATCCTAAATCTTTAAATCACAAAGAAATAAAGATTCCAGACCACGGTAATCTTAAGGGATATAATAGTAGGAGTTATATTATATAACACAAGCATAAAAATGCCACCCTTATATCCAAATGTACACCTCTCCTCGATAAGCTACCCTTATCCCATGGTACACCTCTCATTGATATGCCACACTTATCCCATGGTATACCTCTCCTTGAGCCAAAGACTTTTAGTGAAGCCTATAGTGATCAAAATTAGATTAATGCAATGAATGAAGAGATGGAAGCTCTTCATAGGAATGGGACTTGGTATATCAATGAGTTACCTAATAATAGAAAAGCTATTGGTTGCAAATGGGTTTATAAGATTAAATATAAATCAAATGGTGAGATTGAAATATATAAGGCTAGATTAGTTGCTAAGGGTTATAGTTAAATAGAGGGTCTTGACTATGAAGAGACTTTTTCTCCCGTTGTCAAGATGGTTACCGTTAGATGGATTATAACTCTAGCAGTCCAGTTTAAATGGCCTTTATATCAATTAGATGTGAACAATGCTTTTCTATATGGTGACCTAGTAGAGAATGTTTACATGACCCTTCCTGAAGGATATTATAATTCTGATGATAAACATGTTTGTAAGTTAGTTAAATCTCTATATGAATTAAAACAGGCTCCATGTCAATGGTACGCTAAACTTTCATCATGTTTAATTGAAAATGGGTTTGTGCAAAGCATCAGTGATTACTCTTTGTTTACTAAGCATATTAATTCTGTATTTCTAGTTCTGCTTGTGCATGTTGACGATATCGTTATTACTGGTAATAATTAGAATGAAATAAATGCTTTTAAAGAGTTCTTAAAAGGAAAATTTTTAATAAAAGATCTGGGAAAATTAAAAATTCTTGGGAATCAAAATTTTAGAATGCAATGGTGGTGTTTTCATGTCCCAAAGAAAATATTGTTTGGAGTTGTTAAATGATTTTGGTTATCTGGGTTGCAAACCTTTAAATACCCCTATGGACGTAAATCTAGTTATCTATGCTTCAAAAAGTTCTAAAGACACTCCTTTACTTGATTGTTTTGGGTATCAGCGATTAATAGGTAGGTTGATATATCTTTTTGCCACTCGACCGGATATAGCATTTGTTGTGCACTGTTTAAGTCAATATATGCATGCTCCTAGACAATCACATTTAAATCTTGCATTAAAAATTCTCAGGTATCTTAAACTTTCACCTTGAAAAGGAATCAGTCTTCCAAGGTCAGATTCTTTTTACTTAACTGCTTATGTAGATGCTGACTGGGGTAAGTGTCTTACATCTAGAAGGTCTGTAACAGGTTTTTGTTTATTTCTTGGAAATTCCTTAATTTCATGGAAGAGCAAGAAACAGAATATTGTTTCTCGTTCCTCAGCCGAATCAGAATACAGAGCAATGGCCTCTGTATCCTGTGAGATTGTTTGGGTTCTCAAAATTTTATCAGATTTAGATGTTAACAGTCTTATTCCTGTCAGTTTATTCTGTGATAACAAATCTGCCATACAAATTGCTAATAATCCAATTTTTCATGAGAGAACAAAGCACATTGAAATTGACATTCATTATATCAGAGAAAAAATAAGCAGATGAGTGTTAAAAATTGTCAAGGTTCCTTCATTTGAACAAACTGCAGATATTCTAACCAAAGCGCTCAGTATTAATCATCACAATTATCTATGTTCAAAATTAAAGATGATTGATCTTTTTAAAAGTCAAGATTCAGGGCGGGTGTTAAAATACACATTTTATTCATTATCCAATCTTGACTTAACTAACTTCACTTTTAATGTATCTTGATTGTTAATGTTTTAACAGGATTGGGTAGATTCTGTAAATAAAGAAAAGATGAAATTGATATCTAAGTAGAAGGGGCACGCCTCACATGTTGGAGAAGTTGGAGGTTAGCGGAGCACTTAGCTGGAGTCTTGAAGGGGTAAACCTGGACAACTATAATTGTTATATAAAGCTGTCATCACTGGCAACAGCTAGTCATTTCAACTCATTTTTCCATATCTCATTCTATTGATTCTCTCTAGATTTTTCACATAGAAAAGAAGTTATCTCAATATTATTCAAAGATCGATCTCCGATCTATACATCCTAATACTGTTATTCGTTGTAATAGTTTTAGATCTGATATTACTGTGTTACATTCTTGTTATCATTCTTGTATTCTTTTATTAAGTAGTCTTAATTAGAAATCGTTTGAATATGATAAGTTTTTCAAAAACTAACAAGAGTAAAACGTGAAAATGTGATAGGATAATTATGGTTAATTAAAATAAAATAAAAATTATAAAAATTACTTAATTACATTACTGCCCTTGTTAAATTATTTATGTATATAATAAAAGTTAATTTATTAATTAAAAAAGTTTGAGGCTATTAGGTTGTTCTCTCGCTCTCGTAAATCATAGGGGTTCTCGTTTGAACCTCCACCTATATATATATATATATATATATRTRTRTGTGTGTGTGTGTGTGTGTGTGTGTGTGTGTGTGTGTTATGATAGTACCTACCTCATAGGTATTCTGGAGGAAGAGTGACACAATCTTTTAGAAGTTCTCATATCTTCTAAAAGATTGCTTGTCCTCTACACAAAAGTCAAATTGACAAGTCTTTACTTGTCAATCATGTCCCACCAAAATCTGATTCAATAAGATAGAACCGGAATTAATAGGATAAAATAATTAAACTCTTTTAATCTTTATTCTCCATATTTATAATTAAAATCTGACCGGTTGGGACTTTATCACACTGACAATAATTATAAATCATATTTATAATTATAAATGAAAAGTAACATCTAACAATATATCATCGTTAATCAAATGATAAAGTTTGATGATTCAACTAATCAACAAATTGTGTGACCATTGTTAGTGTACACATTTATGTCCCTTCGTTCAAATATCTTGATTAAACACGAGGCATGGATGTGTCATCCTCGTTATGTTCGATCTTTAGTTTCTCAATCCCCGAGTATACTGATAAGACATACATCAATATCCTATATTGATCATCTGAGCATACATGCATTTACTGAATGCTACTTAATTGAGGGGCTAGGGAGATCACTCTCGTCATATAAGAGAAACAAATTCTATCTGGATCCATGCTAATATTACTAAGTGATATGCGATATATCTAACAACCATTCTGTCACCCAGTTACAAAATGATTAAAGAACCAGTTATTAAAATACACCACTCATACAAAGCAAATTCCATGATCTCAAGTCAAAGGGTACAATGATCACATGAGAAATGTCTATGACACTCATCCAATGAAACGTTCTCATAGCGAGTCATTTTCCGTACACAAGATCCCATCTTGTACCCATATGTAGATTTTGTATCTCCATATAAATCCCTACATATACTAGTCGTACCGTATTAATTCAACCAAAACCCAAATTAATACGTGACTAGGGACATCTTAGAATGCATTATTCCAAGGTTATTATTATGTTCAAATATAACACGTAATAATGCATAAACATAATAATTGGGCAATGTCTTTCATTAATAAATATCATGACACAATGTCCAAACAGAATCATCCAATGATCGGCTTTTGGGCATATACACTAACATAGACTAGGTATGTTGTAAGTGTGAGAGCGTTAAGCGATAAAGAGGCCCATGAGGGGAAGTTGGAAGTTCTAAAATGAGAATGTAAATAGGATACCGCACGAGGACTTTCAGGCGATGTTGGGAGTTGTACACGCCATGAATAAATTGAGAAAGGAAGTTTGGAGTGCTTTGGTCATGTTCGTAAGACATATGATAGCTCATGTGAGGAGGATATAAAGTGTGATGATCGAGGGAGCAACAAGGAGCGGTAGGCCAAGGAGAATATGGGATGAGCAACTAAGGTTAGACATGACAACTTTAGGCATTTCCAAGAACATGACGTGTGATACGAGTTATTGAATACAGATTATCAGAGTAGCAGAATAGGGGTCAAGATCTATAGTTAGCATAAATAGGAGGGTAGGGTTAGTGAGTCGTATGTTGGTTGTGTGGCTTCTTAAGTTGGCTATGTTTTCTTGTACCTACTTCTGCTTATATGATGTTGTTGACTTCTAACTTGATTATAGTGTTTTCTAGTTTTTTTCTTTGAGGTCTCTTTTAGATCTTCACCTTTTGCTCTTACCTCTTTCTAGTTGAGGTAACTTTATATTTTTTCTTACACACTTCTCATAAGTCAAGGGTGTTCACGGAAACGGCCGCTCTACTCCTTGAGGGTAGAGACCAAGTCTGCGTACATCCTTCAAATACCACTTTCAAGTGGGATATATTGGGTTCATTTAGTTCAGTTTGGTTACTTCTAGTATCTTCCACCATTGTAATCTCACTTTAAAGCTTAGGAAGTTCTTGCAATAGCTGTTCAAATTTTAGGTCTTGGGTCAAAGGTACTTAGCTTCCCCTCTTCTGGTATTAAATCCTTATACATTCATTTTCATGAGTTTGGTGGCACATGCATTTTTATTTGGTAGGTTTTGTACAACTGATGATTCTTTGGGCCATTGAGAAATGATAAATGCATTTTATTTAAGTGGTAAGTGTTTGTTTATCCTTATGGGGTTTGCGCATGCTTAAATTCTCAGACCCTACCTCCACGTGGGATATACTGAGTTTGTTTGTTTTTAGTTGCAAATGGTGAGTACTGTTTTACGATAACATAGATATCATGAGTCCAAAATCTAGTGAATTAACCATCAATGCACGGCTAATGTTCTTTCTAGATAAGTGACCAACACAGTTGGATTTAAAGCTTAAAAAGGTGAATTCATACCAGGAAGTAGGTGTGTAAGTTTATGCACAAAGTGCGGATATTTACGACAATGATCATCAGAAACAATTTTATAAGATTTTGAAGCATTCTTCTGTAAGACAGAAACGTCCTTAAATCTGTTAGAAGGTCATGCATTTAATAAAAATATGTCAGATCCAAAAATAACCATTGTAGGAAGAAGCTTGGGACAAAGTTTATTTATATTGCAATAATCGTGTGACAATGTTACAGAAATTGATATTACACAACACTCATTCTTCCGTGATTAAGTACAGCTTTTGGTCATCTATAATCATATCAACATCAAGAATTTTACCTGCATCTTCGGTTACTATACAAGAATCAGGGTGAAGCTGCAACTTCAACTGCTCTGCTGCCATTTTTATGAGTTTCTCAATGGTGCGTGGAATCCATACAACTACTCCAAACCTGCTCTTTTCCTTTGTTTCCCATGGGTGAAATGGATATATTGTACATTTCCTCGGATGCATTTTGTCTGTCATCAAATACCCATATGTTTTTTTTTGTCATAGAGATAAAAGTCAAATATTCCATCTACACACCAACTTTCAAAAGCGTCAGTTGGTTGAATCACAATTTTCTTTTAAATCCTTGGCCTTCTGACATGTTTTAGAATGCCACTTCCATACACAAGAATGCCACTAAACTTGTCAGAAGGTTATGTTAATAAAATTCTTATTTAAGGTTATTGAGCAAAAATTAAGATGAACCTGTTATTTCTTGAGAGCCTTGGGGGAGTTCCGACAACTGAACAGATTTTGCTTCTTCTAGTAGTTTGATCAGCAATTTGTTTCCGGACATTCTCCCCTCATCAAGTGGAGTATTACCCCATCTGCATATTCAAAGCATATAATGTTTTAGTTTCAAGAAAATACAGAATAATCTGGCACAGATGAGATGGATATTGATGTGCCCAACATATTTGCCTTCAATTTGATGGGAACACTCCAAATTTCTGATCATAGTCAAGGCTTCTCAGACTACAATCTATGAGTCATGTATTGTCGGAAACGGTAAATATACGAACACCCACTTCATATCATCAAACAAATTCTCTATAATTTCTTTAAAATATAGAAACAGAAGTTAAAATCTTCAAAAAAGATACATTCAGCTCCAAAAGTTTGTCTATTTCGGAGATTTCAACATTAATTATATTATTAAAATATTCAACATTAATTATATTATTAAAATATTCATATATTAAATATCCCAACAAATTTCAAATATAAAAATCACTTCCCTCTCTTGAGCATTAAATTTTTACGGAGAGCTCCAAATTTAGAGAAATCTCTCTATTTTGGAGAAGGTTTAATGAATATGAGTTTGATGGTAGATTAAATAGATGCCATAGCTTTATCAAATATAAAACTTATAAGCACCCACTGGTAACTTTATTAGCCCACCCCATCCCACAAGCTAACAGTAAGTGTATGCCATAGAAAAGTGTCATTTTCTTATTTCAGAATCATTAGCACTTGAGGAAACAGTCATTCTTTCAGGGCATTGATGTGTAACATGCTTCAAGTTTGTTTCATTTTGACAATGGAAAACTGACACCTCACCCCTCTATTGGCATATGGTGGCTTTTTGTTTCTATCTTTTCTGATTTAACTTCTATACATTACTATGCCATGTTCAAAGTCTAACCAATAGAAATCTAAAGAGGCGATCAATGTTGTACCTGTCCTTTGATAGAACACTAGCTCCAGCTTCCACCAGCATCTTAACTATTATATAAGATCCTTGTGACGCAGCTACATGAAGTGGAGTTCGGAAGTCAAAGTCTTTTGAGTTTGGATCAATGCCATTGCATAAAATCCTTCTGATATAATCAATATCCCCTTTTGCCACGGTTGAACACAAGAAACAACCGGCATCATCTATCTTCAATGAGGCACCTTCTTTGACTAGTAAGGAAGCCACCTTATCATGTCCACTCTTGATGGCTTCTAATAAGGGTGTGTTTCCAAAATTATCTACCAGCAAGATTAAACCACTCTGATCAGTTAAAATGTTGCATAAAACTCAAACACCAGAAGATAATTTAAGGAAGGAAATTTACCTAAAACATTAAGTTCAACACCTTCTTGAATAAGGAAAAGAGTGATATCTTCATATCCTTTTGATGCAGCAAGATGCTGTACACATCAAGAACTTGTTAGAAGCAGCGGTTTTCATTTTCAACTCTATATAATAAATCAGTGATTAAAGGATAAAATGGCATGTTGGGTTTAGCATAAGGTGAATGAAAGGATATCCTGATAGGGAAACTTGCATATGTGAAGTCGTTCGTAAACCAAGATGGATAAATAGAGAAAAAAGCATAAAGAGGACAAGAAATCCATAGCAGATCTAGTTATAGTCAAACTAATTAAGGGCAAGAGTAGATCACTTCTGTGGAGGTGTGAGGCAGCCAATATCTGTAAATGGCTGGTGGTGTTCAGAATTACATTCAGATATTGACATCTGTTGCAGCTTACATATTATACTGATAATTGTTGTGATTTATCTGGTTTGTGTTATCAAAAGAATCTGTAACAGGAAAATTCTTTTCATCCACATATTGACATATATCATTCCTAATCTTAGGAAATATGTGTATCAAGTGGGAACCCGAAAGGATATTTCAAAGCAGAATTGATTTGATATCTCTCTCTTCTTTTTACATGAATGGTAATAACTAGATTCAACATTCCTTATTTGTAAAGAAACCTCCGACCTTGCACGTTGAGAGTCATAGAGTTGCATCATCGTGCACAAACCTGGTAAGGACAACAAGTGCAGACAGGAAGATTTAAAACTATTACCTTTTAAATCAAAGATTTTGTCTAGAAGCTTAAGCTTTCAGATACATAGGGGTCATTGGTAATTTCCGGTCTAAAATTTCAAAATTTTCTTCTGCATTTAGAATTATGCATATGGTTTATTGATTGTATTGCTATCAGATAAATGTAGCTCAATGGACAATATAATAACCTTTGTTGTGAACACGAGATCTGAACCACAACACAGCAGGTTCTATGACATATATGATGCAGAAGGTTGCATTAAAAAGGTACATACCAATGGTGTCCTTCCATCATAATCTTTCTTGTTTGGGTCAGCTCCAGCTCGAATTAAGCTTTTAAGTTGATACAGATCACCATAATGAGCCGAACTGTTGACCCTCAGCGCAAGCTCTGCCTCTTGTTTTCCAATATGCAATATAATATCCGTCTCTAATTGCTTCATGCGATCATCAGTTGCCTTAAACTGCCAGCATATAATATCTTAGAAGGTGAATATCGGCTCTTCAACTTTTGAATCTTAATTTGGAAGAGTTCCTTTAAGTTTTAAATTTTAAATGAATCATATAAATAAATTTTATTACCTCTATTAGATTGTTCAGAATTTTTCGCCCATCATGAAAATATATCTCAAGGATATTAGAGAAAGATTGTTTGTCAAGCCGAAGAAGCCTACAAAGCTCACAAACTCGAACTGTATAAGGTTGGGGAATGTTACACAGAATAGAAACTTCTCCAAATGAGCTGTGAGGTTTTAGAATGGATACAGTCTCTTCAGATCCATCTTCACCTATACCAATTTCCTCCTGTACCCAAATTGATTTAATCAATCTTATAAAACCGAGTGCCAGATGATATCACAGCATAATCTAATGTCTACTGGAATAATGATGAAGATAAAGAAACAAGCAAAACTGGATGATGCATGGTCTCTATGCCATTTATTGGAGAAAGTTTTTTCGTCCTGTATGTATAACCAGCTCTAAGACAGTTTTCTCTTATATGGGTTGGGGAGAGCAGACTTTAGCATTCAAGCCTGAAAGCAAGTGGCAGGCTTGAAGAGCCCATATTATGCCTGTTAAACTTCTTAAGTTTATGAATACATGCATAGATATAGAATTGTATTTGCCGTATGGCTGCAGTTAATCTTTTATGCCAGATGGATGATCCTTTCAGGTGCATCAGACCAGTATTAATGTCCATACAATCTTATTTAACATACAATCGAATACGAATAAAGTAAATGCAGCCAAAAAAAGACTTGAATACAAAACAAAAAGACCATTACGGGAAGGAAGTTATACCAGCTCACCATGGCAGATGAAGTAAATTTGCTCAACCGCGTTGCCTTGTTCCATAATTACTTCCCCTGGGAGGAAAAACTCCTCGTGCACTTTAGTTACCTGGAAGAAGATCAGTTTATTGAGATATTACTAGATCAACTTCTAAAATCTCAGAATCATTTAAGTCACACAAGGTCCATCTCATCTAAACAAGGCGAACTCTTTTAAGGGTTAATACTTCAGAAGATCAGCCAAAAAAAGGTGAAATGTACATGATCATAGGATTCAAACTTGACAATGTCTTCAATAATCAGTGCCAATTCGTATATAGCTTTAGCATACGGATACTCTATATGATAAATGCCAAACTGATCAACTTCAAATTTATCTTCTAAATACAGAGACAGTGGATACCATATCTGGATGTTAATTCCACCGTATCTCCCTAATTGCATAAATATATATTGTGTATCTTCTATAGTATAGTTAAGATTTACACCACGGTTTAGTCAATACCCATCGTAGGGTTTGATTTTCAATTATTTGTTGCTGAACTCCACATGGTATCAATATATCACACAGAAAGTACACTTTTGATATTTTAGCGATAACCCACGTAGGCCTATTGATGCACCTCTAAATGCAAATGCAAAGAGGTACACTAAGGTGGCCAGGAAAAAAAAGGAATTACGGGTATGTTGATTTACTTAGCTTGTGTACCTGGTTGAACATCATCTATTTTCTGAGTCCCGTATGTCAATTTATGCATGTCCAACGCTCATCTCACTTAGCTACTTGATTTAGTGGTATATGAGAAGTGCTGTATTGAAAACGAATATTATTTTCTTTGCATGGACTGATGGACATCTAGCCATAAATATTATACAAATCAGATGAAAAGGTTGTAATTGCTATGGACACATTTGGAAAGGATGGATGCAAGCAGGAGATCATAAGGACCTTATAAATATAGCTACATAACATTCTTTATTTTGGTGTTTTCCCTTTTGAAGTTTGAACTTCATTCCATAAGTAACCTTTAACAAGCAGAAGAGAACAAAGACGATACTGAAGAAGCAGTAGTTTATAACTTTTCGTGCTTTCCTTTAAATAACTATCGTAAGTTCTGAGATAATCTATCATGGTGCTTTTACGATGGAGAACGTTGTGATTCTGCATGATATCTGGCCATTCCCTACTTCCAAAAGCAACATTGAAAATGACTTACAATTTGATTGATGAATTCCAAGGAGCATCCCTTGAAAAGAGGAACATTTCCAATATATGACTTATAGAGAGTTTGAGATATCTGCAAGGAATGACAACATCATTTGATATCACTACAGATAGAAGATAAGATTAAATGACTAATATAACATAATAATCCAAACAATGTGTATGCTAGAACTTAAACAGGAAAGAGCTAAATACTTGGTGGAAAAGGTGCTGATATTATATGAACATAACTGAGCTCATCAGATGTTTCTTTTTGTTTTTACCTTGGCACGTATAGAAATTGGAAGGTCGTGAAGAATAGCAGAATCAGTGTAGCTGCTCTCATACTGTAATCGCAGGTGACCTTTGATCTGATTGCGTATGTCTCTTCCAAGTCTATTTCTGTTCATATATTTAAGGAGATCTGTCATTCTGTCCCTATATCTTTCTGTTTTTGATCCTTTCACAATTAAGGCTGTCATGTTACCAATCAAATAAGCACCAAGAATCATGTCAAATGAGACATAGACCATTACGAATATCATCTCTCTCAAATTGACTGCATGGATATCCCCATAACCTGTAGAAATAAGTCCACAAACATTCAGCTAATCAGAATATGTCAATCAACCAAAACTTTTATGAGCAGTGACATGCAGCAATAAGTTTCTACTAGTGATGTTCTATTGAGGAGTAGCAATCTTGATCACAATCTACAATGGCATCTATTGTTAATTTTCTTGTTCTTTGTTCAGTCTTGGCCTTGAAGCTTTCTCTTTCCCGTTTTGGGTATCTGTTTTGAAGACTAATCTGTCTTCCAACTTGAGGAGTGAGTTTTGGTTTTATCAATCCTATTCCCGTTACAAGCTTAGGATTAATTTCCTATTATGCTCGATTCACTTTGGTGCTCTGGATGAAAGACATTTGAAAGCCTTTTTAAATGTAATGATATGAATTTTACGTTGCTGTGACATGCAAGGTCTGCGTCCAGTCTATCCCTTTTTTTAACTTTTAAGTTGAACCATAAGTTATGCCATAACATAAAGATCACACCCAATTTGAGAGGAAACCCCACAGAAACAAAGGGAAATTATCGTTGAAGTTCTAATGGTTCACGCAAGACCGCTGACTAATAAGCAACTGATGAACCTGAATAAAACTTGATAGGTTCCTGAAAGTGAATGATAAATGAAAGCATGTGGTAATTTACACCATCATTAGCAATTTATTACTCAACTTCCAATTTTAGTGTAATCTTGTAAAAACAAAAACATAAATGGTTTCCATAATTCCATTGCTTTATGTAAACCAGAATGCTTTCAATTTATATTGATGAACTTACCCACTGTAGCCATAGTAATGATAGCAAAATATAAGGATGTTGTATAGCGCTTCCAAATATCAATTTCTCTGAAGCTTGAGTAACTATAATCACCCAGTTTAAGACTCCCAATCCAGGTGTATCCTTCTTCAACTGCTGGCAGAGTTGTAGCCAAATAATAGAATATGCATGCTGCCGTATGTGTGCAATAGAGTTCAACAGCAATAAGTTTTATGATCCTTGAGAACAGATAGTTAACCCGTATGTCCTTCTCCAGCCTTGAAAAAAATTCTAGAACTTTGCGTACTCGAACCAACCTAATTAGCAAAAGGTACCTCACTTCTTCTTTTCTTCCAGAAGCCTGATTGACAGAGTTTCCTCTCAGTTGTAATATATATAGTCACTTCATATCATACCTAAGAAAAACTTGTTCAATAAATTTAGTATTATGGTTCCATCATTGTGATGGCATGCTCAATTTGAAGTTTGAACAACATACAGGCAATATTCATCAGATGCTATGAGCATTATTAACTGTAGGGGTGCAACTTATTTAAGTCATGAGTGAGTTGAAACAAGAAAGCTATCAAGCTATGAACTTTTTGTACGTATGAGTTATCGAGCATACCCTGTAGATGTTATCCCAAGGCATACAGGCAAGTATATCAAACACAAAATGAGATCTGAGGTACCTGCAATAGCAAGAAATTTTATTGTAACGACTAAACACTACATGGTACCGTAGCAGACAGTTTTAAAAAGAATATTCATTTAGATAGAAAATAAACTAACCGAACAGCAATCAGATTGCCACTAGAAATCATTTTGTAGGTCTGACTGTCTCTGTAGGCTACAAAGAATTGTAGAACAACGTCGACCAGGAAAGCTACCTGACCAGCTATGTCCAAGAAAAAGAGGTTTTCAGGTAATCCCCTGAAGAAACCGAATTCCATAGGTGTGAAGAAAGAAGAGTACACTGCCCATATTAATATGAATTTCTCCCAAGCTCGGTACCAACTGCATTGGAAAGTTCTCATGCATGTTAGCCAAAAAAACAATATACAACTATGAGAAAAAGATTCTGATTTTAGTTTAGATTTAATACTTTAAAGTGGGTTCTCTAATTTCATGTCCTGGCAGCAGCATTAGTTCAAGCAAAGATCGAGATAGAAGTGAAAGTGTTGTGTTTCTCAGCTGTTATCTGCTATTTTTTGGTTGGCAGGTGTGTTTCTCAGCTGTTTCTCTGCTATTTCTAGTTGGTAGCTGTCGTAGACAGTGGTAATAAGATTTAAACAATTGTCTTTGACATGATACAGTGACTTGATCAGAATTTAATTAATTTACTGAGAATAATAGGATGTTTTTCACTTTTGCGTATCAAGTGAGTGACGGTGTGAGAGAGCTCCCTTCAGCTGATTTAAGCAAATTGGGTTGGTTGTGTCATGAGAACAGTACAAGCACACAACCATTGTATCTACTATTTTCTTCTATTCCAGCAACTTCTTAACTTAATTACAATCTTATAGTTATAATACTGCAGTTTTCTATACACGTCGCTTTTTTTATTTATTTATACAACTTCAGCTTACCAAAGAAAAAGCAAGGGGTCACAATATAAGAGTCTGATTACAGAAGAAATAGAATATGCAAGCAACCTAGTGAAGAAGCGGCTGCTCGTGGATGATTGAGGCGTTTTTGTTCATTTTGGTGGTATAATTGAGGCGTTTTTGTTCATTTTTCCCAACACCAAGATAAATATGGTTTCTAACAGAGCTCCAATCAAAGACGTCGAGATGCAAATGCATTGTTCATGAACAGTTAATACTTCCGATACAACTCATATTTTCAAGAACTAAATAGATTATGAGCAATTGCAATAAAAAATTGATAAATAAATAAATAATCAAATATATATTAATATAGTGTTTAATAAAATAGATCAAGTTATATTAATCTTTTCATCTTTATTTATTCTCGTTACTAGTAAATAAAACCAACTATTATATTTTTATTTCGCACCATATCTATACTATATTATAAAACATTTAATAAAAACTCTTAAAAAGCTATTTTTTATACATGAAGTACTGTATACTGATGCATATTACTTAAAATTCAGGATTACAAGTAAATTATACATAAGTACAACTTATTAAAGCTCTATGTTTGAATTCGTGTAACTAACTTCGGATAAATATAATCAAATAGATGATAAACATCTCATTTTAAAATATAAAAAATCTAAAATATAATTAGGATAATTATCGATCTCTAACAAAATAATTAATTATTATCTTTTAAGAAAATTATATTATTAAACTAAATATAAATTACTTCGTTATTAAACGTAAACTAAAATATAATAAAAAAATTGAATTAAAAAATTACACAAATATGAATTTTTAATAGTTAATTTGATACTAATATCGATATATTTTTGTTAAATTTTTATGATATATTTAAATTTATATTTTATTCAAAAATAAAAACATCATCTTTTTTTCAATATAACATAAAACCATACTATAACATCGACTGAGATAATAATAAAATGAAATATTAAAATCAAAATATATCTTATTGCATTGTACGAATACCCTTCTAGTATATCATATATGGGATATACAGCATAAGCATATTAAATGTTACGAAATAAGTTTTTATCCTTATATTGTAGTTCAAACTTTCATGATTTCTCATCTCAGAATATTTTATAAAAGTATTAAATTTAATTTTATATTTGTGTGTTGTCTAATAAATTGTTAAAGATGTATCTATAAATATACAATGAAACATATATTTTTATCATATATGATTTCTTACTCTTATTTAAAACTATTTATTCAAACTTATGCTCTACTTTTTCCATTTAAGAAAGAATTTCTTGACTTACTCCGTACATTTTTGTTTGGTAGAAAACGGAATCATATTTTCAATTAATTTCTCTATCCATAACAAATTGTTAGTATTCTATGCTAATTGGATTGATTAATATTTTCCAATGTTTAAACCGTACGTAGTTCAATGTTTTCAAAGAGTTTTTTACGGGATACCAATAATTTAATTGAATAATTTAAACATTTTATCACGGTTGGGATGATTAATTAATTGAATAATTTGAATATTTCATCCCAGTTGGAATATTTAACTAAGTTTTGAAAAATCTTGTCAATGTTAACAGGAGAACAGATCCTCATGGGAAACTTCATGTGACTTATAAGAAACAAAATAAAAATTATTTCATCCACATGTATAATAATTATTACTAAAAGGAATCAAATTTGGCTTAATTAGAATCCACAACATCGATCAGAATCTATTGGTTAGATTTAACGTGAATGGTCTATTTAATTATGTTATTGCATTTGATTTTTTTAATTCTAAGTTCACATAAATATATATACATAAATATATATACATATATATATATATATACATATATATATAGGGTTGGGTTCACGTGAGACCAGCCTGTTTTCGTGAGACCCGTGAGACCACATTTTTACACGTAACCTTCACAGCAAAAACACTGTGAAGGTTTAAAAAAAGTCGAACCTTCACAGCAAAAACACTGTGAATGTTTTAAAAAGTCACCTTCACAGCATTTTGCTGTGAAGTTTCAAGTGTAAAATGTTGGTCTCACGGGTCTCACGAAAACAGGCTGGTCTCACATGATCCCAAGTCTATATATATATACATATATATATACATATATATATATACATATATATATATAGGGGCCTAATCAAATGAGAACTGATTAGTTTGTGGTAACTGTGAGAACCAATGTGAACCAATCATTTAAATAATTAATGTTATATCCTAAAATAACATAAAGGGTAAATTGGTAATGTTTACCCTAACCCTCTTGTTCTTCCTACTTTCATCGACTAACCCTATTTTTCTATTGCTACTTCTTCTTCATCAAGTCGGCCGACGATTCCTTCTTTCATCGACTAACCCTATTTTTCTATTGTTGCTTCTTCTTCTCCATCAAGCCGGCCGATGATTTTCTTCATCAAGCCGGCCGACGATAACGCCGCCCTCACACTCCCGCTGGAGATTGAACAAGGTATTGCTTTCATAACTTGTCATGTTGGATCCGATTCCATCAACACTAGAAGATAGAGGACCATTCATCACAGGGGCAGATAGTTCACGAGACGCTATATTGATTTTGGCAGACCCAACAGATTCCTACTGGACAGAAACAGGTGCTTGAGCCGACTGCAACTCCTTCATGAAAGCAATCTCCGGCATCAAAGATGATTACGCCGATCCAAGTCACTAGCTTCAATATTAGGTACCGGAGGAGAGACAATATTTTAGGAACAAACAGGTGTGTTATGTCTCCCCCTGTCAAGGGTATGTCTCCTATTGTCAAGGTGTATCACAATGTAACATAGTGTATCACAGTGTATTACAATATTCAGTTTCATTATTTTTCAAGGGTATGTCTCCTATACACTATCAAGGGTATTGTCAAGGGTATGTCTCCTATTGTCAAGGGTATGTCTCCTATACACTATCACAATGTAACATAGTGTATCACAATGGTATCACAGTATATCACAATGAGTATCACATTGTGTATCTTTGTGATTAATTGGTACCTACCGGAATAATGTTGGACGGAGGACGGAGGACGGAGGCCTGAGATTGGAGGTCGGAGAGAGGAGAGATGAGTTTTTTAAAAATACCTAAAATGCCCTCTAATTATAATTTTAACTTAAAATACCATAATTACTAATTTCCTTATTTATCCGTTGATTTGTGGCTCACATTGGTTCTCACAGTTACCACAAACTAATCAGTTCTCCCTTGAATGGACCCCTATATATATATACATATATATATATATATATATATATATATAGGGTTGGGTTCACATGAGACCAAGTTGTTTTCGTGAAACCCGTGATACCACTTTCTTACACTTAAAACTTCACAGCAAAACGTTTTGAAGGTAAAAAAAAATTGGAACTTTCACAACAAAAACACTGTGAATGTTACCTTCAAAATGTTTTTACTATAAAGTTTCAAGTATAAAAAAATGGTCTTACGAATCTTACGAAAACAGATTGGTCTCACATGATCTCAAGTATGTTTGTATATATATATATATATATATATATATTATATATTACATACAATTAATATACACTCATTTAAAATATATGATAATAAATTATAAAATACGATCATATTTTCTATCTATTTATATCAATGTCACATATCACTAAATTGATAAATATTTTGATCAACCTTTTATTAAAATAAACACAGGTCACCAAATATCTTATCTTCCGGTTTGACTTTGCTAACTTTTTAATTGTCGATCCTTATGAATCAAGACGAGACCAAAACATCTATAATTTAGGCTTCATAAAAACCTATTTTTTTTTATTTTTTTCGCATTATTTCTAACTTATTTAATTTAGTACTTATATAAAACTACGCAATTGTAGTGTTATAAAATATTTTTTTCAAGAGAGATTTTATAATAACTTAACTTTTGTATTTTTTTTTTCTTATCAAATAATTTCCAACTCATCAAATTAATAATTTATATAAAACTTTACATCGCTAGTTCTTATCAAATAAAAACCTATTTTGTGGCTTCATGTATAACATAAGTTAAATAAATATATACATATTAGTTATTATATTGGATATTAAAGTCAATATTATATATAAAAAAACTAACAAATTATCATTTCACACCAACTTTAAGGTAATAACCAAAATTCTTATACAAGATTAATAAGGTGAGATTCTTATAAGAACTCTTTACAATGTTAGTTATTGTAAAAAATATACACTTTTTGCTTATAATAAACTTGCATTGGAGATGCTTTAAGACCATGTCCAAACTAACTATTAAAAATGGTAGGTCAATTGAACACTAAAAAATCAACTTAAAACACACACTTAAAAACATCTTTAATATTATAATAAAAAATAATATATGTACTTATAAAAACTTAATATTATATATTATAAAATTATAAAAACTTGATATAAAATTAATATTTGATTGAAGACCAACTTTATTGAACTCCTTCAAATATAGAGGTCAATAAAGTTGACCTCTATTTTTTTAGTGTTTTACTGATGGGTTGGATATGAGAACACCTTCATTTTTATGTTTATACTGTTCTTAGTGTCAGATTGAAGATGCCCATAGAACCCTTTATGGGTCCCATATATTTTTTCAATATCAAAATTTTGATATAAATACCTCACACATACATAAAGACCTAATAAAATGTCATCTCACACAAAATTAAAGGTAAAAACAAAAGTTCTTGTAAAAAAACTTTAAAAATGTTGGCAATTAGTTATAAGAACGACAATTGTATAAGAACTTCTCCAATTGTCGTTCTTATAAGGACCTACCATTGAAGATGCTCTAAATGAGCTCGTGATAAAGCTAGAGATACATAAAAAGCCCGAAATTTAAGACCAAGCTTCAGAAAATCCGTTCCTGGCAAATCTCACCTACAAGCTTAATTGGGTCAAAGAAATTTCAAAAGCCTAAATAAGACATGATTAAGCTTGAAAAAGTCCGAAATAGTTTGGCCTTGCCCTGGCCCAGAAAAACCTCGGGCTCTATATTTTTAATGCTAAAAACGAGTTTATAGGGTTCGATTTTTGTGCATCTTTAGCTAAGGTTGTGTTTGGCAAGCTAACCGACAAAACTAATTATTGATTAATAAGCTAGTTGTTAACTTATAAGTTAGATGATAAATTAGTCATGTTTTGTAAAAATTATATGATAAACTATATAACAACATAAAATAACCTAAAAACATGTTGAAAATTTACTCATTTTAACACAAGGGCATATTTAAATAAGAATGAGAAAAAAAAATGTTGAGAATATGATAGTGACAAAAAAATCTGATGAAAAATATACACAACAATCTAAATGTCAAATCATAAGACTAAAATGCTCGTTTTTTAATAATTTATTTAGCTCTAATATTACATATATTTCAGCTATTACTGATTTGTTTTGTAGTAAAAAAACACTTATAACCATCTTCTTAATCTTCTCTTTTTTACCTTGTTGAGATATATCCTCAAAATTTTAACATTTTTTTGTCGTTCCCCTCTTTGTTGCAATATAGAGGAACATAATTGGAAATGCGTCAAAAGTGAACAAATTATTTCAAGTAATTTTCAAAAATCATAGCCAATGAGTGTTTTAGTTTCCAAAAATAAGCTAATTTATAATTATTAATATATCTTTTGAAATTAGTAATTTTAGTAATTATAAATTAAAAATTCAAATAAACGGTATTACGAGTATTCTGAAAATCTTCTGTCTATAAACAATGTGAACAACTTGTGAACACCATCAATTATATACACCGATGAGCACATAGTAAACAATGTAGTGACCACATGAATACTATAGACTTCAAACTAAAGCAAACTAAAAACTTAGTTTTAGTTGTGCACATAAGGTGAACACTACTATGAACACCGGTGAGCACATAGTGAACTAGGTTAAGGCATAGTAAATGAAGAAATTGATGTGAAAAAATCATCAAGGTTAACAAGTAGTGAACACTATTGAGAAGAGTCATTGTGATAATAAAGAAGAGACGCGTGAAATGTAGCAAAATTTAGATTTAAAATTCAAAATACTAAGGTAAACATGGCATGTTAGCTAAAATTAAGGAAATGAAGATGCATAGAATAACATGATTTGTTAAGATGTAAATTAATTAATTATTGTTTTATCCTTTTATTAATAATTAAAGGCATATTATTGGTAGACTAAATTATTTGTGTGTAATACTGTTTCTCCAAGAGAGAGAGAGAAAATCATGCAAAAAGTTAAACATTTTGTGAGATTACGTGAAGTTGCACATTTTGCAAGAAGACGAGAAATATGATTCATATGATTACACGGTTTTTGGCTATGTTTAATCGTATATGATTAAGCATCTATGCATTATCATTGTAACATGTGTTTAATCATATATGATATCACAATTCTCGTTTTCTTGTAAAATATTTAGCTTCTCGTTTAAACTTATCTATATATATATATATATATATATAGAGAGAGAGAGAGAGAGAGAGAGAGAATTTCATATACAAATATGTAACTTTTGCAAACTCTACAAACCTAATTAATCTTAGCCCTTGATATTGTTAATCTATTTTGAAATTTAAAGGTATTTATCAATTGTGGTAAGGGTATAAATTTAGGAAGATCTTTATTCAATTCATATCGTTGATTATCTAAATGAACATGTGGTTGAGATCATTTTAAAGAGTTTATAGCAATGGTTTATCTATATCTTATAAAATGTTTTATGTTTGATATGAAGTATGGCATACATAGAAGTCGTTGATAAGGAGATTGAATGCGTGGCAAATACTGGACCTAAATAGGCTATTTAAAACGTAGCCTCTTTTGTACAATGGAACACGTCAATGGCGGCTAATATATTTTACAGTGATCCTTGATGATTCATATCTATCATGTTAATTAAGTGGTGGTGTGACATAATTCTTGATATTTTCCCAAACAAAAGTTGAATAATGAGTAGATTGATAGGGACAAAAAGGACTTGCCAAACAAATGGCAAAAAGAGCCAAAACTAATCGGTATGATATAGAGAGAGAAAGTAGAATGTGTGTGTGTGTGTATATATATATATATATAAAGAGAGAGAGAGAGAGTACGGGAGGGAACCTGTTTTGAGGATGGATGAAGAGACCAGGGGAGCATCCTCTGATGCCATCGATGAATTTCTCTGTGTTGAAACCTCTACGAGTCGGATCTAGCCCTAAATCTCCTGCCAATAACGTGAACCGACTCCGACGTTTTGCTAACCTCCCGTGATCGTGATCCCGAACGTCCTCCACCACATACTCCTCCGCCACCACTTCATCCTCATCCTCATCCTCCACCGCCTTCTTCCTCTGCCTCTCCCTCTCCTCTTCTCTCTCCTCCACTGTCAACGTACCAATCCTCATGATTCTATGAATCCAATCAAATTAGCATCACCAACTGTACCAAAATGTAAGCTGCTTGATCAATGGATCAAACTTATAAATTTACATACATCGATGTTTTCATAGGTCAATGCGTATCGACTACCGACCAAATTGATTGATTGAATGATGGAGTGAGTGATCTACGTACTCACTGGGGCAGCAAATCAATGGGATTAAACTAGGGTATTAACTGTTCGAAAAGACAAAAATGTCACGAGAAAATGAGGTCTGAAATCAAGTTGAGAAAGAGATGGAAAGAGAGAGAAGAAGAATTTGTATGGAAGATGAACATGGATGTAGAAGACGACGATCCCACTATTTATTTACGCCATTCAGAATTAAAGTAATATATAAAAACTGATTAACTAAAAAACACACACTCGTACTATTAAAAAAAAAGCAAAATACATAACAATATAATATATTTTGATATTTATTTTGATTAACCTGGATATCCAACGTGAGCCGACTAATCTCAGGATCACTACCTGTTTTGCAGATAGTTCGGAGTTACAGCATTTGAACTTCCGTGGTCACAAGAGGATTTTTATTTATCCTTGGATTTGAACCTGGGACCTCCTGTTACTTTTGACTTTTGGAGCCAAGTTCAAACCAACCTAACATTATCCTTGTGGTTATATATTTTGATATTGTTATATATATAAAATAGAAATTTGTTTACATACATTGTATTTGCATTTTTTTAAGTAAATCAAATACTTCGATGTTTGAGATTTTACATCTAAGAGTACCAAAATAACAAAATTATAAAAACATGTTACATAAAATAAGAATTGGACCAATATATCCTTGTATTTTTGTACAATTTACCCCTAAAAATTGTTAATAGATGGTTAAGATATATGCAAATATTTTCTCTTATGTCAAGACATGGGTGTAAATTTATAGGCCGTTTATTAAACGTTTACCAGATAATGTTTTTCGGGTGTCATTTACCTTATTGGATGAGCATAACAAGAACCAATAATTTTACCCCGATAAGAGGCATATCTATATCTATACTAACTTATAAACCAGATTTATTAAAAGTCTTAAAAACAGTTTTTGATGCACAAAGTACTATACATTTATACACAAAGTCTTAAAAGTCTTAAAAAACAACTCATAATGCATTAAGTACTACTACTTTATGCATTCAGTCTTAAAATCTCTGAATCTACAATTAAAATAACATATAGTACAAGTTACCAATGCATATTATATATTACTTTTTTTTTCATGTTCCCAAGATACTTTTGACACCTTTCACTCGTGCATTCACCATCTCATACCTCTATATTTTCTCCTCATCCCCCAAAGTGATATTCAAATTGATATTCACAATGAGTTATTAAAAATCTCACACTCATCTCTCATTCAATTGCTCTAGAACTCTCAGTCTCGCTCTCGATCTCTCGGTCTCGCTCTCGATCTCTTGATTCCTTGCTCTTGGTGTAAATCGAATACATTTGTGGAGTCGTTTAAATATGTTGGATTTTTAAATTGTCATATAATTTTTTTTATCGATAGACTGTAATTGAAACAATAACTCTTATTTATTCAAATTGTAATAATATATAAAGACCAAGTGTAACTTATATCATCATTAAATCTTCTCTAATAAAACCAGTGAAACTTCAAAATCGTTAAATGTAATTATTGAAATTGTAACTTAGTGGTTTGTACTGCATTGATAATTATGATAAATTATATTTTATTTTTAATTAATTAATTTAATATCATAATATATTGTTTCAGTAAATACCCTCACTTTTGAAAATGTTCAAGAACTTTCAAAATTAAAAAGATTTTGAATTTTAATTTTGAAGCCAAAGTGAACTTTTTATATATTCTTTCTAAACCCATAGTGAAGAAAACAAATATCAATTAGAATTTTAACCAATGAACAAATTAATCAAAATAATATTTTACTATTAACAAATTAAATGGGTAAATTAAGAAATTGTTAACCTAACACCCAAATCTCATTAAGATATGTTAAGATACTTAGGGGCTGTTTACCTAAATACTTACTCGGTAAATGCTTACTTTCAGGAGTCAACACTATAATTTATTTTTTGGGTAAGATTGTAGTACATCAAAATGTATTCCATGCAACAATTTTCTTGGTAAGCGCTTACCCGGGTAAGAGTCGTCACCCTCACTTACCGGGTAAGAGTCGTCACCCTCACTTACCGGGTAAGACTCTTCATCCTTATCCTCGTTCTTACCGGGTAAGATTTTTGGCCCTTACCATATTCATCTGGTGAGAAAAATTACCCGGTAAGTACTTACCGGATAAACGTTTAGTAAATGGCCCCTTAGATTAGATAATGACAGGTTCATGACGATATCATCAGTCTAAACTAGATTGGATTGTCGGTCCTTTTATATACTGGATTTTTTAGAGTTGGAACGGATAAATTTGTTGAGTTATGGTTTGTTGTAAACTTGTTTTAATTAGAAATGATTAAAGACGAATTAGGAGGATGATCAATTATGATGTTCGCTTTAGGTTTATTGTGTGTCCCTAATATGATCAATCTTCCATGAAAGCTTCAAATCTTCAATGGCAGAATATGTTTTCTTGTAAGAACCCTAGAAGGAGTAGAGAGAAAAAGTCAAGGCTCAAAACTAAGTCAAACTCTTTCTTTACGTATTATGAATATTACAATGAAGTTTCCTACAAATTACAAAGACCTCACCCTATTTATAGGGTCAAACAACTAAACAAGGTCAAAGTCAAACTTCTATAAGAAAAGTCAAACACGATGACTTTTATACAATTATAGACACTATTATCTTTCAAGACGAATACAATTTTACACTGAATTTCATTCCTAACATTCTCCCCTTTGTATTCAGACTTGAAAGAAATTGCGCCCTTTGAGTCTTGTTTGAACTTTGAAACTTTAAACACACTATGTCTACTTCAAAAACAATCTTCAACATAAAACTTCAGACAATCATTAGTTGAGAAAGATCTTCTAACATTCTCCCCCTCGAATGTAGAACAACGATGATTTTCTATTTTAACGATGTAGATCAGAAACAATAACGAACTTTAGAAATGATCTTCAGAAAATTTTCTCTTCAAAGGTAGTCTTCATCAGCAAACTGTTGTAAAATGGATCTTCACATTCAATATCTCTCAGTCATTTTAGCATAGGAATAATCTTTTGTAATTATCTCCAGTCGCATTCATTTTGAGTCTTTTGCCATCTTTGAATTTACTCCCCCTTGATCTTTACATCAAATTCCCTTTATAATGATCGGAATTGGACATTTCATTCATTATTACATACTCCCCCTTATGATGAAATGAGAATCATTCCATCATAAACAAGAATGAATGAAATCCTCCGCGTAAGCCGTCAATTCAAGAAATAGTAAGTAGATCTTTTCAAATCCACTTGTTTAATCTTTTCAGATTAAGGGAATGAAAAAATAACACCCAATTTCAACGAATGAAATTGTTTTCAATCTTATAAACAGATTGACCTGTGAGTATAACAGATATACTCAGTACAACGGATGTATTGTATATATGAGACTTTTTGATGCTCATCTCACCAAGGCTTCCATTCAATCATCAATAGCTTAATTATAGCATATCTATGAATGTTTTGGCAAAATAACATATAAAATGCAAAATCTGTGTAGTGTAGAAAGATAAAGCAACGTATGTTTCTGTTTAGGCTCAAAAAGATAAACCGTGTGGACTACACAAATTTATTAGACTCAATTAGTGATCAAAAAAGACTTAAAGGATGGACATATATCCTTCTGATTCAATATCAACTTTCTCCAAATGAGAAATTGATAGATGATGAGCTGCGATCCCCAAGTGTTATTGAAACACTTATCTGTTGAGAGACAAATGAGTAGCTGGTGGGGTTGTGATAAGAATTGGCCTGGGCTTTGCCTTTTTCAATATTAGTCTTGAAAGAATTGAGAACTAATAGATAATGTGGTATGCCCGGATTTTAGTAGTTTGGTACAAGATTCTTATGTTCTTTTAATCCTGACACAACTCTCGTCAATTCTTTTAGCTCACAACAACTACCCCTCTCATTTTCATTTTAAGCTCAGCACACAAACCCTTTTGATTTAAACTCACTCAGATGTGGTTGTCCTCTTGGGTAGGTCTGTCGGTTTTGACATTCCATAGAGGTATTTCTGATAAGCACTCAGTCCCTCCTAAAATACTGTAAGATCAGTTGATCACAATGATTGATCAAAATTATTATTGCAAATAAGCATAATGATCAGATAAAAATTGATCAAAAAAATTTGGCTTTAAACACAATCAACGAAAGAATGATGCGACAAAGATCAGATTATTCGATATGCGAAAGAAATGAATGAAGATCTGTAAGAACGAGTTTACAAATTCTGATATTAAAAAAATATTGAATGTATATCAATCAACAAAAAACAATATTAGAAAACAAACTTGAATACAAACGAGCGTATTATCATCGAAAATGATTTTCGTATAACAGACGTGATAATAACAGTTTGAAGAATAATTGAAACATGTATTGGAGTTATGTACGATGAGAAATTACATAAGTAAAATCTCAGGAAATACCTGTTCAGAAACAGTACTCGTTTCCCAAAAACAACTCATTTATCAAAAACTTTATTGAAAAACTTCTAGAGACTCCCCCTAGAAAGTTGATTTCAGTAATGTTTCAGTTTAGCTCAAAAGAATAAAAGAAATGAAGAAAACATTTTAAGCACGGGTCCTAAACTGAGTGTTTAGAAACCACACTCGGTAAAGCACGGGTCCTGAACTGAAATGTTCAGAAGCCATTGTTGGACAGTGTACAACTCCCCCTGCATTAGTGTATCAAATAAATGATATTTTGATCAGCACAATTTTGATACACCTGCAAAACCAGATTAAATAGATTTTGGTACCCAAATGAATTTAGGTCCTACTTTGTTAGTTTCGGGTTGGGGTACATTGTAACTTCCAATCCATCTATTTTTATTAGATATATTCTTTTTAGTCCTATGAACAAGATGATCAGAAATAGAATATGACCCATACCAGTTATTGTGATCATACCTGTTCTTACCTTTCCAACTGTTCTGATAGCTGTTATCTCCATGCCACMTGTTGAACCTTTTCTTATTGACAAAATCATTGGTTCTGCATGTTGAGCACATAATTCTTCTCTTGCTAAGATTGATCAGATCATTAGTGGATCTCACAATGCAAGGAAGAACAGAGTTAGTAACAACAAATGCATGAGATGAAACAAAATCATATTTATTAACCCAAATGCTTTTAATCTTAGAAGATTTATTGGGTGATCTGATAACATACCCTTGATAATACTGATTAGAAGAATGATAATAGTTCTTAGAAACAGTAGATTTAGGGCTGCTTGAATAAGTGTTCGATTTGGAACATTCATATAAGCTAGTTTTACACTGTGATGAAGAACCAATTGAGCTTTGTGCATATGAAAAGTCTTTGACTTTCTGTAAAAGTTGGTCTCTTTCAGAAGTAACTAAATCAAACTTAATTTTAAGTTCAATTCTCATCTTCAGCTCAGTTTCAAGGTTTGTCTTCAGATCAGACAATTTGCTTGTAATATCCAGGAGTTTACCTTCTAACTCCTTCTGAAGCATTTCAAACTTTCTCTTATGATTTATTAACTCTCTTTTTTCTTCATCTAAGCTGCTCTTATCATTCTCCGAAGCAATGTCAAGCCACTTTTTTTTATTAGCAAGCTCCTTAGCAATAGCTGTATACTTCTTTGAAGTATTTCTTTTTTCAATAGCAAATTGCTTCTTCTCTTCGTCTAAAGTCTTTTGCTTTAGAGCAATGCTTTCAGATAACTTCTGTATTTGGCTCTGACACTCTTCTGTAATGTCTTTCTTCTCCGTATCATGCTTGGCACGTTCCAAGATGATCAGCTGCTCAAAATCAGATATTTGCTTTAACAGCATTTTTGCATTTAGCTCTAGAGAGTTTATCTTATTCTCATAAGATATGCGTTCAGCTCCAAACTTTTTCTCTGAATCACACATTCTCTTCTTTTCCTTTTCTAACTCCAGTAATTTTTGTAACTCACTCAAATCACTCTCAGATTTATCAGTTAAGTCCTCTGACTCTTTACTATTTCTCCCAAAATAATTCCTTTCAGTTTGTAGCTCTAAGAAGTTTATTGAACATGTCATTATTAGCTTTACTTCAAGTTCTCAAATCATCATCATAATCTTTCCTCACTGAACTCAAAGTTTTCTCAAGTTTATTAATCTTATTCATGAAATCATTCTCAACTTTTTCCAATGCTACTTTATGATCTTTTTGTAGATTCGCAATAAATTCCACATTATCATGATTCTCGTAAAACATGTTAAGATATTTTTCCTTATAACTCTGTAAGCTTTTGTCCAACTCTGTAATTCTCTCTTTCAACTCCTTATTCTCTTTCTGAAGAAAATCTGCCATTTTTTAAAAATCAGATTGATCAAATATAGAATCTATACAGTTCAAGAAAAAAGATTAAAGAAATACAGTCTAAAAGTATTACACAATCACTCTTAAAAAAACACACTTCACACAATTCACAAACAGATGAAAATTCAGTATGAATCAATACCAACAACTATCCATGCAAAGTTTTTAATAATGATCGTCCGAATAAGAAATACCATCCACATGCAATAATAATGACCAGACGTGGTTAGCATGCAAAAATATCAATGTCCAAACTAATTTGTTCAAAAAAACACACTATTATCCGAATACTGTCAACTATGAAGAACTTTCAATCATGCAAAGCATTTACTAATCACTCAAGAATGAAACTTAATTGCTCAATGCAATGCTTAACTCGCTCAAGACAAACTCTTAATCACACAAAACAGTCTTTAAAACACTCACCACTCACTGCTTAGCTCTCTCAAAACAAACTCTTGATAACTCAAGTTTGCTTTTTATAAGAAATAAATCGCTCAAATTGTGAGCTAAATCGCCCAACACAATGAATAAATCGTACAAGACTAACTCTAATACCGGTCAAGTTAGCTCAAATGGTGGTTTAAATCGCTCATTGGAAAATGTTAAATCGGTTACTGTATGATGATTAAACCGCTTAATTCTTTATCTAAACACCAAGCTAAATCTCTCACCAAACACCACCTAAATCGCTCAAGGTGAAGTATTAAACCGCTCACCTCACAATGTAAACCGCTCAATACTAAACTCCTAATCCGCTTAACAAACAGCCTATATCCGCTCAAGACTACTTCAAAACCACTCACTGCATGAAGAAAGCCGCTCACTGCATGGATGAAACACTAAGTATAAATCGCTTAGCTTATCAAGATAATCGCTGACTTCTATAAACTAAATCGCTCACTTGTTGAAATAAATCGCTTAACCTGTGTCCGAATCCGCTCAAACCAATCTTCCCTAGTGTCCGAATTCGCTCAAACCAAACTTCCCTAGTGACCGAATTCGCTCAAAAATCTTCCCTAGTATTCGAATTCGCTCAAGCTATGAGATAGGCTAAGTATAAATCGCTCACTGCTATGATGAAGTCCGCTCAACACACTGCATGGATGAATATTGCTCAACTCTAGTTGAAAACCGCTTACTGCAAGAAGATAATCTGCTCAATCACTAAACCTTTGACCACTGTTTCCCTATCCTATTGATTAAATCGGTTACTGCATGGTCTAAACTCACTCACTACATGGAAATCTAAACCGCTCAAGATGAATGATAAATCGCTCACCTTAAATCGCTCAAAGCAAGGAGTAAATCGCTCAACACTCACTTTAAATTGCTTAACACTGCAGGTTTAAATCTGATCAAAACTGTTTCTATCCGCTCAGCTTACCTCAGTTCACTCAAAGCATGAAGATTAAATCGGTCAAGGAAGTGAATTAATAATATTCTAACAAGATTCAATCAAAAAGGTCACTAGATTTAGATCAAACTAACTCACAAACACAAAAATTTCAAAAACTCAGACAAAAAAATAGATCAAAATCTAACTTTTTTGATGAATTTTCTTAAGAACATGAAGAACTTCAAAACAAACAAATCTCTTCAGATCTGTAAAATCGATGATCAAGTTGCAAAATCAAAAGAATAACAATTGTTCATGATGTAAAAACGTACACAACGATCATCATTTTAACAATCAAATGTCCAGAAATGAAAGATTTGAATTTTTTTTTATGAAGAACAAGTATGAACATTCAAGAACAATTATGAGCTTCAAGAACAAAAAGATGAATCTCCAAAAAAATTGTGCAACTGTAACACCACGATTACAAAACAAACACTTACCAACCTTCATTAAATAAATTTTAGTTTCAAAAACCTCAAGATACGGGATAGCGATTTACAACCCAAAATACATAATTTTAAGACTTAATAAATACATAGCTAAAAAAAACATGATCATCGGGGACATGTCTACCCGGAATATACATACTATGAACAACCCAAAAGTATAACATATACCTAAAATCAAAAGTAGGGTTTACACGTCAATCCCTAATCGATCATGCGACCTTGTTTTTGCCTTTGCCAATTTGCCCTGAAAAGTTAAAACCACTAAAAGATAAGCTATATGGCTTAGTGAATTTATGTGGAAAAATGTGGTTACAATGTGATATATAAGCGTACATACTACGAAATAAAGAAGGTGGCGAAAGAATTTTTTTTTTTTTGCATAACAACACGACAACAACTTAGTTATACCACATGATGTCCTTTACAACAACCTACTTTGAACGTGGGAATCACAAAAGAATGTTTAACATAGAAAAAGAACATCAATATAATCAACATCATAYTCGAGATCAAGCAAGGTCACATATAATTAACTTCACACACAAACATAAGACTTGGCACCAAATCCGCYCTTCTTCTTCCGGATTATGCCAAAGTCCTATACTCACCCCCTGGCTCCCACTGGGMAGTGAGTATGGCAGCCCCTCCGGTTGTCTCACC
>NC_037532.1:23733245-23737758 GCF_001531365.2 Cynara cardunculus var. scolymus | reverse complement strand
CTGGGTACCCGTTTTGACCATTAAACACTAAAAATTGCATAACTTTTCGCTCGAAACTCTGTTTTTGATAAGGTTTTTGCCTACGCGTTCATAACAAGATAATCTATAATTTACAATAAATTTTCTTCATAAAAGACCTCCCAATAACAGCAGTTTTCATATTTGTACGAGTTATGATTTCCTTTGAAATTTTGCCGTTTTTGATTTTTAGTTCGGAATCCCGTAAAAATTTTCCGACACCTCCAATAACTCCTAATAGGTCCAAAACTTAGTTCCAAAGCTTAACATCCTATCAAAAACCTCCCGATTGAGTATTGTGCACGTAATTTATCAAAATTATACTGTAATTTGAAAAACTTGCGTAAAATGCAATCTACGCGACTTTTTCGACTTCCGACAATTCTAACACTTCATATTAACTTATTCAAAGATGTTTCAACATTTAGATCACCATTTAGATCTTCCATTCAAGTTTTGGGTAGATTTTTCTCATTTAGGCACTCTAGATACCTACCCAACTATCATGTATGCAATGTACTTTGTATGTTGAACCCTCACATTATCTAATTATGTCATTTGTGAGGTGTTAGCACCAATCTTACCTTCTACATCTCATTCCAATTATGAGTTCTACTTATAGCTCACTAGCATACTTAACATTTTAGCATTTTAGCAATTTTTTTATAAAAAAAATAACACATAATGTATGCTTATAATTACTAGTTAAGTATATTTAAATAGGTGGATGTTGCAAATACCTCCTCTTTTTGAAGATTCCGTCCTCGGAATCATCGTTGCTCGAACAGTGTCGGGTATTTCGCCATCATTTCTTCTTTATTCTCCGAAGTCCAATTTGGCCCACGATGATGTTTCCACTTTAACCAACACTAGATCCACAACCTTGTTGCGCAAGTTCACCGTTCGTTGATTTAAGATAGCCTCGGGCTCTTCAATGTATCTCAATTTCTTGTCTACTTTGATTTCTGCTAATGGCACCACCTCCTCATGTTTACCGAGACATTTCCTTAGATAAGCAACATGAAAAACATCATGGATACCTGTGAGTTCTTCTGGCAACTCAAGCCGATACGCTTGCTTTCCAACCCGCTCCAATATTTTGAATGGCCCAATGAAACGAGGGCTAAGCTGACCCTGCTTTCTAAATCGGAGTACCCCACGCCATGGAGAAACCTTCAGCATTATTAGATCTCCAACTGAGAATTCAATTGGCTTTCTGCGGTGATCTGCGTACAATTTCTGTCTATCTTGTGCAGCTTTCATTCTCTCTCGAATCACTTGAATCTTGTCGTGAGTAATTTGAATAAGCTCGGGGCCAGCAAGTATCTTTTCTCCAGTTTCTTTCCAACATAGAGGCGTACGACACTTACGTCCGTACAAAGCCTCAAAAGGTGCCATACCGATTGTCGCGTGGTAGCTGTTGTTATACGAAAACTCGACCAGAGGCAAATGAGTATCCCAGCTCCCACCAAACTCCAAGACACAAGCGCGCAATATGTCTTCTAACGTCTGAATGGTACGCTCGGATTGCCCGTCAGTTTGTGGGTGATACGCGGTACTGAATGCCACCCGCGTTCCTAGTTCCCGCTGTAATCCAGACCAGAAGGTAGAAGTAAACCGAGAGTCACGATATGAGATTATCTCCAAGGGTACACCATGTCGAGCAACGATCTCATCAACATAAAGTTGTGCCCACCGATCTATCGTATATGATTCCCGAACGGGAAGAAAATGAGCAGACTTTGTCAGGCTATCTACGATAACCCAAATACTGTCGTACTGACGAGAGGTCTTAGGTAACTTTGTAACAAGATCCATGGTTAGCTCTTCCCATTTCCACACAGGTATCTCCAAAGGTTGTAGACTCCCATACGGCTTTTGGTGTTCTGCTTTTACTTGTAAACACGTGATGCATTTCTCGACATAACGACCGATATCAGCTTTCATCCCAGGCCACCAATAGTCTGAACGGAAATCATGATACATTTTAGTACCTCCAGGATGAATATATAACCGTGTTTTGTGTGCTTCCTCTAGAATAAGCTCTCGCAAACCCCCCAGTCTCGGCACCCAAATTCGGGTTTTAAAGACTTTGAGACCACACTTTTCTTCAGATAAGGAGTCTACATAACCAACCATACGTTTGAACTTCAGGTGTTTTGGCTTTAATGCCTCGGTTTGCCACCTATGAAGATCATCGATAAGAGTAGACTTCATTGACACATGAGTGATAGCATAGCAAATAYTGGTCCCGTGTGGCTTCCGACTCAACRCATCTGCCACTACATTGGCTTTACCAGGATGGTATAGAATTTCACAATCGTAATCTTTGATCAATTCCATAGCTCTCTRTTGAMGCATATTCAGAGTCTGTTGGTCGAAAATATATTTCAAACTCTTGTGATCAGTGAACAACTGACACTTTGTGCCATAGAGATAATGTCTCCAAAGTTTAAGAGCAAACACAACGGCTGCCAATTCAAGATCATGAGTGTGGTAATTCTTCTCATATTCTTTCAATTGTCGAGAGGCGTATGCAATTACTTTGCCTCGCTGCATCAACACACATCCCAAACCTAATTTAGAAGCATCACTATATACTACAAAGTCATCATTGCCCTCGGGTAAAGCAAGTATCGGTACATGAGTTAAACAATCCTTCAAAGTCTGAAATGCATTCTCTTGAGCCTTAGTCCATACAAACTTCATTTCTTTGCGGGTAAGTGAAGTAAGCGGTACTGCAATCTTTGAGAAATCCTGTATGAATCGATGTTAGTAACCCGCTAAACCAAGAAAACTACGAACTTCAGAAGCATTCTTGGGTTGCTCCCACTTCTGTATGGCTTCAATTTTGGATGGTTCCACAGAAATGCCATCGCTAGAAATCACATGCCCCAAGAATTGCATTTGACGAAGCCAAAATTCACATTTTGAGAATTTAGCATATAACGTTTCCTTCCGCAATAGTTCCAACATCTCTCGAAGATGTGTAGCATGTTCAGCCTCARACTTAGAATATACCAGAATGTCATCGATATACCAGAATGTCATCGATGAAAATGATAACAGACTTATCAAGCATAGGACAACACACTCGGTTCATCATATCCATAAAGGCTGCAGGGGCATTAGTCAATCCAAATGGCATAACAAGAAATTCATAATGTCCGTATCGGGTACGAAAAGCTGTCTTTGGTACATCCTCTTCACGTACCTTAAGTTGATGATAACCTGACCTCAAATCAATCTTTGAAAAATAACTTGCGCCTTGCAGTTGATCGAACAAGTCATCTATACGCGATAATGGATATTTGTTCTTTATCGTTACCTTATTCAATTCATGGTAATCGATGCACATACGAAAGGATCCATCTTTCTTCTTCACGAACAATACCGGAGCACCCCAAGGGGAAGTGCTCGGTCTAATAAAGCCCTTATCTAGCAATTCTTGCAACTGACTCATCATCTCTTTCATCTCGGTTGGTGCAAGGCGATAAGGTGCCTTTGCAATAGGTGCAGCACCCGATACTAAATCAATATGGAATTCTACTTGCCTATCCGGCGGTACCCCAGGCAAGTCGTCAGGGAAAACATCTTGAAATTCACACACAATTGGTACATCTTTTACAGTTTTCTTCATTTCTTTGGTTGCATCCAAAACATATGCCATGAAAGAAGAGTAATCCTTCGTAATATAATGTCATGCTTTAAGCATAAATATTACCTTCAAGTCGCCTATACGTCTTTCCCCATAAATGTATAAGTAGTCTCCATTCTCAACTGGTACCTGAATCATCCTCTGAGAACAAATGATATCCGCACGGTCCTTCACTAACCAATCCATACCAATCACGACATCTAAACCACGAATATCCATAGGAATCAAATCTACTAAAAAGTCATGTTCGTCTAACACTAAAGTGTAGTCTCTAAACACTCTATCAGCTACCAATGTGACTCCATTAGCAGTATCAACTGTAAATGGTATAGAAAGCATAACTGGCACAGATTCTAAATAACGAACATAGACATGAGACACAAAAGAATTTGTATCTCCAGAATCGAACAAGATACAAGCAGGTCCAGAGTTAACAAAGAAAATACTAGTAATGACGTATGCCTCATTGCGAGCCTCCTCCGCGGTAATCTGAAAAGCTCGAGCTCGTGCTTTGGGTATCTCTTCGTTTTGACTTGAAGCACCACCCAACGCCGGTTGTTGCATTGACGCCTTACTTTTTTCCCGCCTCATACGGGGGCATTCAAATTTTCGGTGCCCAAATACTCCACAAGAATAACATGCTCGATTTCTTTTTGGGCAGTTTACACGAACGTGACCCATTTCCCCACAACAAAAACACTTCAAGTTTGTTGTTTCAGTAAGGCATCACCTTTGGTGAGTTTTGCCACATCTTTGATAAGGACGTGACACATTAGATTGAAGTGAATAGACTTGTGATTGGGCACGCAGAATGTTTTGAGATTGACTCCTTCTAGG
>NC_037532.1:23731070-23733145 GCF_001531365.2 Cynara cardunculus var. scolymus | reverse complement strand
CTCTTAAGGCTTGACACGCACTCTAAACCTACCATATTGCATTAAATGTTCATTTAATGCAGTGGGTATAAATAGAAGTGTTTCTTCTCTATGCAGAGTGCGCGCATCTCTCTGCTATCCTATTCTTACTTCAAGCATCTTCTAGCTTAAGTAAAAGATCTTCCTTTTAGCAATCTCTTTTCWTGTAATTGCTAAAGATCTGTGTGTATTCAAAGATTGTTTAGATAGGTTTTTTTTATCTTATCTTTCCTCAAAACAGTCTTGTAAAATCTTTATTGATCTTTTTTATCAATATATATTTTAAATTTGAAAATACTGTGTTTGTATTCATCCCCCCCCTTCTACAAACTGTTTATATTCTTGTAGACCCTTACGGGACCAACATCAACCACCTGAGACATGGGTTTGAAGCCACATAGAATCAGTTAGTGATGGAAACCCAACTTGGATATAGTGATCCTATCTACCAAGTTTAAAGGGTAAGAACAAGTCACTTGACTGATAGAATGTACTATCAAATGATAGATCCATGTAAGGTGAAAGATAGTATGGCGTTGTCGAGAACAAGGATGAGTTAATCTCTTAACAAAGTTTAGTGGCACCTTAACAACGAAGATGTTATTGAACTTTGCCTATATGACTTAGAGGTGGTGCCGCCTCAAAAAGAAGAGTAGTGGTTTCTCTTTTAGTAAGTCATGAAACAGGGTTTAGTGCATGGCCATATTAGCGCTTAGTGAGAGAGCAAGGTTGATAGATGATGTGTGTAAGTAAGCCAGTGTGGTTGCAAGATTCAAGGTTTAAATCCTAAGGATACCATTGGATTGATCCCTTTTTGCATACTTACATTAAACAGGGTTTAATCTTAGTGACACTACTGTAACATTATCTACAATGAATGTCAAAAAACTTTCCAACCTGGTGGGGGATTGTTGGAAAATTTGTAGGTTGGAAGTTTAGCTTCCATCCCACATTGCTACAGAATTATTTTCTAGAGAAGCTTATAAGGCTTTCTCTAGAAATAGGCTTTGAACATGTTGGTGAACTCATGGTGGGGGTCTTGAGTGGAAGTCCCAACACACACGCACATGCGTGGCCGTGGCCGAGGCCGAGGGAGCGGGGGCGGGATTCGCGAAAATGGCGCGAGGAGGCGCACTTTGCACTTCGCATGCTGCATACAAAGTCGAAAGGAGAAGGAATTAAATTATTGATTTTTAAATGAAACTCGGTTTAATATTGACTTGGTCTTATCCATGATTTTTAGATAATGATCATTGAGGAAAATCGTCCCATGATCAGCATATTTTTGAGATTTTCGTGGAGCTTTTCTAGGCTTCAACCAGTATTTTAACTGGGTTGAAGCCATCTCAAAACACACTGAAAAAAATCTGATTTTTCCTCTCCTTCGATTTATGCTCTTTCTCTCTACCGTCTTCTACATACTCCTTGTTTTATATTCGTTTTTTATTGTTGTTCATAAGCGAATCGTATACTGCATCAAATCCTGGATTTTTGCGACCGGCAAACTCACAGCGTGAATAGAGTGGTCGTATAAAATCTTAAAGGACATGTTTTACCTTGCAGATTACCATCCAAATCGACAGGAAATTAATCAGGTTGGTTTTATATTTCTCGCATTGTATTTAATTTCCTGTTCACTAAATGAACAACTCTGCTTCTACCCCTTTCATTCATTGAATCTATCGTGAATGATAGATTCAATCTGTGTGAATTGACATTTTTAAGGTATTGGTGGGTCTGAATAATAAAAGTTTTTTTTTGTCCGTTATAAAATTAAAGTTTTATAAAGATTAAAAATTTATTTTGTTTTTTATCCATCTTATTGGAATATTTTTCTACAGTAGGCACATCAAAGAATTTCCAAACAGAAAGAAGAACACCTTCAATCACTAACATCCTGAACATGTACGTAACCATAATCTTCTCCAAGGAAAATGGGCCAACAAGTTCATGTAATGTGATAACCAGATACTGGTTATTATCCAAGGTATTTAATACGTGATTATTTTATTAATTGATTGTGTGATAGCATGATAAACTGATATGTTTGATACATG
>NC_037532.1:23729944-23730970 GCF_001531365.2 Cynara cardunculus var. scolymus | reverse complement strand
TCCCCTCCTTCCTTGGTCTTTACACGTGTCCATGATATATCAGCGTCCGTCCTCCSTGATACTGAGACACTCACAGGACCTGAGGTTGCTCCTCTCGATACTCCTCAGCATACAGATGTCCATCCTCACGAGGACATCCATGCTCAGCCCAGTGGCAATCCTTTTGATGTCACTGGAGGCCCCTCGGGTACTTCCTCTTCCTACCCTTTTTTTTCTTCTAACCTTGAGCCTTTTGCTCATCTCTCTTCTTTTCCAGAGACTTCTCTAGTACCACCTTCTGGTACTGGAGAAACAGAGAAAGATGATGGAGGAGATGCTGGAGTTAGAGAATCCGGCGCTGGGGATGAAGAAATTGATGAAGACAATGATAATGATTATGACATGTCTTCAGATATCAAGCTTCTCCTTCCTGCTGTCGACACCGTCCTCTCCAAGGTCACMGAAGTCCACCAAGAGATGCCTCGCCAAGGTGATCTTGATGCCAACTTCCTAGCCCTCCAGACGGATTTCGTAGAAGTTCAGAGTCAGCTCCAGACTCTCCAGGAAGCTGTTCAAATTAACAACAATGCCCTCGCTGCTCTCCACAGACGGGCTGACGATGCTCAAGCTATAGTTGAACAGCAGACTGGTCTTCTTCAGCAAATCCTGGATGCTGTCCGTCAACCAGCTCCAGTGATGGATCCCTCCTTCTCTGTCGATGATCGCACGCTTCTCTCTCAAACGCGTGAGGCAACGACAACTCTAGCCAATGCTTTGCAAAGGCTGGAGGCTTCAATGGTTCTCCAGTGTCAGCGCTTGGACGAACTCTCTGACAAAGTCTCTCAAGTATTGGTCAGAGAGGGGGAGATGAGGTCCAACGCTGGTGAATCATCAGATGCAGGTCCTACGCCTTCTCAGGCTGTTGGCCCAGTATCAGCTTCTAACGCAGCTAACACTGAGGCTCCTAGAGCTGAGGTTGTTTGTGTTGCTCCTGTAATCCCTACCACCGAAGCTGCTCAAGCTGAGGTTGTAGATGCCATCCCTAGG
>NC_037532.1:23718618-23729439 GCF_001531365.2 Cynara cardunculus var. scolymus | reverse complement strand
CTGATCAACCAACCTCTTCTACTCCAACAGACCAGCAGATGGCTCAGCTTAAGGAGTCGCTCGACCAGACTAGAGTAAAAATTCCTCTTCGTACCTCGATTGGAGTTGGTCTCTGACTAAGTTTCTAGAATGTCTTCCTGAGACTTGAAAGTACATTGTTATAATAAGAAAAACTGAAAATAAAATGCTATAATAAAAAAATTTATAAAAATAGATTGTTATTTCACATATTTTACATGTATTTTGATTTATTTCCCCTCAAATTAACATATCATTCATTAGATCATAAAAAATAATTTTAATTAAAACTTGTAATTTTTTCAAAAAACCTTTTATTAGAACAAATTAATTCTTTTAAAAGAAAATTCGTATATATTGAGTAGTAGTAGTATTGGCGTCGTCAAATCGCCGCGTAACAAATGCCACTCAACTGCTATTAAACAATCCAACGGTCAAAATGAACCCATCTGCTTCATCCATGTGATCACAAAGCTTCTAATCGAGCGGGTAAATTGCTCCTACAACAAACATTCAAATTTTATACTTGTAATAACAACTTCTTCTTCCCCACTTCTTTCGCTCTAAAATAATCCTCTGTTTGCAGAATCAGAATAAGGATTGAAAGCTGGAATCCGCCATTAATGTCGATACCCATCATCAAAATGATTGGTGGTAGTATTAACAGTAAGAAGAGGAAGATGAGATCAGCAAAGTATTATGGATTACAGAGTTTTCTCCAGCCTGGTTGTCCAATTTCGCTTTCAGGTACGTTTCGAGATAATGTGCGATTATTTCTTCAGGAATGTGGCCAGGTTGAGGATTATAATGTGGAAGGAATGCCGATATGGTGCACGTTTCTGGTTCATGAAAATAGGGGTTTTGTGCTTCCAATGTATACTATTGAAGAGTGTGTTAAGAACTCTCTTCAACCACTGTGTGATCACTGCCGATGCTCTGGTAATTAATGAAATTATGGATCGAATTACTGTTTTAGACTTAGGTTTTATGAAATTCACCTGGGTTTTTGGCTGGATTTCACTTCTTCGAACTGCATTTACGAATTTTGATCTGGGAATTTTAGGTTTTTGATCATCGTAAGCAGTTGCTGGAACTGGTTTTTGAAATTTTATCAGGAGAATTTGGGTGTTTTAGTCTCAATTTTCAATCTCTTAACTGGGATTTAGAATTTGATAGGGTTTTGGTTATTTGATTAGTTTTTTAGGGTTTGCCAGTAACGTTTTTGAGTTTGTGAATTGGGTTTTCATGTTGTCAAATCTTAGATTCAAATTTCTGAAATGGGGGTTCCAGTTTTTCATTTGGGTTTGTGTATCTTAAACTCGTTCTACAGTTTAAATCAAAATCTGACTGAATCAGTGATTTTTTTAGGGTTTAACAATGAGGAATCATATTCTGTTACAGGTTGGAGTCACCATTTCGTATCGAAGAGAAAATACCATTTCATTATCCCAATTGATAACGAATGGAACAAGCCTTTAGACGATGGTGTTCTTGATCTTCAAACTCACATTTTACATGGTCTAATCCATTGCAACGGATTCGGTCACCTTCTTTGTATCAATGGAAGCGAAGGTGGATCGAACTTCATTTGTGGCAGAGAAGTTATGGATCTTTGGGACCGAATCTGCACAACTCTTCATAGCAGGTCATTTTTTGTATTCTGTAACTTCTGATTGATATTTCATCTTGTTTGTACCAAAAATCTTGAATTCGGTTTGTTAATTTGTAGGAAAATAAGCGTGGTGGATACATCAAAGAAGCGAAAGATGGATCTTCGGCTTCTTTATGGGGTATCCTATGGGCACACGTGGTTCGGAAGATGGGGGTACCAGTTCTGCCATGGAAGCTTCGGTGTGACCAAAGATACATACGATCAAGCACTTCAAATCCTAAGTTCTCTTGAACTCGATATTATCGTTCATAATCTGCAGCATTTCTCCGTCAAGAAGATCATCTGCCGATATAGGGATCTAAGCGATACAGAATTGCTTACGATCCGGGACCTCTTTAGATTCATGCTTGCACTCAAGTTCCGAACCCCAGAAAAGAAAAACATCGATCAACCAAAACCAAAGTTGAATTTAACGAAAAAGGAAAAACAGGGGAGGTGCAGAAAGTTTTCGAATTTGGCTGCGAAATTGGACAGTCGATGGCACGTAAGAAGGCTCGAGCATGTTGCTAATGTGGTCGTGGACGCTCTAAAAGAAAAGAAAGCACAAAACGGGAACGGAAATTGCGGGATGAGCCGGCAGGAGGTTCGAGATACAGCCCGGCTCCACATTGGTGACACGGGTTTGATCGATTATGTGCTGAAATCTATGAATAATGTGATCGTTGGAGGGTACGTGGTTCGTCGTGCAGTGAATTCTTGCACGGGTGTTCTTGAGTATTCGCTTCAAGAGATCACAGACAGCCCGAGTCGACTCGATCAAGATTCGGAAGAGATCGATCAGGGCCGAGTCGACTCGATGATTACGAGATACAACCCGATATCAGGGAGCGATATATACAGAGATCTGGCTTACTTGTATCATCATGTTCTGTTGGATTCCGATTCGGAAACGGTCGAGTTTGCCATCAGGACGGTTTTGGACAGCAAAAACTTCACGAAAGAGTGGCCATTTAACGATGATGCTGATGAATTCTTGCGATTTATTTGCCGAGTGATTCCGTTAGTTCCGACCGAGAGAAGAAACTCGGTGGGCGAGCAATTGGTGGTCCCGCTTCATGCCACAATCCGCGATCTAAAAGCGGTGGCCGAGATCGCAATGCGGGATACATATTGTGTTATGGAGAACCTGAAAGTGAGGGAGATTGTGGAATTAGAAGGTTTGGCTGATGATGAGGTAATCTTCGGGACGCTCGAATCGGGATCGGAGATTTCTGTGCGTGGGTCCGGGGTTGATTTGTTGACGACTAGCGACTTGAACTACGAAGGCGGGGCTGACAACTGGGTGGTGAACTGCAAATGTGGGGCCCAGGATGACGACGGCGAGCGGATGGTGGCATGCGATCTTTGCGAGGTTTGGCAGCATACACGGTGCAGTGGTATCGACGATTCCGAGGCGGTCCCGCCGCTTTTCATGTGTTACAGGTGTTGCGATTCTATTGGTCCGCAGAAGTACCCAAAACAGATCGATAGCTTCACGGACTGGATGATGGTACCGATTGTCGGAAACACGCATATCGATTTGTTTAACTAGAGAACAATAAAGATTCATAATCTTCAACAAAAATGGAATTTTTGTTCCAAATTGTTTGAAAGATGCATATAAATGTTGAAAACTTTAAGGAAATCCAAATCCAAATGGTCTCTACAAGCCATTTCACATAATAAATCGAGCATAAAAAGAGGTGGAGTTTCCATAACAAAATGGACTTATTTTAAGCTTTTAACGTTATTTAGAACGATGAATTGGACTCGGTTTAGAATAAATGAGCCCTCATTGGGGGTACTTTACGGCTTCGATGATGGGATGCTGTCTTGCCATTCCGGCTGCCCCCGGCGGCAGCAGAACCACCACCAGCGCCGCCGTTGTCACCATCGCCATTGTTTGATGCAGGAGGTCTAGCTGGTGGCTCTATGGTTGTTGGCCTTCCTCCATCAATCTGATACTGTATTTGTAAAAAAAGTAATTTGATCAAATTATGCTAAAAGGAAATCTGTAGATGATGTAGGACAGTAAACTTGTAACTAGCTAGCCAAAAGAAAAGTGATCTTTTTGGGCTTTAGGCCGGTTTGCACCAGGCTTTGGGTTTGAATAAGAGCCCTATTGGACCTTTTTAGCTCGGGCTTTAACCGGGGCTTGAAAAAGAATTGGTCTGATCGAGCTTCAAGGTTGGGCCTGAGCTTGAGCTTAACAGGTCCGGGGTTTGATGCATTGGCTTTTTGGATATTTCTAAATCTTTCTACATATATATATATATATATATATATATATATGCTAGATTCTCATATTGATTAGGCTTAGACAGTTGTTTTTTTAATATATGTTAAAACCTATCTTCTCTCTTGAACGGCTATTTTTAAGAGTAATACGATAGGGGTTCACATATTCTTACATGGAATCAGAGTCGAAGTCTACCTCAAGTACATCTATGCACGTAGGAGGGGGCATGTTAGACTCCAAGATTGGCTAACTTTAACCTTTTGATTTCATTATATGTTTGAACCCCCTTTTAAGGCTCTTTTGAAGAGTAATATGATGGAGTTTCAACATATATCATAATATATTTTTGTTATAATAAAGTTTGATGGCAGCGTTAATAACAGTGATAGCTACATTATGCAGTACCTTGCACGCAATGGAGCAGTATTGGTAGCTTCTTGGGTCCATGAGTTTTCTGGTGCAAAAACGGCAAGCGATGTGTTGCTTGAGGCTGCCTGAGCCGCAATGCGGGAGGGGATGGAGAGCCAGGACCTCCCTTCCGTTGGACATATACGGCTGCAATTGAAATAATAACTAAAATGAGTATAAATACACGAAGCATCAAATAACATGATCTGATACATACTATTTCAAAAATTATAATTTTGCATACATAACAAAAATTTCAAATCGAACCAAACTGAACTGACTAATTAAATCCCACTCGAAAGTAGGACGTGAGGATGAAATGTAGGCAGAACTTAGAGATGGCAATGTGTCCCTGGGGGAGAGGGAGTATTAGGGACCCAATCCCCATCCTCATCTTCGCTCAACTTGGGATTCCCCCTAGGATTCGAGTATTGATTTCCTGTTTTTTTTGTCATCCGCAAGTACCCCGAAGAGTAGTGCGATTGTTTTCTTGAAAATTATAGACTTGTAAAAAAATATGAACAAGCATGCAGAAGTAACAAGTACTAACACATGGAACGAAAAAAACAACATGAAGAAGTAAGTATATTAAAAATATATAAAAGGCAAAAACACATAAACAACAATCAAAGCAAAACACATTCCTAGCATAAACTGCTAGCCCTTTATTCCCCACCCCTCTGCCTAACCATATATAATCTGCTAACTTAGGGATTGTTTATCAAATACTTACCAGATAAGCGTTTACCGGTAAAATCCAACACTATCACTTACTTATCAGGTAAGATTTTAGTCCACCAAAACGACATCGTATGCAATAATTTACCCGGTAAGCGCTAACCATGGTAAGACAATATAACTTGATCCTTGTCTCGCTCTTACTGGATAAAATTGTTGGTCCTTATCATATTCATTTGATAAGATAATATAACTTAATAAACGCTTACCCAAAAATGTTTGATAAATGGCCTCTTAGTTCTCCATCTTCAATTCAAGTACTTTTAGTTGAATCATGTTTTTGAAAAATTGTCATAGGTAACAAACATCATGTAACACATAATACCATGAGCACATACGCCTATCACATCCCAATGATCTTCTTCAATGAATTCATCTGTAATCCAAATTTTAGGGTTAACCGCTTACCAAGTTGTATTACCTCACCGGATGAATATGGTAATGACTAAGAATCTTATTCGGTAAGAGCGAGACAAGGACCAAGAGTCTTACCCGGTAAGTGAGGGAGACGACTCTTACCCTGGTAAGCGCTGAAAGGGTAAATTGTTACATGCGATGTCGTTTTTGGTGGACTAAGATCTTACTCAGTAAGTAAATAGTAGTGTTAAATTTTCCGAATAAACATTTACCGGGTAAGTATTTGATAAACGACCCTGCATTCATAAGTTCTTTCATAAATATTACAAATCTTTATATTTATAAGAATATAACCACAAATAATATAATAATATGACACATTGTTAGGGGGTGTTTGAGATTACTTATTTAAAACAACTTATGCTTTTTTGTAAATGTGTTTATTAATTTATGTGGTATCAAATCAGAGTTAAATAAAACCGGTTTAAAATTGTAAACTAGTAATAAACAGTTTTTCTTAAGTCAGTAAGAATTAACTTATCAAAAACAGCTTCTTACCGGTTTGGCACTGGTATATGCAGTTTTTTTTCTTTATCCAAATACCAAAAAACAACTTATAATCGGTACCAAACTGAAATAAGTTAAAAAATAACTTTTATAAACAATCCCAAACACCCCTTAGTGTAGGATTACTTGGAGGAAATTTCTCACTTTCTTAAACTGATTAATTTGTTATAAGGACTGAAAATGTATGTTTTTATTATAAGTGGGGTACTTTCTGTAATTTCTACATAGATCTTCATCTTCTCCGGTACGCCCTCTGGAATCCTCTCTCTCTCTCTCTCAATACCTTACCACTATTCGGTTCTAGTTTTGAGGAGGCATTTCGTATATTTGCTGCTTTGAGGTTTCATTCAAGAACATTAATCCTGGTACGTATTCTTTTTACTTCCTCTCGATCTCTCAATCTGTTGTTCTTCATAGTTTTTTTTTTCTTTTTTACTTCTGTTGGAATTTTGGTGGGTTAGTTCTAGAGTTCACTGTTGATTAATGGCAAGACACTATTTCTTGAATATCACTCTCTTTTTTCTTTTGTTTTCTGAACATTTAGTAGTCAAGCATTTTTCAGTATTGTTGATCAGTGTTTTCTGATTGATATCTAGGTCTTCAGTAGAAAGTCACTTTTGAAGTTGAAGTATGATGTGCATATATCCATATGTAGATTAGATTACAACAATAACTATTGACAATGTTGTGATCCAGCAATTTTAGCATTGATATGAATTTTATGGGACTACGTTTCAGTATTGATATAAACAAGAGGCTTTGTGCTTTTTGGTAGCTCAGACAAATGCATATGAATTATGAATCCTAGAAGTACCAAGGATTTCAATGGTGTTTTGAGACAAGTTTTTCTGTAATAGCTTTCTGGAAATGATGTCGTTCTAGTTGGCACTTGGCAGAGGCCCAACTGAATTATGCGATGTTGCCTGTTCTCATGATTTAATAGAAAATATGTTAAATCACATTCCTATTCTGACCTCTACCTTAGGAACACATTATAGCCAAAATGTATGCATTTTCTTCATTTTGTATCATAATATACATTCTACTGACATTGCATATATGGTTCGCGGAGTACTGGAAATCACTTGTATTTGAGGCCCTGGGTATATATTTTTGTATTATACATCAGAGATTTGTTTGCGGTCAGCACTTAGCAATTGCTATTTTGTTTTTTCTGCAATTAGAATTTGCAACGTTGGATCCCGTCTATGGCAAAAGATGCATTTAATATAAGAGATTGATTATCATTTGACTGCAAAGCTGTGCTCCACCTGGGACTGTTTAAGTTGGCTCTTCAACAACCAAGTATAAGAGGTATACTTGTATTTTGTAAAAGGATGGTTTCAGTTTTAATTACTTTTAAGCATAATGAAGTAAGTTTAATAAGGTTATTCCTATATTTATGAACGGCGTGCTCTTTTTCTTTGTTTGTTGACTTTGGCAAGTTATAGAAGATCCCAAACAGATTACTCATAGTATCAAAAACTCTATTAAAAACAAATCCATTTCTAGCTTTAGTGATAATGCCTTTTGGATTTCATGCTTGAAGTCAAGTTTTATCTCTTTGCATGTCCATGATTAGGATGGTGATTTGACCAAAAGTTTAAGTTCTTCAAGAAATTAGGTTTTCTATCATACAAGTTGTAGGAAAACTATGAATACTGAAGATTTCTTTTATTGAATCTACTAAGTTATTCTACCAGTAGGCTACATTATATGTAGATGATAAATATCTCATCAATCTAAATTTACCAGGAAACACAAATTAAGGAAATACAGCTAGGTCGATATGTACTCTTCATATCAGGAGAGGGTCCTTAGGATGATATTTGGGAAACTAATGGCACTAAACTAGTAACAAATATTTGCAACCAAATCTTCTTTGGGCAAGTAAGACTAACCCGACAGTAATAACTACTACAGAATGTCAGAATATACTATACTTCCCCTCATAATGGGATATGAATGCCAATCACTAGCTTTGAATTGAACCCATTAAAGATATTTCTATTTGGTGAGAATATATGCAATCTGGAGGCCTGTAGGAATGTATGTTAATTTAGTGACTTCCTCCTTGATCTCTCTTCTACAAAATGACAGTTAATTTTCACATGTTTTATTGTGTCAAGGTGTATAGTGTTCTTTGCAATATTAGTTGTTGCCTTGTTGTCACATAGCAAAGTCATAGGATCTATCCTCAAACCAAGCAAGTCCTTGTGCAAGCCAATTACCTTCAGAAATGCATGGCTCACTGCCCCAAACTCTAATTTACCATTGCACCTTGCAACCACAGGTTGTTTCTTCTTAAAAGACTTGTCCTTGACTTTGTTTAAGTTTGGCCTTTACTGATAAGAGTATCTTCTATAAAAGAATATTATGTTAATTATGGTCTCATCTTTAGTTCTAATGCGTCAGGGCAGGAGCAGACTTTTGATGTGCGCATGCTATTTGGATTAATACTGAAATATGCTTTCACGATGACATATAATTATGAGCTAAAACAATATATTGTGCATATATGATGGGTGATATTGGAATTCCTTTTCTAACATATCAGATCTACTAGGAGTTTGAGATAGGTATAAATCAGAAGAGTAGATTCAGTTATTGTTAACAGCAATTACTCAGGTAAGTTCAGGTAAAAGAAGTTGGAGCAAAGTCTGAAGTGAAATTACTAGTCTGACCCTGTACGATACATTTTTCTTGAGACAGGCATAGAGCTTAGACATGAAACCACAGTAGAGAGGGCTGATTTGCATGCTTTCCGTGCATCTACTACTAGAAGCATACAGAGCATGTTTACGCTCATGCACTATCTCAAGGATTGAATTTTTGATAAAGAGAAAATACCTGTATCCTACTGCAGTCAAGATATCTATTCATCTCTTCTAGGGAGACTACTTCTCTGTAGACAAGTCTGTAAATCGTTATTATCCTGTGATCATGATGGGTGCCTTCTGCCCGGCAGTGTTGGCATGCTGCCATCTCACAGTCAATGCAGTATTGGTTCAGATCATTCCTTCGAATGTTGTGAGCTGGACAAGCCATGAAGAAAGTCCTCATTGATAAGAATGTTACCCACCATAATGGGCCTGGATCCTACAGAAATGGAACACTTTTTAATTGGAGATTCCAGATCAAGCAAATGATTATGATCATATTTAAATCTTTTGCTTCTGAGTTACAGTCCTGTAGATAATGGTTATATTTATAGAACCGATATTTCCATGATTGTAACGTACCATAGTTGCAAATATTAAGATCCACGAAGTATCTCGGATTAATATTGCACGAGAGATATAATAATATAGTGTTACAAATTATTCAATTTAGTTTCCTTTACATTTTTTATTTTCATTCTAATGATCACCGAATATACAACTGGACCTTTGTGGTAGAGTGTTCGGCTTTTTACGGAGTGATCCATTCCTATCAATTTATCACCTTCACAACTTTGAGTAGGTTAGTTCTTTCCCTTGGTTTTTATATCCTCGTCACATTATTTTTCTCTATCTTTATACAAAACAGCAGAAAGTACTATCACACGGTTTTTCAGCTTTTTCTTTGCCATTGTATTTGTGCCCTGTATCAAGTTGCCTACTTTTGGCTAGATCCAAATTAATAGTAGTTACCATATATGGGATCTTCATCTGTATATGATATGTTAAACCTAGATTTGTAAAAAAGACGTTGGATGGTTTGCAATCTATTCTTCACGCCCATGGTAAACTAAGAATAAAAGTGGGGCAAAGGAGGAGAATAATCCATTACCTTGACAACAACTGTCAAAAAGTTAAATATCAAAATATAACAGGTAAAAGCAGCATAACTTTTGAAACTCGTTGATGATTGTGTTACACTAATAGCTATGTCACAAGTTTCAAGCTTTATTATAAGTGGGTTTACTGGTGTCCTTCACAAGTAGAACCTCTTTAATGGCTCCAAGGCTTAGTAATACAACTTGGTTTTCTGGACACCAACAATATCATTGTTTAATACCTGGCAATTAGCTGTGGATTTCAAGTCTCCTTAGGTCGTAATATATATATATATATATGTGTGTGTGTGTGTGTGTGTGTGTGTGTGTGTGTACATATGTATATATGTAAGCATGCATGTGTGTATGTGTATATAACTATATATGTATGTACGTAAGCATGCATGCAGGTTAATACAACTCATATATTCTCATTAGTGTATATTTTGAAGACTTGTGTCCTGTAAACTATCTGAAGTGATGAACCTTTTTTTTTCTCAACTCTAAATGGTTGGTCACGGCAAACTTATTTTGAATGCTATCATTTATCATCTTATGTATAATGTCTCACTAACATACCACATCATCATTTGCTAATGATACATAAAATCTTCTTATGCACCTGCTGTTTTTCAATGCCTGAACATCCTAAATCATCCTATATATGGTTTTGTGGCTGTGCTGTGCAACATTCCATTTAAATTGGTTGATATTGCATGGTTATACAGTGCTGTTAGCTGCCCTTGTAGATAATATTCATCCTCTTCTATCTTAGAAGTTAGAATGCCTTCGACTAAATTAATTGAAGCAAATCTTTTGTAAATGCACATATTCACAAAAAGTTAGCTTTTGGTTTGCAAAATGTGTTTGGAAGGAATGGAATACGTCAAAGGAATTGGAATGGTATGTTATCAGGTTTGATCATTCATTTGGTTGGCAGGAAATGAAATGGAATTTGTTTGTTAGGTTTGCAGAATGTAGCTTCATAATTAGAATGAAATAATGATAAATGACCAAAATAACCTTTGATATTAAATGATAAATTAATAATAAATAATATCATTTTACTTTTATTATTATCATAGA
>NC_037532.1:23693761-23718362 GCF_001531365.2 Cynara cardunculus var. scolymus | reverse complement strand
AAAATATGAATAGTGATAAAACAATAGTAGAGTTAAGGTTAGTTTTCTTTTTCTCTTTTTGAAAAATAACAATTCAATTGAATCATAATCATAACATATAGGCAAGGAATTGTCAATTCCTTCAACCAATTGAATCAAGGAATTCATCAAATTCCAAGTCCATCTCAATGTGAATCAAATGCAAAAATGGAATTCCGTCAATGGAATTGACTATTTAATTTCTTTGAATTCTGCAAACGAAATCTTCCTTGAAGACCTTCATCCCTACTGTTAATTGCACACTTGAAATATCTTTTATTGTGATTCTATGCACAGATCTATCACAAAAGAATAAAGGTGCAGTAGTTAATAAGTTACTTATATTGAACATAGTAATTATCACACGTTATGCAAGAAATGATGCACTTGAAGGTGAGACGTGGCGTACAAAACACAACACACTGGCACGTCATTTCCCAAAATGAAAAGGATTTAAAATGGAAGTACATGATAAGAAAATTTATTATGAACTTGATATAACTAGATTAGAAAATTTGTAGTTGCTATTTGAACAACATAAACCACAAAACAATTACTCAGTTAATAAAGAAACACGCAGCCTTCTATAATTGACCAAGCACAAATAAATGAACGATAGTGAATAAATAAAAGTAAACATCACACGATTAGGAATATATTTTACTTTACTAGCTTAGCTATAAAAAAACAAAAAGAAAAGTAAAGCCTAGATAATTTTTTACAACCATCCCAAAAAAGAAGCTCCAAGGAGGGAATAGAATATCTTGATTTTTGCAACATAATGTAAAATACAAAGTGGTAATCCTACAGAAACAACAAAACACCAAACTCGTTATCTTAAAACTTCTCCGATGTGTCTTGTATTCAATACCCAATCCACCATGAAAGATTGATCTGACACATACAAATGAAAATAACCCCAAAAGGTGCAAGAGTAACACCAAAATTTATGCTAAGTGCAGCAATTAACAAAGAGTTTTTTTTATTGTTACTATGATACATCAATCACAAAATATAGTAATTGTTGACAAAAAGGGATCGCTTGTATTTGAAATCATCTACATTTACACACCTAAACATTGGATGGGATTTAGATAAAAACAAGATATTTGTTCTTGTAAAAATAAATTCAATTAGGTGAATCTTTTCATACCTGATTAGGGTTCATCCTTTAATACTTCTCTATAAATAATTAAGGAAATGAGAAGAAAGAGCACAAATAAATTCTCAAGATGGATAAAGAGCAAAGAGGTAGCTGATTTTGGCTATATGGAGATAGGGATGGGAAAAAGCTAGGGGTTAAGAGAAATGACTTATTTGGGGCAACCTTATGACATGACTTATTTGCCTGATTCCTTACAAGGATTAAATTGTAAAAGTTTATTGGTTGACAACCCTGGCTATAGCATTTACTCCCTCAATCCGATAAAGGCAACCAACATTTACTCTCTCAATTTCATAAAGCGGAATCATTTGAATAGGCATATTTTGTAATAAAGACCATTAACAAAAAGACTAGTACACCCATTCGTACTACAAAGTAGGATTCTTCTGGACAAAAATCAATATCATAAATATTTTTTAATGCTGAAAATTGGCAAATATGTAATTGTAGCTTCAAAATTTTCCAAGAAGAGACTTCACAAATGACATGGACATTGCAGAATGATACTCCTCCATCCCAAATAAATGTCCACTATGAAAGGCACATAGTCTTAGAGATGTGCAATTATTACATTTTTTTAATTAACTAAATGACAATTTGACCCTTAATAATAGAGGGGGTAATGAATTTTTCTATCTCGATTAAGGGTACAATTGGAAAGTAGGCACTTACTTTTGGAAGTGGACTTTTGTTTTAGGACGAAGGGAGTAATTGTTTCAACTTTTATGGAATAAAGGAATATTGCTTTAATTTTTATATTTGGAAATTGTGTAAATGTATTTCCATTAATGTTGAACACAATTTCTATTGAAAATCTATTTAATTTGAAATTCAAATTTTGAATCCAATAAATAATATCAATGCTATTTAAAAATAGAGTTAGTAATACCCTAGTGTTTGTTGTCACATTATTTCTTCTTCCATTAGATTCCGTGATAGGTCGAGGCTATGAATGCAATTACTTAGAGCATCTCCCACAGATTCTCTAAAATAAAGAAAATGAAGCTTTTGCTCTCTATTTTACTCCAACAGATTCTCTATATTGTTCTATAAAATAGAGAAACTAGAGAAACCTCCAAGTTTAGAGAATTCTCTAAAACTTGATGTGTGAATAGAGAAATTAGTTTTCATACCCACCAATAAGATTGAATTATTTATTATTTTATATTTTTAAAGAGTATACGGGGATGTTAATTGTATAGAATATTTTAATAATATAATGGGTGTTGAAATTCTAAAATAGAGTATTTTAAACAATTTGACTTTTGGTTTTCTATTTTAGAGAAATTTTAGAGAATCTGTTGGAGATGCTCTTACATAACATCTAGTGACTACAAAACATGATTCAGATTTAAGACTAGTCTGACTTTTAAGCAATGGATTCATACCCCTTTCAGATGATATCTTTAATGTTATGATGATTATTATGCATTGTTGACAATATGAATTTTTCGATAATTTCTATCCTTCACTAATGATTTTCTTTTTCTCGTTTTGCTTTTGGAAAAAAGGAAATTCAATATTTTTCTTCTTATTATGCATACAAATTTGTCAAGAAACTTTTCTACAATTAATTTGTTTCTATCAAAACATGGTTGATTTTTCTCTTTTATCGTTGAGGGTACATCTTAATTCTTATGTGATAGTATCTAATTGTCTATTGCATAGTCTAAATACATTGTTTACCAATAATAATAATAATTCATAATTAGTTATTTTAATTATTTTATGGGATGGATGGTTTTATAAGCATTTATTCTTTTGGATATGTATAATCTTATTACTATTATTGTCGTGCACAATTCACGTTGTGAAAACCTTTTCAATTTTGAAACTCAGTTTGAATCCTAGAAACTATTTTGCAATGAGGCATAATAGTTGCTACATAACTTAGTCCATTGTTGGATTCCCTAATAAATTGGTGCTATAAATTATATATTGCTAAACTAATATCTAGCAACAACAAAATGAAATGAAATAGGGACAAGTTCAACTTTTGAAAAATAGGTCTATATCCCTTTCACATGATATTATATTCATTTAAGATTATTGCTATGTAATGTGATAATCCCGTTATGTAATTTGTAGCATTTTTTTAATATTACTTTTCTTTTTGCTTCTGGAAGGAGGTAATCTAGTTTAGCTTCTACTAAATATATATTTTAACTTAATATTCATATAAAAGAGTCACAATGAGATCTTCTACAATTAATTTGTTTTGATTTGAAGATGGATGATAGCTAGGTCTAGATCTCTTTCAAATGATACTATTTTCATTTAAGGTGGTTGTTGAATGATAATCCCTTCATGTAATTTGTAGCATTTACTGATTTATTACTTTCTTATTTTTGTATTTTGAAGAGAGGTCATCTAATTAAGCACGAACAAGATGGAGCAACCACCTAGGTTTGATGCTTGGGGGGTTATGGAAAGTATGTCGCCTTCAGAATTCGTTATATGGCTAAAAGTATAGTCATCGAGTATGGTTTGGAAAATTTAGTTAGGTTCTTTTGAAATATGGAATGTATAAGTGTAAGTCTGATCATAGAGAGTTCGACATGCAATCTGAAAATGGTGTAATTCTACTTGTACACATTGATGGTTTTGTGAGGCATATGAATACTTAAAACATTTCATCAGTCTACTTTCGGACAATGGATTTTGGGACCACTTAAATATTTCCTAGGAGTAGGGATAATGAGGATCAAAGGATTTTCTTATTTGAAAGGAAATGTTCTAAAGGAAAGACAAAAATTGGGGGCTAAACAATGTGGTCATCCAGTGACTTCCATTGTACACCCAAGAAAGGATCATAGGGAGACCATTCATGATCTTGAGAGGTATACGCAACTTGTTGGGAAGCTGAACTATTAAATGGTAATGCGACATTGTGTTTGTAGTGATGTTATGTTTGCTCTAACATTTTACGGTTGGGTCCTTCTAGAACAAATTATTTGCTATCTTAAAGGCTCCCTGGGAGGAGTCCAGGACAAGGATTGTTTTATGAACACCGTGGTCATGCTATGGTAGAATGTTTCATTGTTCTAACCGAAGTTTTTCCAGATGCAGATTATAGTGGATGCAAGGATGACATGAGATCCACCTCAGGATAGTGTGTACTTGTTGGGGAAATTTGGTTTCATAGTAAAGCAAGAAACAAAATGTGGTGTCTTGCTTCATGACTGAATCGTATAGGGCAATGGCTGACTCCATATGTGAGATGCTATGGATACATTAACTACTGAAAAAAATTGGCTATACGCTTGCACTTCTAGCAAAGCTTTTCTGTGATAATTAGAAAACTCTTGATATTGCTTCAAATCCTATCCTCTACGAATGAAGTAAACATTTCGAAATTGGATGTTACTTCATTTCTGACATGATTAAAGGACTCATTACAACATGATATGTATGAACAGAAGATCAGTTAGAAGACGTTGTTATAGAAGGATTAAATGGTACTTGTATCGACTACATTTGTAAGTTGGGCTTGATCAATATCTATGCTACAACTTGAGGGGGGAATGTCATGGAAACTAATAGGATTAGGAAGCTAGAGAGATTTTAGGGATTGATTCTCTTATTTCTTGTATATAAACATATGATTCATATTTATGTTTAGACACATTGAGACTAATAAAATCGTGCAAAATATAATTGTATTAAACTTCGCGACTGCTCGGGTGAATTTTTTCAAACGATGCCCTTGGTGATTGCTTGAGTCCATAAAACAATGTTCTTAACTTACAAACCTTATTGGAGTTCTTCCATCTTTCATTTTTTAGGATCTTTCATGGACACCTCTTCTTCTAGATCACTAGTTATAAGAACATTATTATCCAGTTTTAATATCGTTGGTCAAGATTCCCAGCTAGTGAGAGGAGGAATCATATAGTTTGAACCTTGCATTGGTGCAAATGTTTCTTGGTAGTTGACACTATAATTGTGTGAAATCATTTAATGTTCCGATTTGCCCAACTCGGCATGTGCCATTTGGTAGATGTGTTAAGTCCTTTGTTTTCAATTGCCTATGTTTCTTTCATTATAGTTTCTTTCCATTATGGAACTTCTAGTACATCGTCACTTTGGGATCTGCATATTTTTAAGGTTGCGAACAAAAGCAAATTATTTGTGCAAGAATTTTTTTGTTGTTCTGCAAGTAGGGCTACTCATGAGAACAACCTCTCTACTCCTCAGGGTAGAGGTAAGGTTTGCATACCTCTTACCCTCCCTAGACCCTAACTCTGTGTGGGATTTACCGGTTACGTCTGGTTTTGTTTTCTAGAGAAATTTGATCTGCAGGACCCTTCGTCTCTCAGAACTGTGGGTCTATTATCAAGGAGTAAATTGTATGAGTGGCATTATAATCATGATGCTTATGAGATTTTGCGAGTCATATGTTGAGTCATTCAGTTGGTTACAATAGACTCGAAACTAGAGGGGATTGTAGAAGAGAAGCGACTTGATGGTGGGGCGGTTGGTGGTGCTGCTTTATGCTACAATTGGCAATCTGAAAACAGCCGCTGAGAAGACAATGGGGGAAGGATATTGCATTATGGAGGAGCTGAAGGTGAGAGAGTTTGTGGAATTAGAAGGTTTGGATGATCAACATGTAATATTTTTCATGCTCAAGTTGGGGTATGAGATCTTGAGTTGATTTGTTGACAACTAGTAACCTGGACTAAGAAGGTGGAAAGGAGATTGGGTTTTGAACTGCAAGTGTGCTCCCAGGGACGAGAATGGGTGGAGGATGGGGGTGTGCGACCTCTGTGAGGTTTGCAAGCATACATGCTGACAATGCTGAGGCTGTCCCACCTCTTTTCATGTGGTTCAAATGTTGCTACTCAATTTGGCCAACTGAAGTACCAGAAGCAGGTCGGCAGCACTGGTTTTGCTCACTGGATGATAGTTCCTGTTGTTGGCACGTATATACACATCAACTTGTTTTTACTAGAGAAGTTTAATAATTGTTAACAAAAGCCATATCTTTTACAAACTTATTCCAGATTTCTTAGCAGATGCATATGAATGTTCAGAACTTTCAAGAAAATTGGGCTTAAAATGCTGTCTACAGCCATCCACAAAATAAACCCAACGTTTTGAGAAGATGAATCAGGCTTGGTCCTTCAAGAGTAGAGCCCTCATTGGGACTCCTTTACGGCTTCTTTTCCTTGGGGATGACCTCTTGTCACTATGGCCAGTACCAGCTCCAGCATCATCTTCTGGTGCAGGAGGTTTGATTGTTGACTCTTTGGCTGTTGGCTTTTCGTCATTGATCTGAAACCGTATTTTGGTGCCAAAAAAGAAAGCTTGTAAGAGAGGAGTATATTTATGGCTAGCATTGATGCTATTATCAATTTTTTTTTCTTTTTGAGGGAGGAGAGTGTAATTACATGGAAAGACAGAGTGTGCACATCACATGGTTTTTCGTACATACAAGTGTTGTGGTGAGGAGTTTGATGGTGACATTAGTGGTAGTTATAGATTTACCCTCGTAGGTGTATGTAGTACCTTGCAAGCAATGGAGCAGAACTGATACTCGTTTGGGTGCCTGAGTTTTCTGCTGCAGAAACGGCACGAGTTGTATTGCTTGTACCTGCCTGTGCCGCAGTGGGGGAGGGGATGGAGGGCCAGGACAAACCGTTCGTTGCATCTATATGGCTGCAAAAATAATACGAGTTTAGATGAGTATGAATACATGGAACATCCTATGGACACTATGCAATGCATTTCATGTTTAACATTAGTGCAACTTAAAACAAACAATATTATGAAAGGGCAGCATTACATCCTTGTGACAAGTGAACCCATCTTTGCTGTGACAGACCCTAATCAGATTGATTGTAGCTCACTCCCATGATCCATAATAGAAACATGATACACACATATGTAATGCCCCTGCACCATATTATGCTCTAGTGCACCCTAATAGCCTTCCCCAACATACCCATTTATACTCTATCACTCCCCTGTGCAGTCCAAAACATGCTTAATTTTGCAAAACAATGTTGTTTGATTTGTCACAACTATACTTTTCCCTTATAAAAACTTGAAATATGATAGCCATAAGCCTCACTTTGACATTGTTTGGTAATTCTTTTGCATTTAACTAGTAACTAGAACTATATAAACTCCTTTTAGGAGAACTGGTGAAGGACCCGTTCAAAGCTCAAGTTCACAACATTAGTTTTTCTAAATAAAATAGATTGACACTCTTAGATGCTTATGAGTTGATTTTCTTTTCCATTTCTTCCATGATAATCATATACATAAATGATATGCTTAACAAAGTGTAGCTAATTGGAGGTACTTTTAAATGTGTTTGACTTTATAACAAAATTAGTAGCGTAACATGAACCCCAAAACACAAGCCAAAAGAAAGATGCTAACAACTGTTAAAACCTTCAAGACCAGAACAACATGAAAGGAAAGATGAACGCCAACTACCAGTAGCTATATTTGTAAATTCAATAAACAGAGAGATCCAAATAAAAAAATTACTGAAGATAACGTAGATGCATATATACTTGGTTTTAATTCTTAAAAAGAGTTTATATAGATAGGTCATTTTCATGTATAACTTGTTTCACACATGTTCAACTCTACAAAACTCGAACATGTCTAGTAAAGAAGTGGAAATTTGATTATACAAACATGTGAAAGATAATATAATATACACCAATGTTTTACATGTCGCCAATAATATGATATTCTTATGATATTTGATCTGTTTTTTTTTCAAAGTGATGTATCTTTCATCTTTAAAGTTTCTTGCAAGAGACAATGGAGAGCGTTGGAGGACAAAATGTAAGGCTGCAACAGTTAAGAAGGAGATGTTTGTTATGATTTGTTAGTGTCTTTGTAAGAAAAATAATAAGTGGTTGGCTGAGAGCTGGACCAACAAAAGTGTAAGAGAGATGCCCAGTTGGGAAAAATGTAAAAGCAGAGAGATCGTTAAACCTCAACTTCATGGAAGGAGATCACCTTCTACCCTTGCCACAGGTCTTATATGATATGACTTGATTTCTTCCAAATTTCTTGATTTGTATCAGCAAAATGAAAATTATCAACCAAGTATAAGTGGACAACCTATATTTCATAATGGTTGGTTTCAATTTAAAAACTTTTAAGCATCACGAATTAAGTGTAGTAAGGTTATTTCTATTTTTATGAGTGCTGTGCCTTTTTCCATTCTCTGTTGATTTTGGTATGTCGTTACAGAAGATTACAAACAAATTCCTTACAGTTTGAAAACTCAATTTAAAAAGAATCCATTGCTATCTTACTAATGATGTCATTTTGGATATTAAGGCTGAAGTCAAACTTCTCTTAGAATGTATTTTTGTTTTGTATCTACCACTTATGTATATTCTTGATTAAGATGGTGATCTGTCAGACCATCTAGTTCTTGAAGAAATTAGGGTTTTTGTATTTTTGCAAGTTGTAGGAAAACTATGAATATAGTTGTTACTCATCCCAGTTTCTGATATTCTTGATGATTCAGAGCGTGAGAAATGCAATATTTGTATCCCAGTTTCTGATATTCTTGATGATTTAGAGCAAGAGAAATGCAATACGTTCCAAGAGTTCTGCAGCAATTAGAGATAATTTATGAATTTTGGCAATAGAGGTAATGGTTATATTTTATCAAATACTTCTAGATGAGGCATGCAGATTGCTAAAAAGTAGCTTGGAAGTTCCTACCTATTATTATTTGCATTATCCGTTGACTTGTAATTGCTTATAATGGGATGTAGGGTTTTTGGCATGGTTGTAGATAGCCCATTTTTGGTATTTGGTTTTCTTTTAATGGTATTGTGAGATTTAGACATGGCAAAGATACATTATCTTCGATACTGACTTGCATAGGGTTGTTAGCATTATAATATGGGAATTTCTCTTGACTACACTTTCCTATTCTTATTCACTAAGCTTTAGTAGCCTCTTTCGGTAATTAATTATCAGTTCTTTCCTCAAAGGACTTGTACTTGACTTTTACTGATAAGAGTATCTTTTATGAAAGAATAGTATGTTAATTATGTTATCATATTTAGTTGTAATGCAGGGCAAAAGCACACTTTTGATGTCTGCGTGCTATTAGGATTGATACTGAACTATGCATACACGATGACCTACATTTATGAGCTGAAACAACATACTGTTTGCACACTATGATTGCTATTGAATTTTCTCCTCTATTAAGCATATAAGATCTAATAGGAGCTTGAAAATAGGTTTAAATCAGAAGACTGGTATCAGATATGGGTAACAGCCACTGCTCAGGTAAGTTTAGGTAAAAGAAGTTGGAAAAAATCCTAAAGTAAAATTACTAGTCTGACTCTGTACATTACATTGTTCTTGGGACATGCATAGAGCTTAGATATGGAACTACTGTAGAGAGGGCTAAGTCCATCTACTTCTGGAAGCATATGAAAGCATGTTTGCTACTTGCACATATATCAAGGATTGCATTTGTGATAGAGAGAAAATACCTGTATCCCTGAGCAGTCGAGATGCTCATTTATAATATTTAGGGGGACTACGTTCATGTGAGCAAGTCTGTAAATCCTTAATACCCTGTGATGATCATGAGTGCCGTCTGACATGCAGTGGTAGCATGCTAACGTCTCACAGTCAATGCAGAAATTATTCTTATCATTATTTCGGAAGTCGTGAGCTCTACAAAGCGAAAAGTAAAGCCCTGCCAGAAATTGGTTGATCCACTGTACTGGGCTAGGCTCCTACAGAAACAAAATTTTTATTAATTGGAGATTCCAGATCAAGCCAATGATTCTGACTCCATATATATATATATATATATATATATATATATTGCTCGAGTAACAACCTGTAATGGTTAAGGAAAGGGGAAAAACTACCCAATCCGTTGACAACAGTTGTCAAAGAAATTAATAATATAACAAGTAAAAGAAACATAACTTCTGAATTTGTTGACACTTGTGTCACACTAATAGCCATGTCAAAACTTTCCAGCTTTATTATACGTGGGTTTACTGGTGCCCTTCACAATTAGAACGTCCTTATTGGTTCCAAGGCTTAGCAATAGAATTATGTCTCCTAGCACTTGCATGAGGTTTCTGACACCAATAACATCATAGTTTACTACCTTGCAATTAGCTATGCGGATTTCAAATCATATGTATACATGTGCATGCTTGTATGGGTGTGTACATATATGTATGGAAATATTGTGCATGTGTTTATATTCATGTGTGTATACATGCAGCTTATTACTGCTTATTTATTCTCATCACTGCTTTTGAAGACTCATGTCCTGCAAATTATACGAAGTAATGAACGTCATATTCTTGACTCAACAGTTGGTCACCTGAAAGGCATCATAATTAGATTTTTGTTCCATTACTGTAGGCTCAGATTTTGGAATTTTATCAATGTGCCGCACCATTGCACCACACTAAAACTCACTGCGCCGGGGCTTCCTGTTGCACGTCATACTTCCTTGTTGGGCCATCTAACTTGGTGAGGTACCACCTTGAAATGCACGATAACCACACCATGGTGCATCCCCGGGAAACTATTTAACCTTTTAAAAGAAAATGAGCGTGCAATATATAGCAGGGTAAGGAAGAAGTTATTCCCAAAATTAACTTCATCCTAGTTCTTATATATGTATAGGGTGAAATGGCTTAACCTCCTATACTTTTTATGAACCTATAGGAAGATATAGATTGTCAACCATTACAATTTATTCACTCTTAACGGGAAAACAGACTTTTGGTTTTGAAGGGAAGAACACTAACAATGAATATGAAGTACCTAGGAGAAATCAGACTGATAATATTGAATGCTCTCAGCGAGAAGCAAATTGTCATAGTGGCTAACACAGTAGAATATCAGTTAGAAAAGTACCAATTTAAACCCACCAATATCTATTAATTACGGTATATCTCATTAAATACAACATAAAACACATTTCCTTAAGTGGTTGTCCCCATCCAGTTTTCAACTCCTATTCTTCTCCTAATATCCGAGTTAGTGAAGTTGGAAATTTGTGTGTGATACACAAGTGTGTTATCCATTATCAAACTTATCTATGTTAAATTAAATGGTATGAACTAATAGAAGTTTGAAGTTAGTTAGTTTACAAAATTGGCATAATAGCTACCAACTGGCCCAAGAGTATTAAATATCTTGACAATTGCAACATAATGTAAGAAAACATAAGGGTGAATTTTACAAACACAACAAAACACTAGATCCTTCATCTTAAAACTTTCCCAATGTCTTGTATACAATTCCCAAGCCACCATGAAGGATGGGTGTGGCATATATGGGAGCCTGCACTAAATTAGCAATCTATAGATGAAAGCTTAACCCTAAAACGTCTAAGAGTAGCATAGATATTTATAGGGTTCATGTCAAGTATGGTAATTAATAAACAAGTTTCATTGTTGCAATCATAAATCCTTCACAAGATATATAATCGATGTTGACAAAAGCGATCACACTTAATTGAAAAGTCTTCTACATATTTAGGCCTAAATATTTGATAGAATTTATAAGGAAAAAAGAACAAGAGATTTGTTAATAAAAATTACATAATGTGAACTTTTTGTATACCTCGTTAGGGTTCATCCTTGATTTCTTCCCTGTAAATCTTCAAGTGAAACTAGAACTTGCAGAGAAATTCTCAAGATGGCTAAAAAGAAAAGAGGTAGCTAGTTTTTGCTATTTGGAGGTATGGAGGACTCCGGAAGATCGGGTTAAGCTTATAAAGCGACTTGCCTGCTTGATTCCTTATAAGGATTAAAGTGCGAAAAAAATTGGTCGAGGACTTAGTGGTAATAGCATTTACTCCCTCAATCCTGTAAAGGACCAACATTTACTCTCATTTGACTAGGCACGTTTGGTAATAAAGACCATTAATCAAATATCTATAATACCCTTTCGTAAGACAAAGTAGGGATCCTTGTGGATATATTTTGTAATGGTGAAAATGGGCATATATGTAATTGTAGCTTTAAATTTTGCCAAGAAGAAAGTTCACAAATGATATGGACATTGCAATGATAATTGTTTCAACTTTTATGGAATTAAGAGGGAATATTACTTTATTTTTTATTTTTGGAAAATGTGTAAATGCATTTCTATTATTGTTGAACACAATATCCACTGAAAAACTATTTGATTTGAAATTTGAAATTCAAATTTTGAATCCAAGAAATAAAATACGTAGTTACAAATAATTTAATGTTTGTTGTCACATTATTTCGCCATCCATTAGATTCCCTGATAGGTTGAATAGGTCGAGACTAAATGCAATTACTTAAATGGACATTTTTTTGGATAAAGACTTAAACGGACATCTAGTGCTAGTGATAACAAAGCAGGAACTGGACTTGAGACTAGTCGAACCTTTAAGCACCAGGTTCATATCCCTTTCAAATGATATTTTTGTTGTTTAAGATGATTATTATGCCTTGTTGACAATAACACTGTAATTTTGCTGTAATTTCTACCCTTCACTGATGATTTGCTGTTTCTTATTTTTGATTTTGGAAAGAAGGAAATTGAATTGTTCTCTTACAATGCATACAAAAGAGTCAAGAGGCTTTCTGCAATTAATATGTTCTTATCAGAAGATGGTTAATTTTTCTCTTTATCATTGAAGGTATAACTTAATTCCTATGTGGTAGTCTCTATTTATGTGTTGCATGCTGAAAATATGTTGTTGACGAATAATAATTGAAGTCATAGAACTCATAGTTAGTTATTTTAATTATTACCATCTGTTTTTGTCTTTGGAAATGTATAGTTGTATTATTGTTATTGTTCGACTATATACTATATATTTCATGCTGTAAAAAGTCTTTTAGTTTTTAAACTCAAAATATATTTACTAGAAACTATTGTACAATGGTGCAAAATTAGTTCTATGCTTGTATTTGATATATAATGTGGTCTACCCCTAGCTTTCCTAATAGATTAGGACAATGGATTATATATTGAATAACATCTAGTAATAGCAACATGAAGTGAATTAGGGAAAAGTCGAGAATAGGGTCAAAATAAGAGAACATGAAGTAATAACATCTAGTAATAGCAACATGAAGTTAATTTGTCGTATGCACATATATATATATATATATAGAGAGAGAGAGAGAGAGAGAGAGAGAGAGAGAGAGAGGACAAATCAAATGCAAACCATGGAAAAGTTACAAACCATACAACCTATCTCAACCGTCCATATAGTCTAACAAATATCTGGTTTCATAAATATATTGATTGTTTCCTAATATAAATCATTGATCATTATAAATGACCTTTAATTATCTTCCATAAATATTCAAATCATAATAAATGAACCTTCATCATTTCCATAAATATCTTAATTGAAATTGGTTTGTATTTGATTTGCATTCTATATATAGGGAGGATCAAAGGAGAATAGGGTCAAAATAAGAGAACACGAGAACAGCCAAATCTCATGTGATTTTCCACTAAAATCACATGCAATTATGGTACATGGTCAATGCAAGGATTTTTGACCATTAGACCAATTTTGATAAATTAATTTAGAGTTCCAAAAAAGGAGGTGTGTACTTCTGTATTTAAGGGATTTTAAGGGTAAATTGGTCAAATATGGTGCACGGATATTTTCTAATTGAATATCTCTTTATTTCTAAAACTAAATTAATAACCCCAAACTCTTTAAAATGCTCGTTTTATTGATATAATTTGTTTGACTGGATATTTTATTATATTTTCTATATTTTTGTGTTAAAGAGTTTTGGGTAATTAATTTAGTTGTATAAATAAAGATATATTTAATTAGGAAATATAACATATTTGATCAATTTACCCTTAAATAAGGAAGTAGATGCCTCAAAATTTTGACGTGTATGATTTTATTAAAATTGATCATATGGCCAAAAATTCTTCTCACAACCCTATTTATATCTATATCTATATCTATATCTCTCTATATATATATACACACACATATACGGGGAGGTTCAAATGGAAACTGCAAAAAGGTTGAAATGTGAAAAAAGAACAGATTTGAACGGTTAGATGGATTTGATCGAAGGAATGTTAAAACTCTAATTTTTAGGTTCAAATGGAAACTGCAAAAAGGTGGTTAAAAGAAATATCTTGCCTCCCAAAAGAAATTTGAAATATAAATCAAAATTGGAGCCAATCAACCGATACAGTTATAGCAAAAAAATGAACACTTTATTCCCTTTAATTTGACATTCATATCATTATACTTTTCATCCGTTTTTCGTGTTTCCACGTTTCCAACCCCCTATCGTTTCTATTTGAACCCTTATATATTATATAGGGTTGTAATCTTTAATTGAATTAATGTAGTATTCATTGTGTATATATATATATAGGGTTGGGTTCACGCGAGACCAACCTGTTTTCGTGAGACCCGTGAGACCATATTTTTACACTTGAAACTTCACAGCAAAAACACTGTGAAGGTTTAAAAAAGTCGAACCTTCAAAGCAAAAACACTGTGAAGGTTACCTTCACAGCATTTTGCTGTGAAGTTTCAAGTGTAAAAGGCTGGTCTCATGGGTCTCACGAAAACAGGCTGGTCTCACGTGATCCCAAGTCTATATATATATATCACGAGTCGAGACTCAAGATGAAAGATAACGTGGATTGGAATTTTTTTGTTTCGTTTGGATTAATTATGAAACTCTTTAGTTTGTTTTGAACCATATTGGAACTTATTTTTGTAAGGATTTGCATCATTGTATTTATTTTGGACTTATGATTTTATAATTATTGGATTGAAGTGCTCTAGGTACAAACCACATAAATTGCACCAACCACACCACACCACACCGCAGTATGCAACCATGGGTATCTGGCTTCCTTTATGCTAGTATCTGCTTTTGTATTGCATCCTGCCAACTTGTGAACTGACTAAGGCAAGCCATTGACATGCTTTCTTTTGAAATTACTTCTAGAACATACAAGGCTTTCTGATTTTTGTTGTTTCCAGTGTTTGGAAGCATAGGATGCCTTAACTGAACATTATCTCCATTCGTAGATGTCTTTACTTTGTTGCCTAGCTTGATACTCATGATTATCAAATTGATTTAACAAGGAAGTATCACCGCCCAAATTGTGAATTACTCCCTATGTCCCATCATAAATGCAACAATTTCCTTTAGGGATGTCAAAAAATAAAATGCAGCATTTCCATTTTTACTGCAAACTTCGAATCTGAAACTATATTTATGTTCGTTATATCAAATTATAAAATATCGACAGCATCAGTTTTGGTTCACAACATTTCTTTATTTTGTCCATATTGTGGGGTAACTTAGACATTTGAATAATTGTCATTCACTCGCAATGAACTATGCTCATTTATTTTTGGGACAGCGATAGTTGATTTCCCATTAATACCCAAGTGTTCTTGGATATAATCAAAAAAGTTTCTTAAAATGGATCTTTTAGTATATTACTATATTTCCATAAAATGAATACACAGCGCGGGTTGACCCGGGGCTTACCTTTAATTACTTCTTTCATGACATTGGGTTAATCTCAAAGCCTCGCCAGAAGGCGTTCCACAAAAGCGTTATTTCATCTTGTTCTTTAGATCCTGTAGTTTCCCTGGATAGAGACAGGTATCACAACTCTCTCTCGGAAAGAGGCTCGGTGAAATAGACATGTCTGAGCACCAAACCTGATCATTTAGAATGCATAGCCAAAATATCAACATATACCTGTCTCTATCCAGGGAAACTACATATTCATCATTTAAAGTATAAAAAGTCAGAAGTCCCAAAAGAACAAGCAAGCAAGAGACAAATTATAAATCAACAAAATGTTTAACGCAAGAGTATTTGCAAGAAGTTTAAAGCGGAACGTATCTACTCAACTTCTAAATCATGACAGTTGAATGAACCATAAAACTTGTGAGACAAATTATAAGACTCAGGTGGCTTCTTGTATAATTTATATTATCTGTTCATCAAATCTAGGTTGATCTCAAGATTTGTATTGTGATTCCTGTGATGCTGATGACTACTCCTATTGGGTGCATCTAGGGGATTAGTTTCTTAGTTCCTTTTGGGGACAAGATGACTAAAGACGAAGGACAAGCCTTAATATAGAGGTAAAGTTATTTTCAAGCTTATGGATTTGAACTATTGAACTGCCTATGTGCTGGTGCCTGGTAGAGTTGTGATGTTTTGGCCCTTGCCAAATCTTGCAACAGTAGAGCATTTTTAAACTATTCAAACTAAAGCAAGTTGGTCCGTCTACAGAACCTACACAATGTAGAAATTATTGCATTCTTGCAAGAAATTATCTAAAGTATCTTGATGTTCCCTGAATTCAAAAGAAAAAAGAGAACTATTTATCTAAAGCATGGTACGAGGCTTACTGTATTTTCAGTTTTTTTAATTGTTTCACTAAGATAAGATATGTTTATTTGTTATCATGGATTATGGACTCTTATTGGAAAAATAGATAAACGAACATCACCATTGTGTCTATAGGATTTACTGAAGGAGAATGATTTCTTTATTTTTGTCTACTTGTACAACCTCAATTTATACATGAGGAGATACTATAGTCATAGGAAACTACCACAAAATTACAATATCTTCTATTGACCGAGCAACTTCCATTCCCTAGGAAATATTTGAGATTTGCTCGTCTTTGATCTTGAACTCTATGGCTAGCATCTTTTAAGTTTGAGAATTTCTTTCTCATCATCTGTCAGTCTGACACGGATGGTAGCCACTTTTAACAATTGATTTTGCAAATCTGTCAAAGCATGCATGTGGAGACTGTTTTAGGCCGTATAGTGACTTTCTTAGTTTGCAAGCTACATTGTTCGATTTGTTCTGCAATCCAGGTGGAATTTGCATATACACTTCCTTCTTGAGATACCTTTGAGGAATGCATTTTTAACATCAAGCAATCTAAATTCACGGCTAGAAAGAGGAGAACCTGGATTGTGTTGAGTTTTGCGTCTGGAGGATAAGTTTGTTGGTAATCTATACTGTAGGCTTGTGTGAACCCTTTAGCAACGAGTCTTGCCTTTTATCTACCAACACTTTCATCTCCCTGATATGTTACTATAAAAATTCAATTGTATCCTGCGGAACTTTTTCCTGGTGGCCATTCAGTGAAAACCCATGTGATGTTGCTTTCTAGTGCATGGATTTCTTTTTCTGCATCCCTTTTCCACTTTGGATACATGAAAGCCTCATGAATAGTTTTAGGGTTTTGCACACCTCATATGAGAGACAAAACCTGTAAAGGAAAGGAGTAGGTTGCATTAGGATAGGATGCTTCGTTCATTCCTGGACACCCTTTCTTTGCACAACTGAAACCATCAATAGGGGTGTTAAATGTCTTACCATTGTAATTTGAGGGTACTGTATCAGAATCTTGATTGACAGTTCATATTTTGAACATTGGGATTGAGATTGGATTCAGGCATTTGATTCAGGCACCGCTTTGGGTTGCGATTCACTTTCAGCAGGCTGATTTGGGGGATGTGTTTCTGTTTCTCGTGCAGTTATCGTTTGAACATATTGATTTGGTATTCTGGGCTCAGGACTTTTGAGTTTGATTTGGACTTGAAGTGAATGGATTAGGTGACATTACTTTAGTGTTTTGGAGAGTTCCAAAAAATGCTTTCAGGTTTTCCCCCTAAGTCTTTTATTCACCATAATATGGTTGATTCTCAAAAAATGTGACATCCACAGAGATATGCATTTTCTTGGTTGGATGATGATAACACTTTTAACCTGTTTGCTTTGAGGAGTATCTGTAGGAAGATGCATTTGAGTGATTTAGGGTCATTTGCTACGATGTGGAGAATGGAGGTAGAATTGAATACCTTGTAGTGCTAGATCTAACGAACATGTTCAGACATCTAGATATGTTTGGAGGGGAGGTCTACGAGGTGTAAGAAAATAGAGAGCAAGCGTGTATATGATTTTTCCGTTTTGATTTCAAATATCTATAACACGTACTCCAAATCCAAGTACTTTTCCTAAACACATTGCCTTTGCAGTTCTGGAAAGAAAAAAAAAGATGATATGAACCTACATTTATTTTATCAGCCACACCATGATAATTGAACTGTTTGATTCTCAAGTTTGATGCTTGCAGTCATCAGGATTGGGCATCTTGGCTTTTCCTATGATGTGCCCTATCTTTCCCCTTACACAAATAACCATGAGAACCAATTGAGACCACCGGAGGAATATTGGAGTAAAGATAGAGCACCCTTTGAAATTTTGAATCTTGCATAAATGATTTTGTGATCATGTCCAAAATCCTCCGCCCCTCCCCCCAGCCAAATGGAAAAAAGAGAACCCTTCAAAATAGGAAAATGATCCTTTTAATGATAAACCAAAAACTGAACTTCAAAAAGGTAGAAAAATTGTCCCTGAACTTTCAGAAGTTTCTATGAATGCTAATGTACCTTTTGTAGTTTTGAAAAATATTGATATTCCCCTTAAATTATTCCAGACATAACAGTGCATCCTATTTACTTGCACAGAATAACAATTGACCATTGTGATTCAGATTTTGTGATGGAAAATGAGGAACATGGAACCCTCCTAGTGTTTATGGTGGCACCATCTAAAGGACAAACCAAGGGTCTTTGCAGAAACAACTGCTTTACCTTTTGGGTAGAGGTCAGCTTTGCTTACATCTTACACTCCCAGACCCCACCTCTGGTGGGATATATTGGGTTCTTTTTGTTTGGTTTTCATCTAAAGAACAAGTTTCTAGACGGGAAAACAAAGAATCTTGGGGCGGAAACAAATCAGGGTTTGCCAAAGTTGTGTTAACAATAACGCTTGGAGCCAAAATGAAGTAAAGATGAAAAGATGGAACAAACCTATGTCCAATGCAAAGAAGGATGATATTACAACTCCAATCATGACTTCTAATAATCTTATTTAAATTATGAAGTTCTAAGTAACATGTTGGATTTTCTGGCCTCTTTTTGTTCAGTATTTTCTGTTATCCTATAGTCGGTGGACGTGTGATGGGTGGTAGGAGTTTATAATCGTGATGCTATCAGCTAGTAATCTTGTGGGTGATCTGAATTATAGGCTGAAAATATTGTCGACCAGTTATGGAAGTGCTCTCATATCCTCCGCCAGGGTTTGTTTGATCTATATGGGATGAAAGATGTAAGAGAACTGCATCCAGACAAGCTTCAGGTAATATTATTTGTTTGCAAGTATATCTAATGGTTAACAAAGTTCACAAGTGAAATCAATCCTTGCGATGTCTTTGGAAATATTTTGTTGGGGTGTTCAGGAAAAGTTTAATCTCGTCCCATTGTGCAAAAATACTTGGGAAACGGAATGACTACCAGTACTATCAAGAGTATTTTCCTTTTTTTTATAACCATAGGGGTCCGGGCTAGCTTGCACGCACCTCAGGCAAATCCCGTGGGACCTAAGTTAACAGCCAGGAAAACCTCCGGCTAGGGCAGCACATGGGTTTCGTTTGGCTGGTTTGAAGGTTTTTTAATCTGAGTCTGTCAAGTTTCTTTTAAAGCATCCCCTAACCCAACCCAACCTGTACGGGTTAGGTTGGTCGGGTTGTGACGTAACAGCATCACTGGATCAGCATACTTAAACAACCATTAGTCACTACTACGAGTTGATTGACCTTTTATGCGTACATGTGGAACAAAGAAAAGCCAGACGAGCATCAAGATGAATGAAGATTAATGCAAATAGGAAAGTAAAATTCCGGGTGGAATTGTGATATACTTATGAAAAGATCTAATTATGGGTTGGTCTTAATGTGTGATGTACATATTAATTAGGGACTTGACAATCATATTATATCCGAGGAATAGGGGGTATCAGGTTTATCGGGTTGGGTTGAAATGGCCTAACCCAATTCCAACCCAATACTTATACGGTTTGAAAAATTTACAACTCAATTAGACATCCGGTGGATCAGGTTGGGTTGACCAGGTTGATTGGGTTTTTGTGCACCCCTACCTCCTGTGGTCTTGAGGGGACTCGAAATGGTGACCACCGGGGAGCAAACTCAAGGCCTGACTGGTTAAGCTACCCGAAGTTTACTACCAAGAGTTGGTTAGTGGCTTCTCTAGCAATGCCGATAGATATATCTCCTGTAGCTCTATACCTCTGTCCAACTTCCTCCCTACCACCCACTTCACTTTGTTGAATCCAATGCTTTCCAGAAGTGGTATGTAAACCTCTTCAAGTTGCTCACCTTTGCAGAAGAAATGATCAAGCCAAAACAACCCACCAGGCCTAAGAACCCGATATATATCGAAAAACAAAAAATGCATCAATGTTGTCGGTAACCAGTTACTCAATACATGCATCGAGTGGACTATATCTAACGTGTTATCGAAGAACGGAAGTCTCTGAGAAATGCTTATATACATAGGTACAACACCTCTTGATGCTATAAAACTGTTGAAAGGACCATTCAAGTTCATGGAAGTTGTTATTATTGTTATATTCCTTTCTCTCATTCTTACTGCAAACGTGCCAACACCGCCTCCTATGTCGAGACCGATTCGGATCGTCCCATGTTTCTTGACTTTCAGAACTTCATCGATCCCAAAGTCAATGCTGCCCCTGCTTTTGGATTCAGTCCATCGTGCCTTCTCTCTACCTCCAAGGTCAAAACAGTCTTTACAGTCATCAAACCCTTTTTGGTTGTGTTTACGGCTAATAAGACATGAGTAGTTTTTGCAAGTATATGCTGTCCAGACCACAGACGAGTCAGATGGTGTGGACCAAAAGCTTTCTGGAATAGGGTGAGGTTCGACATACTCTGGCGGTGCAGCTGGGCGGCAGCGGCGGCGGGGGAGTGGCTCACACCCTTTTAGTAGCAGTTTCTGTGCTAAAAGTTCGTCATCTGGGCAGGATTCGTTCACCTTATAGGACATGTAGCGGTTAAGTTCGTTAGGAAAAAGGGTACATGCTTTGCCAACCGGAGGGTATAGTTTGTCAGAGTCGAAATTTGAGTTCATCCCAAATGGGAGCTGTTTTGGTGATGTGAAGGCAAGGAATTCAGGTGAAATGTCTGATGTACCCTTGAAGTTAGCGGTATCAAGCGGCAGTTGGGTGGCGTTGGCAGCATCGATGATCATTGCTATGTTTCTAGTTGGGTTTAGAGAAGACGAGGAGTAGAAAGTGGTCGAGATGAACAACGTTAAGAGATTTGATGACAAAAGAAGGAAAAGATAGAACAAATTTATCGATATAGAACCAATTCTACGAGGGGAATCCATGGCTGAATGAAAAATGAAGTATTCTTGTATTCTTATAACCAAACTAAACAAATACAGTATATCTCACACATGGTAAGATATGGGGTCGTGTTCTTATATATAACACGATGTTGAAATAAAAAAATTACTATTATGTCATACAAATGATGATCTTGCCAACCGACTATTAAGTTAATCAAATGTTAACTATTATATATATATATACATGCATATATGTATATATTTAAAAGTATATGTATAATGCCTCTTTCTCATATTTAAGTATCTGAAACAGGTATGGAGCTGGTAGAAGGTCAACACTCAGCTGGGTTCAATGTAAGTCTATTTACTATTTTCAAATACCATTTTCTGGTGAATTAAATCAATATCTTTTTTTACAAGTTCAGAGTTTTCATGAAAAACAGTATCTCTACTTTTTGGATAGAGGTAAGGTTAATATATATATATATATATATATATATATATATATATATAAAGAGAGTTTGTTTCAAATGCAATCCATCACATTTATTCAACCAATGCAACCCAATAAATCGAAATATTTATGGAAATGATGAGAAAATATGAAGATTAGGTTTGTTTTGCTTCAAAATGATGAAGATTTTGTTTGGAATTTTTGAACGAAAATTAAATGAAAATTGATTCACCAAATCAATGCATAAACTAAAAATAAAAAAATTAATTTCATACTGAGAATCGTCACAACATGACAAATTAGAAATAATAAATATAAATTTATTATATCAAAAAAACTTCTTTTGACTAAAATACCCTTTAAGATTAAATAAATTTAAAAAATCCATGGAATTTTCTCATTGGCCAAAAAGAACTTGTATTGGTTGCACATTTTCAAAAGGTTGTATTTCCAAACGCACGCACGAGAATCTTTGTGATTTATGAGAATAAGAAAACAACCTATTAACTTCATATTATGATAATAATAAAAATTAAAGGATTTTTTAAATAAAAAATGAAATTTAAAACAACTCAAAAAAAATTGAGAGTAAAAAGGGTAATTGGAAATCAAAATGATAAAATTTTAAACACAATCACATTAACCCGATAACCATGAAAATTAGAGTTATCCCTTATTTCAGCGGTTATCGCTTATTCAAACTGAGAAGAAGGTATCGAAAGAATTTCAATGAGAAATCGAACAACATTTGGTGTGATATGGGTGTGATAATCGTGTGATATCACTATTATGACATCATTTGCTCATAGTCGCACTCGATTTGATCATGATTTTGATTGGTTGGGGTTGGACAATCACATAATTATCACGAGGATTTCGCTCAGCTAGGGTTACCTTAGGAAATCGACTATTTAATTTGGTGTGATATGGATGTGATAATCATGTGATATCACTATTATAATCATTGATTTGGTGTTATATGGTTGTGATAATCATTAATGAAGCTTAGTGCTGCAGAAAATACTCAAAACCTTAAACAAGAATTGACTTTGGAGATCAAAAGTACATATAATATGGTATGAGTTTGATTAAATATCAGGACTTGAGGGCTACAACATCAAGTAGGTCAAATTTAAATTGCCTAAGATAAACCTGTGGGTATTATTGACTTAAACTGAATCATGGATGATCGAAAGGGATTTGGTCATAACCGGTGATTGTGTGAGATTTGGTGTGATATGGGTGTGATAATCATGTGATATCACTATTATAACATCACTTGCTCATAGTCGCACTCGATTTTGATCGGTTAGGGTTAGACAATCACACAATTATTACAAGGATTCCACTCGACTGGGGTTAACTTAGGAAATCGACTACTTAATTTGGTGTGATATGAGTCTGATAATCATATGATATCACTATTATAATCATTAATTTGGTATGATATAGCTATGATAATCATTGATGAAGCTTAGTGTTGCATAAAATACTCAAACATGAATTGACTTTGGAGATCAAAAGAACATATGATATGATATGGGTTTGATTAAAATTAAGGACTTGAGGGCTACGATATCAAGTAGATCAAATTTAAATTGTTTCCTTACCTACAACATTCAAGTCATTCATTCTAGATTGACAAAAATATGGATACTATGAACGATGTGAAGAAAAGAAGATAAGAAAGTCGAATGTGAAGAAAACCAACTAGAGAAGAAAGCGGAAAGGAAGAAACATGATCAATAAGAAAAAAGGGATAATTCTAATTAATTAAAATAAAATAAAAATTATAAAAAATTTCTAATTACATTACTATCTGTAAAACCCAATTTTTTTAAATATATAAATAATATTATATGAACCTTTAAATATTTTTTTATTAAATTTATTTAAAGTGTTAAAATATTTATGTAATTAATTGAAGGAAATAATTATCGAAATCTTAAAATTTGAAATGACCAAAATTGAAATAGAATGTTGATGTAGGGGGTAAAAACTGTAAGTATTATTAAAATAGTGAGAGCAGGGGTTTAGTGGTAAATGTCAGAAAGTTGAGGGGGGCGAATGTCATCTTTTTCAAAGATGAGAGACCTCTTTTGCCAAAGGTACATGACTCTTTGTAGAAAACGACCTCAGCCTAAAACTCGCGATTTGGCCAATTTCTTCATCTAATAAGCCAAAGCTCTTACTATATAAATTGTGGGGCACTGGCTTAGGATCGTTGGGAGTCAAATAACTAGTAAAATCGTTGAGTTTTGAGAAAGAAATCTAAGTTTGAAGTTCGAAATCAAAAATTTCGGTTTTTCACCATTTTTGGGTGAGATTCTTAACCAAATCTCTTGATTTTTATGTCTATAGCTTTGTTTTTATATACTCTATCAAACCCTAGTAGCCTCATGTCTCACATTTGTGTTTATGTGGTTCGATTTTCATGTTTTGAAATTGTTGAATTTTAGTTTTAAAAACAAACTTTAAATGAGTAAATAGAACTCATTTCTTGACGAAAATATGTTATTTATGTCAAAATGTTGGTAAAAATATTACCAAGGTTTTGGTATAAAAAGAACGAAGAAAAAAGATCAAGAAATGAACCATTTTCGAGTTTAAAACTATAAAAATCGTGCAGCCATGGCTGCTGGTGCTAGGGGTGTTCAAAAAAACCGCCGGACCGCTCAAACCGGCCGAACCAAGTCAAACCGGACCGTTTTTGGCGGTTTGAGCG
>NC_037532.1:23689929-23692552 GCF_001531365.2 Cynara cardunculus var. scolymus | reverse complement strand
CCCATTAAAGGCCCAAACCGCCTAAACCGGTCAGACCAGACCGCCTTTTCGTGGTCTGGTTTGACCGGTCTGGGCACTTGGTTTCAAACCGCTCGGTCTGAAAATTTCACAAACCGCCATTACGGTTTGRTTTGTGGTYTGAGGGCTTAAACCGCCCAAACCGGACCGCGAACACCCCTAGCTGGTGCGACGGGTCGGACAGGTCTGACCCGCGTCCGTTTGCTTGTTAAAAATAAATGGGGAGAAGGGTGTTGAGGACGGGATTTCAACCCGCGACCTCAACCAAGAAGCCTCGAGGCGTTAACCAGTGAGTTAACCATAAGTTTTGTTATTTTTACACATTGATATTATTAATATGCACAAAACATTTAAGTTTTAGAGATTAACATTTAACCCTTGAAATTCCATAAAATATTTGTCTTCATAATAACTTTATGAGACTTTCATCAAGTTTATTTATATTTTTTAAAATGCAAACTTTGATCCAATTTCGATTACTTATCTCGTTTAGTTACCAAAATGACCCTATAAATGGGAAATCGGTATTTTAGCACTACTCTACGTATTTGCTTTATAAATTACCGAAATGACTCAATGTCTTGGAATTGGTATCTAAGTACTATTTTAAATCTAATCCCTATGAAATTTACCAAAATGACCCTACAATTTGGAAATCGGTATTTTAGCGATACTTTACGTATTTGCTTTATAAATTACCGAAATGACTCTATGTCTTGGGATCTGGTATCTAAGTGTTATTTTGAATATAATCCCTATGAAATTACCAAAATGACCCTACAACTTGGAAATCGGTATTTTAGCGATACTTTACGTATTCGCCCTATAAATTACTGAAATGATCCTATATCTTGGGAATTGGTATTTATGCTTTATTTTGATTATTATCCTCATGAAATTACCAAAATGATCTCACAATTAGGGAATCGGTATTTTAACAATACTTTGAGTATTGCTTAATAAAATTAACAAAATGCCCCTACGATTGGGATTGGACTTTTTAAGCACAATTTTAATATTCGACTTATGATATGTACCAAGAATGTTCTAAATTAGGGAATTGGTTGAAGCTATACCTTTGGTATTCGGCTTCTTAAGATTACCGAAATGCCATAGACTTGGAAAATTGGTATTCTAAACATTATTTTGAGTATTAATTATGTTGAACTTTAAAGTTATGAAATGACCGTTATTTATATGTGTGTGACATGTTGTCACCATTATTTACTTGCAAATCTTAAACGAGACGTTTTGCCACAAAACATTATTTATCTTGCAAACTATTTAGTTTAGTTATTTGGTAAAATATTTATTATTGAAGAAAATGTGAAGTGTAGTGCACATTTTTATAAAATGTACCAATTAATATATAACGACGTCACATTATTAATAATATTTCAAGAAAATATTTGATAGAAACATGAGATATGATGGTATCGGGGGTTAGAAAAATGTTAAGAGAAGTCGTATTAAGATTGTTAAGGAATAGTAGCCAATTTAATTACGATTATTTAAGATGCTTAGGAATGGTATAAATTACCATGTAGGTTGCCGTTTTTGAGAGAACGACCTATCAAACGTTAACGATTCAAGGTGAGTACATTATGCGTTTTTATGGGATATATACATGATTATTACAAAGTATTTTATCCATGATGTTTGCATGATGTGGTTATATACATATGATGATAATTTGATTGTATTGATGTACATGATATTTAAGTATATGCATGATATGAAAGATGATGTTGATGAGAAAGATTATGATAACTTGATATTATCAATATGATATTCAAGTATGAGTATAATGTGAAAAATGACGATGATGCATATGTGTTTTATGTTGTCACTTGCATGAGATGTATATTGCATGTCACGATGAGATTTGCATTAATGAGTGAGTATTGCAAATAAATGATATGCAACTAGTATKATTCGGCAAGATTCRTCCACCGTACAGGGTGGGTTGGACATGAAAGGAGGGCTTGCAATTTCGAGGTATTGGAGTCATCATCCATAAAATACGCCACATACGCAAAGAAAAGTGATGAGCCGATGCCTCACTTGCAAGATAATAACTAAAAGACACAAACACTGTTTATGTGTGCATGTGATCATGAAACCATATTGTATTTACTAAGTTTTTAGCTTATACTATACATGTATATATTTCAGGTATTCATTGTCAGTAGACGAGTTGAATGAAGAAAGAGGAAACTATGTTTAGAATCATGCTTGATTAGATATTTAATTAGCATTAATTACATTAAAGTATTTTACGCTTCCGCAGTTATGTAACGAATTATGTTTAACACATCATGTATGTTTGAATTTTTAAGTTCGTATTTTGTTCATGGCATAAGTTATTAAGAATGACGTCATGACACTCGAACGAAAGGAAAAAAATCAGGGCGTGACACTGCCCTTATTGACTTATTTATATTTAATATAAGTTAATTTATTAATTAAAAAAGATTGAGGTTAGTGGGTTGGTCTCGCTAGGGGTGAACAAAAAACCGCCAACCCGCGAAACCCGCCCAACCCGAACCGCTAACAACCCCGATTAAACCCAAACCGCCAAACCGCTAAACCGCCAAACCGCTAA
>NC_037532.1:23683945-23689234 GCF_001531365.2 Cynara cardunculus var. scolymus | reverse complement strand
ATTTTTCAAACCGCCGTAATTGGGTTGGGTTGAAAAAACGTCATAAACCGCCCAACCCAACCCGTGTTCACCCCTAGGTCTCGCGTTCTCGTAAATTACAGGGGTTCTCGTTTGAACTTCCATCTATATATATATGTATATATATATATGTGTGTGTGTGTGTGTGGAAGGGTTCAAACGAGAACACCTTCATTTTACGAGAACGCGAGAACACCTTTTTACTATAGACAATCACATGTGATACTATTATTCCATCATATATGATACACATGTGATACTAAATCAGAGACGCGGACAATTTTTGATGCAATCTTGGTTGCGGGCCAAATCACCCTTACACCACTAAGCCTCTCACAAGTATTATCACATGTGATAAACTTTTTGTTGATATGATACTATAATCCATCAAGACCATCACATGTTATGCTAAATCATAGACGCAGACAACCTTTGGTGCGATCTAAGTCGTAAAACACGTCGTCCGCACATCACAGGGTCCCCTCACGCGTATTATTACATGTAATAAGGGTGTTCTTGCGTTCTTGTAAAATAGAGGTGTTCTTGTTTGAATCTCCACACACACACACACACACACACACACACACACACACACACATATATATATATATATATATTGGGACCCATTCAAGAGAGAACTGATTAGTTTGTGGTAACCGTGAGATCCAATATGAACTACTCGTTCGAGATATTTAAGAATATTTCTTAAATAAGCTAAAATGGTAATATAGTAATTCTATTTTTGACAACTAATCAAAGTATTTAATTAAAAAATTTAGAAGGAAATACTTAATTAAAATTAGTTACCTAGCATATCAATTATCTAATATAATCGTATTTTAAAAATGTTTGTGAATCAAAGTGTATCATAGTCATAACATTCACAATGTTTCACGTGTATCACAATGTATTTTCTTTGTTTTATGAAATGTAACATACTGTGCATTTTCATTATTTCCATTGCTTTACAAAGAGTATTACATTGTGCATCTTGTATGTATATCTGGGTATCACAGTGAACATCTTTTGTGGGTACCACAGTGTGTATATTGTGTTCATATAAGGTTCGCCGAATAAGATTCGCCGGAGAGAGGAAGGAAGAGAGATAAAAGAGGATATTTATAAAACCCTAAAATGTCCTTAATTAATATTTTAAGTTAAAATTACCAAAATTATTAATTTCCTAATTTAACCTTTGATTTGTGGTTGAGATTGAATCTCATAGTTAGCACAAACAAAACAGTTCTCATTTGATTAGGCCCTTATATATACATGTATATGTATAATATACATATAGGGCACGTTCAAATGAAAACCGTGCATTTCTAAGAAACCGTGTAAACCAATTTCGACCAATAGGAAAATTTCATTTTTTTCTAATTAAATTTAATCAATAAGGGTATTTCGGTCATTTACAATATTTTTATATTAAATATAGAAGTTATTAATAAATATTAAATAAGGAAACGTAATAAAGGAAATTGTATAAATGGTAATATTTAAATATTTTATTATATTATAATATTAAAAATTTGATTTTAATATATTGTTATTAAATTGAACCTGGAAACGTGTGCTGAAGATTCGATCACCTTATGGAATGAAATCTTAATTTGAGGTTGAAATAAAAAATTTAATGTTAATGAAACAAGTTCGTGATGGTGAAACTGGTTCATGTTCTAATTGATTCATGACTATTGATCTAGTTTCATGATGAACCACATTTCATTGATGATGGAGTTGATCCGTTTAGTTGGTAAAATTAAAATGAAACGGATGCATAATGTATTTGGTTCTTTATGAATTAAATGTATGATGAAACAGATACATGATGATTCTGCTTCGGAATCTTTGAAGATTGTAATTTGCTCATGAATCTTAAAGATTGTGAGGATTAAAGGAAAAAATACTTCGAATCAAAAGTGAAATAACAGGTTTAATGTTATGAAACAGGTTCATGAAAGTGAAACTGGCTCATGTTCCAATTGTTTCATAACTATCGAACTAGTTTCATGGTGAACCACGTTTCAGGGATGCTGTAGTGGATCCGTTCAGTAGATGTAACGTTTTAATGAAGAAGAAACTGGTTCATGACGTAATTGAACAATAAGTCATGAACCGCTTTAATGGTGAAACCGTTTCAATGATGGTGTAGGTGATCCGTTCAGTAGATGAAATGGTAAATGAAACGGGTGCATAATAAAGGCGATTCCTCATGAAATAATTTCACGATGAAATAACAAATGACGCATCAAACCATGAGTAAAATTTCATGTTTTATCATAGAATTCTATTAACGCAGTAAACAGTTAAGACAATGAAACTATTTCTTGTTGTATTATAAAACTTTATGAACTCAGTAAACAATGAAAATTTTTCGTTATCTAAATGTAACAGATCCATCTACCAGTATAATGAAAATTACGAAATACGATCAGTATTACGTTGATTAGTTTGTTGATGAAATTTTGAAATCAATTTCGTTCATATAATGTAATTCAAATTTCGAAACGATTCATTATATAAAATTGAATATGGTGTGTTTTATTTATTTTTTTGATATATTTTATTAATGTATGTTATTTAAACGTAAAAATAATATATTGCTTTACAAAATAAAATAATTTCATTTATAATATGATATGAAGGATATTGTTGCCTTGAATATAATGTATTTTTGTTTACCATTTTGCCTTTATTGCTGATATAAAATAAATATTTAATATATATATTTTTTTAATTGCCTAAAATAAAGTAAACTAATTTTGACCATTGATCAAGAAAATGGATTGATTAGATTGGTTTACACGATTTACACAAATGGAGGCTGTTTTCATTTGAACGCTCCTCTATACATATACATGTAATATATATATATATATATATATATATATATATATATATATATATATATATAGTGGGTCCAAATGAAAGTTTACTTTTCATTGTGAATATGACGACAAATCTTGACTATTGATCAAAATTTAGAAAATTATTTAATGGTTAAAACATAAAAATGTTAATTCAGAAATGATTAGGGACAGAAATGAGATTTACGCTTATGTTTGACTTTTTATTTTTTATTAATTAAGAAACTTTTACCCTCTTAATTTTTAAACTAAATTATCTTAAAAATAATTATTATTTTAATCAAACAAATTATATCAAAAAATCGAGCATTTCATTCTCTTCTATTTGACATCCATTTGGATATAGTTTTTTTTTTATATATTTTATGTTTTAACGTTTTTTACGTCTAATTTTATATTTGTGTAATATTTATTATGAATATTTATGTACGTCCATATGGTTGCAACAACTCTTTAATATTTATATATTAGTACGATATTCATCATAAATATACAACCTACTATGACGTTCATCATGAATAGTTATGTATTTTCACGTATATTCAACAAATCTCCAGTATTAATACATCACTGTGACATTCGTCATTAATATACATCTTCATTGTAACATTAATCATGATATACATTTTATTTACATCATTCATCATGAATATACATATTTTCACGTGTATGCAATAACTCTTTAGTATCCATATATCAATATGATACATACTATTCATCATGAATATTTATATATGTTCACGTGTACACAACAACTTTTCAATACTCATACATCAGTATGATATTCGTAATGAATATACATTTTCACTGTAACATTCATCATGAATATACATACTATTCATCATGAATATTTATGTACAATCACGTTTACATAATAACACTCTAGTATTTATATTAGTATAATATTTATCATAAATATTAATTTTCACCATAATATTTGTCACACATGTAGATATTATTCATCATGGATATACTATAGTTTGAACTCCACATACTTTAGTTTTTTTTTATTGGGTTCCCGATTGATCTGGATGAGTTCCTGACTCGTCTCGATAGATTTCCTGATCAATAAAAGTTAAAAGTGGTAGATTATGGCTTTACACAAACAAACATACGATAAATTAATCAATAGCTAGGTTCTCCATCGGCTTCGATAAAAAAATGAAGGTGTTATTTTATGATTTTTACACACAACCACACACCAAGTCAATGGATGGGTTCTTGATTAGTCTTGATTGGTCTCAATTGGTGTCGGTTGGTCCCAATGGGTTGCGGATCTATCTCGATTGTATTCTTGATTGGTCTCAATGGATTACCGATTCACCTCGATAAAAGCTGAAAGTGGTAGCCTACACAAACAAATAATAAATCAATCGATAGATTCTCGATCGAAAATGAAGGTGGTAGGTTATGGTTTAACACACATAAACAATACCAAGTCAATGAATGGATTTCGACCTTTCTTGATCGGTCTTGATGGGTTCTCGATAGGTCTCAATAGGTTTTCGCTTGGTCTTGATAGGTTCTTGATCGGTCTTGATGGGTGTTGGGTTACGGTAATAATGAACGCAATGCCTTATAACGTTGAAGAAAGTGATTTTGAGTTACGGACTTACGGTGTCAAGCTGTTGTACACACTTGAACGTACATAAATATTATTATAAATATAACACATATATACCATTTCACGTAAAAAAAAGGTTAAAATGGGAAAAAAATTATATCGAAATGAATGTCATATCAAAGAGCATGAAAATCTCGTTTTTTTTGATATAATTTATTTGATTAAAATATTAGTAATATTTAAGATAATTTATTTTAAGAGGGTAAAAGTTTTTAATTGAAAAAATAAAATAAAAAATCAAATAAGGTAGGCATGGATTGAATTAGCTTCAATTTTTTTTTACCTCTAATCACCTTAATTAATAACTTTAATTAAAATATTATTTAATATGAGTTGTTGGATCAAATAAAATGAAGGGCCAAGATTACGAGTTGGATGTCTAATTGTCCAGGCGGTAATGATAGTATTTTGTACCTGAACCGGTGGCTCACTTTTTCTAAGTAATGGGGAAGAGGACTGAAAAATGTCACTGAAAGACTCTACTGAGACAAAGATGAGTTGTCAATAACGTCAAGAACATGGAGAAGGTAGGATGGGCAGTTGGTCAGATCTAGCATGGATTGTACATGGACGGTGGTTGGAGTCGGCGGCTCTCCTAGGGTTCCCTTATCGGGGATTCCTGGGGAAGAGGATCAAGTTGGCCCTTACGAACAGCTTAAATCATCATGTTCACAATGAAAAATGAGTTTGCAAATGAACTTTCATCTCTTATATATATATATATATATATATATATATATTATATATATATTATATATATATATATATATATATATA
>NC_037532.1:23675948-23683655 GCF_001531365.2 Cynara cardunculus var. scolymus | reverse complement strand
ACAACTTCATCAAAAAAATATTATATGAAACAATTTCACAAGATTAAACAATTTCATGAAAAAATTTCATAAGATTAAACAATGAAATCGACGGATGAGGGTGGTTTGCACGATTTGTACAAAGTTTGGTCTAGTTACTAATACTATAATGAATAATTTTGTTTTTTTCTCGATCAATATAACAAACCTTCAATTATTGTTATGTTATATCCTTTTTTCTGATGACATAGTAATCTTGTAACGTTCGATAACAAACATAAATTTTAATACATTCTATAGACGTCTTCTTATTTATAGATATTAGCATATAATGAGATCTAGAATTGCCAATTTGCCATACATCTTATATGGATACTCAAAAGTTTGCTTATGATTAGTATTTGTTTATGGGGAATTTGTGTGTAAAAGATTCCTTGTTTTTTTTCATGCAGTTTCTTTTATAAATTAAATCAATCGATCACAATATATCTGTTTTTTTTACATAGTTTTATTATAAATCAAACCAATCGATCACAATTAGCTTATTTGCGGGTGGGGTTTGAAGAGCAAGATGCCGTTCATCAAACGCTAAACAGGTAAACTCTTTGGTAGTAACACGATTCGAGATAGGTGGTCTCCAAAGAAATGAACGAGAGAAGAAGAAGACTTTGGCAATTTTCTGATACTCTCCATTTAATTGAACCAAACAACATTTTAATAGCAACATATCTCTTACTACTACTGCGACTAACCCACGACCTTAAATACTATCCACTACTTCCTTTTATTTCTCCATGGCTCCATTAACAAGTTGTTGACCCAACACCTGTGGAGAAACATAATTAATAAAACGAAATAAAAAAGAAATGCATTGGTTCCAGAGGATCATGTTAATGCCCGCCTCTCAAAAAATGGCCTTGCCTTCAAGGCCGGTAACTGAAACACCTCCAGTTCGAAGAGAGTGTTGGGATCTCCTCCGTGGATTCAAGAAGTAGGAACTGAGGTCTCAGATGATACTTTTCAGAGCAATGAAAGCAAGGGCCTTGGGAGTAACGGGTTCAGACTTCTTTTGAGATGAGGAAGAGCGGTTGGTGGTTGCAGTGGTGTGGGGAGGATCGTCGGGGAGGTCGATGAGGACAGTGGGGGAGGAGACAGGGATGGCAAGAACGTGGCGATGCAAGAGCTGCTGGAGTTGTGGGAATAAATGGCGACAAATTTATCTACGATTAATTTGGACAACCCATAGGCCTGGTGAATGGAGGGGTTGTGGAGTGATAACTCTTGTTGCATGAGTCAACATTCTTACTTACCTTAGAGGTTAACATTTCTTGCCATCAAAATGAATTGATGATAAACATTTATAACCCAATAAGCGCTTAATGGGTAAGAGTCATCACCCTCACTTACTGGGTAAGACTCTTGGTCCTTGTCTTACTCTTACCGGGTAGAATTCTTGATCCTTGTTATGTTTACTCAATAAGATAATTTAACAAGTAGTTGTTTTACCAAGGTAAGTGTTCAAAAAACGGCCTTTAAGATATACATAAGTATGACATTTATTCCAAAGAATATCTAATTCTGAAATATGTTTCAGAAATCAACGTGTTCAGGTATGAAATATTTAAAAGCAAACATTTAAGTACCCAAGTGATTGGTTGTTACTAGGTATTGAAATGTGCTTTAAAAAATACAGAACATAAAACATTGATTTTTAAAGTACATTTATTATATATATATATAGAGAGAGAGAGAGAGAGAGAGTAATAAAAGTTCAATTACAAACCAATTTTTGATTGTGAATCGGAAGACAAAGGAGGCACACCACATGTCCCCAACCTCCACATTCAAAATGAATGACGAAGGGGATTCAGTATGAATTACGAAGGTGAACGTTAATGAACAATTCATGATGAATAATACACGATCATGATATATGGTAAATTGATTTATTATTTTGATGAATAATACACATTCATCATAAATAATATATTCATGATTGAATTACCTATAAAACGTGTCGTGCTCTCCTTTGTCCCCCAGGTTCACAACCGAAAATTGGTTTTTATTTGAACCCGCCCCTATATGTGTAAGGGTAAGTTCAAATAAAAACCAATTTTCTGTTGTAAACCAAGGGACAAATCTTGACCACTGATAAAAATTGAAAAAATTAATCAATAGTTAAAACATAAATTGGTTAATTGATAAGTGATTAGGGGGAAACTCGAAGTTTGAATCAATTCTTATCTTATTTGACTTTTTATTTTATTTTTTAATTAAAATTTTATAACCATTTTAATTTTTAAACTAAACTATATTAAAAATAAACAATACTTTAATAAAACAAATTACATCAAAAAACGAGTACTTCATTCTCTTTGATTTGACATCCATTTTAATATAGTTTTTTTTTTTTTGCCCTTTTTTATGTAAAATGGTATATTTGTATAATATTCATCATGAATATATATACATATATATATACCTTCATATGTTTACAACAGCTCTTTAATATTCGTACATTAGTATGATATCCATCATGAATATACAACTCACTATAGCACTCATCATGCATAGTTATGTATTTCATGTATATTCAACAAATCTTCAGTATTCATACATCACTATGACGTTCATCATTAATATACATTTTCACTATAACCTTTATAATGAATGTAAATACTATTCATCATGAATATTCGTCTACGTTCACGTATATACAACTCTTCAATTCATACATAAGTATGATATTTATCATAAATATACATTTTCATTATAACATTCATCATGAATATATGCATATATATGATATTTATCATATATATTAATTTTCAACATAGTATTCATCATGCATATACGCATTATTCATCATGAATATACTACAGTTTCAACTCTACATACTCTAATTTTTCTTTTTCTTTATTGGGTTCTCGATTGATCTTAATGAGTTCCCGATCCGTCTCGATAATTCTGAAAGTGGTAAGTTATAGTTTTACACAAACAAACACGCAATAAATTAATCGATATGTGCTCAATCGGTCTCGATTAAAAATGAAGGTGTTAGCTTATGACTTTACATACACACCAAGTTAATGGATGGGTTCTTGATTAGTCTCGGTTTGTCTCGATAGGTTCTCGATTAGTCTTGATTTGTGTTGATGATCCTGTTAGGAATGAAATTCAGTGTAAAATTGTACTCGTCTTGAAAGATAAAATTGTCTATAATTGTAGAAAAGTCGTCGTGTTTGACTTTTCTTTAGAGAAGTTCGACTTTGACCATGTGTATTGTTTGACCCTATAAATAGGGTGAGGTCTTTGTAATCTTGTAAGGATTCTTCATTGTAAATTCATTACGTATAATTGAGAGTTTTAAGAACTTTGACTGATTGACTTTCTCTCTCTCCTTCTCATATTGTTCTTACAAGAAAGATCATTCTGCCATTGATGAATTGAAGGTTTCATGAAAGATTGATCAATATTGGACACACAATTGGTATCATAGCAGATTTGCAAGAGATTTTGATTGAAGATAACATCAAGAGTTGCACAAACTTTCTGGAGATTCATATTTTGTGTTCTTGAAGTTCATAAAATTTCTTGAATGTTCTTACTTGATCTTCATAAACTTTTTTTAAATCTTTCAATTTTGGTCGTTTGATTGTTAAAATTGTGTTCATTGTGTACGGATTTAAATTGTGAATCTGTTTTATTCTTACAATTTTATGATTCAATCATTGAAAGTGAAGATTTGAAATGTTTTATGATTTTTGATGTTCTTCGTGTTCATGTGAAAATTCATCAAAAAGGTAGAGTTTGATCCAAATTTTGTATGAAAATTTGAAGTTTTTGGTGTTTGTTCATTGATTTCTTTGTGTAATTCTGTCATATGTTAATCGGGTTTCTCTAAATTTCTCATAAATCGCTCAAGTTGGTTTAGCCATATTACAAGTCTTGACCGTATTGGAATTAAATCGCCCATAGTACTATTCAAGTTATGTTTACATCGCTGGATGCTACACGGTTTAGGACTTAGTAAAATTTTTAATTACTAAATCAGACAACAAGGTAGTCGGGTTTGGAAAATTGCACACTACATCACAACAGTGGTGACCGATTTATACTTAGCTTATCTCATAGCCTGAGAGATTTACATCATGTATTGAGCGAGTTAGGCTGAGCGATTTAGGTTGTTTGATGAGCGATTTAGCCTACTTCTTGAGCGGATATTGAGTGATGCTTGAGCGGATAAGGAAATAGCTTGTCTGATTTAAACAAGAGTGGTGAGCTATTTTGAGTGATATCGCCTAGGCTGTGAGTGGAGTGTGAGCGGACTGTGAGCGATTTAAGTTCATAGCTTGTGCGATTTATACTTGGTGTTTTTCTATCTTGAGTGATTTGCAGTCAGTTTTGACCGGGTTTAGAAAGCATGCAGTGACTGAATAAGGAGAGTGTTTTGAGCGAGTTACAACTACTTGTGCGGACTTGAGCGGATTCAAACTTTGTCTTGAATGGATTTCATGCAGTGTTGAATCTCATGCATTGACTGTTGTATAGCATGTAGTAAGTGATTTCTTCATACAGTGAATAGTTTAATTTTTTGCTGTGAGTGCTTTAGATCCATAAGGTGTGTATTTTAGAAGCTGTCTTGAATGGATTAAAAAGCCTGTTTTGAATGATTTATCTTGAGTGAAGTGAGCAATTAAAGTTCATGTGATAAGCGGATTTAACATCCATGCAGTAAGCTATTTAGAGGCTGTGTGTTGAACGGTTTAGAACAGCTTGTGTTGAGAACTTTAGAAAGTGTTGTGAGTGGTTTAGAAGCAGTATTGAGCGGATTTAGGCTGAGAGGTGAACGATTTAGACATCATGCTTTGAGCACTTTTGAGCGGATTAAGGGACACATTGTCTAATCTTTGAGTGATCTTGACTGGTTTGAGAAACTGTTTTTGAGCGAATTTTACTTGGTTTTAGGTGCTTCTTTGGGTGATTTAAGACTTAAGTTTGAATGTTTTAGATATTGTTTTGGTTTAGGCACGTTATTTTTTTTATTTGTTTGAACCTTGTCTAAATTTTGCTAAACATTCTTCCTGACTAATTTGTTTTTTCCAGAAACTGTGTGAATTGTGAATTCCTTTTGAATGATTGTGTAATTCTTTTAGACTGTATTTCTTTGATCAATTTCTTAAACTGCATAGATTCTTTAATTGATCAGACTTAATTTTTCTTAATGGAAACAATTCTAGAGAAGGAGAATAGAGAGCCGAAAGAAAGAATTTCAAAGCTGGAAAAGAACATTGAGGATCATAAAGAGAAATATTTTAATATGTTCGACAAAAACTGTGCTGATAAATAATTTATCAAAGAACTTCAAAGTGAAAATAAAACCTTAAGAGAAAATTCTGAAAAGGTTTTATCTGATAAGGCTAGTGAGTTTGAGAAAACTCTGGACAAAGTAAGGAAAGAATATGAAGAAGAATTGAAGATTTGGACCGATGCAAATAAGAAGTTATTCAACAAACTTCAAGATTTGCAAAAAGTAAAGGGTCATTTTGAGAAAGTTAATACAGATAAAATGGACTTAACCGATAAATCTCATAAATCTGAAAGTGACTTAATTGAGCTAAGAAAACTTCTGAACTTAGAGAAAGAAAAGGTTTTGAAAGCTGAAAAGGATTTGAATGTTGAAAGGAAAAATATTATAGAAATTGAGAAAAGATTTTGTACTGAACGTGAATCTTATGAAAATAAGATTAATTCTCTTGAGCTGAATGCTAAATTTCTTTTGAATCAAAATTCAGATTTTGAACAACTTATCATCTTGGAACGAGCCAAGGTTGATAAAGAAAAGAAAGAGGCAGAACAAAAGCAGAAAACTCTAGATGAAGAGAAAAAATTGTTTCTTCTTGAGAAGAAAAGTATTGTCAAGAAACATGCTGCAATTGCCAAAGAGCTTATTGAGAAAAAGAAATGGCTTGACATGGCCTCGGAGAATGATAAGGGAAGTTCAGATGAAGAAAGAAAGAAGTTTGAGAAAGAAAGAAAAGTGTTTGAAAAGATGTAGAAATAATTAGAAGGTAAATTTTTGGAAACTTCAAAGAAGTTGTCTGATCTAGAGACAGAACTTGTGTCTGAATTGAATATGAGAACTGAACTTAAGAAGAATTATGATTTAGTTGTTGATGAGAGAGATCAGTTACTTAAGAAAGTTTCAGACTTTTCAAGAGCTGAAAACTCAACTGGTTCTCAATCTTAGTGTAAAACTTGCTTTGATAACTGTTCCAGTGTTAAATCCAACAGTTATTCAAGCAGTCCTAAATCAACTGTTTCTAAGAACAAGTCTCATTTTTCAAATCAGTTTTATCAAGGGTATGTCATTGGATCATCCAATAATTTTTCAAAAGTTAAACAAGTATGGGTTAATAGAGCTGATTTAGTTGTGTCTCATAAATCTGTTGTAACTAACACTGTTCTTCCTTGCACTATAAGTTCTACTAATAAAATGACCAGTCTCAGCAAGAGAAGAATCCTATGCTCAAATTGTGGAAATAATGATTTTGTTAACAAGAAGATCAACAGAGGTTATGGGAACAACTGGTTTGAAAACAACTGTAATTCATTTAACAGGTACAATAATGACTGGTATGGTTCTTACTGCTTATCTGATTTACCTGTTAAAAGTTCTAAAAAGAATATATCTAATAAGAATAGATGGTTTGGAAGTTACAATGTACCCCAACCCGATACTAACAAAATAGGACCCAAGTTCATTTGGGTACCAAAATCTATTTAATCTGGTTTTGCAGGTGTGTCAAGATTGTGCTGATCAGAATATCATATCAGTGATACACCAATGTAGGGGGAGTTGTAATTTGATCCAAATAAGGCTTATGAACAATTCATTTCAGAACCCGTGCTTTACCGAGTGTGGTTTCTAAACACCAGTGTTGGATCTTAAATTCAGCTTTGATATTGATCTAATACTCTAGAAAAGCTCTTGAACAATGAAGTGCATCGGAAGTAATAATAAGAGCAAAACAGAGTATTAAGAACACACAGTATTGATGAAGAAGATGAACACAGGAGAATTGCTTCAAAGGTTTTTCAATCAATTTAATTGAAAATTTTGACGATTACAATACAGGAAGCACCACAGATTACAAAGATCCTATCCACTATTTATACTAGTTCCTAACGACCTTAGAGACCAGATCTTGACGCGTGTCTTCATCTGAGCCGTCCAAATAAAGTCGATTATTCCCTAGTCACGTGAGAAGCATATGCGGCTAACAACCTTTGAAAACTGTTGGAACAGAAATTTCATAGAAGACGAAATCCGCAGACCCTCTGTGAGCCCTCTCAGAGGCTCTGCTGTAATTGACTTGCATGTTCCATTTGACAGAGGACTATTTTCCAGAACCTCTGTGAGAGACATTAGAGGTTCTGTCACACTTCACTTGTTCGATCAAACGGCTTCTGTCGCTTAGTCCTYTGTTGTCTTCTGTGGAGTTATCCTTCTGTCAAGACTTGCAGTATACTTTTTCTATACTTTTACAAAATAGGAATAATTGAACTAACAATCTCCCTCTAAGTATGAAAAAGTAATTTTGGACAGTTGGGGTGCAAGAATTGACTTATGAAAAAAATACAAGAGGAGATTAATATCATCCTCTGAAAAAGAATTACATAACTGAAAGAATTAAAAGATTGTGCAGGCCTACACTATTACAAGAG
>NC_037532.1:23655072-23675848 GCF_001531365.2 Cynara cardunculus var. scolymus | reverse complement strand
CGGAAAATTCTTAAAATTTTTGACTAAACTAACCTAACTAATTCCTAATCTATAAATTAACTTCAATAACATTAATATAATCTTAATGAAAGCTAACCTGGGATTTCGAATTTGACTGCTGTCACAACTTGAAACAAAATGCAAACCATAAAGACGTTGAGTGTACATATTTTGAAATAGGGACCATATCCAGATTCTAAGAAACCACATGGACCGATGATGTAATTTACTCTATTAATAATATATTTATTTAATTTAGTTGAAAATTAAAAAACTACCCCCTAAGTAAATAGACCTATTTAACAAAAGTTAGTCTGAGGACCAAAAGTGAAACAAAATGGCAACCGTATTGACCGAAATTATAATTAGTTCAAAAGAGAGACAATAGTTGCTAGTGGGTGACAACCACAAGGATCAAAAATGTTGTTTTACCCTCTAATTAATTGGAATTTGTTTTGTGTTGGTTTTTAAATTGTTAGTTTTGCTTACGTTGGTTTTAACGCATTTTAAAAGTGATTAATCAATTTGTTCATTATTAGAAAATTGGATTGAATTAACACATTAGATTAATCCAATCCAATCTGATCATCCATTGGATGTTGGATGAACTCGATTTGATTCAATCTAGTTAATATTGGTTGGATCTGGTCTGATTCAATGAATATCCAATAGATGGAACATAATCGATCCAATCATTCACTGGATTGGATTGAACCAGTTGACAAAATTCAACATCCAAATGGATGATTAGATCTGTTCGCTTCCCCTAGCATCCAATGGGTGTCAACCAATGAACAAGTCTGATTATCAGTGTTTCCAATTTTGTTACAGATTAGGTTTCTCAATCTAATTATGCTAAAATAAATTCTATTATATAGAGGGAATTTTGTCGTTTTACCAATTAATTAAAAAGATTTAGTCTCGTATTGGAAACCCAAACAATATAATTAGAGGTATTATCGTTATGGTTCTATTTTCGTTATATTTGTACTCCAACGAGTTTTATAAGTTATTCCGAAAGAAGAAAAAAAAAATAATTTGAATTTAAATTTTTTTTCTAAAATTTAATATGAGAAAAGAAAATTGATTTTATAATTATTTTTCACAAATAATATATTATTATTTTATATAGTTTTTATTAAAATACATTAAAATAATATAATTATAAATATTTTAACAATATAATTAATATTAAATTCTCTAAAATATAAAATCAATAGGAGTGGATACAATTTATTTTAAATGGAGAAAAATTGTATGAAATAGCAATCTGTTTTTATAAATTTTTTTATTATAGTATTTTACTTTTAATTTTTTTTATTACATCAATGTACTTTTAAAAAACTTGTTATTAGAGCAACGTACTTTAAAATTTTACCCGTTATAGCATTGGGTAACCTCTTAAATTAAATTTGTCTATTATACCAAGTTTTTTTGCCATCTCATTGTCCACATAGGCTGTCCACATGAACGATAGTGCCGATGTAACATTTTTTATTATAGCATTGTATTTTCAAAATTACTTATTATAACATCATCAATTTCTATTGCAACATTGTATTTTTAATTTTAATATTTTCATCATTTAAACATTGTAAATTTAATCAAATATATTTAATAAAAAATATAATATTAAATTGTATCGGTGATGCTTGTATGTGTTAGCTATTTTGATTTGTTTGCAGAGTTTTAAGAGATGGTGCTTTTTATTTAAAAAAATATAATATTTAATTTAACAAAAAACTTACATAATGGTAAAAAGATTAAATTTCATGTACTATTTGATATATTATTGCAGATATGTTAATGCTAAAAAAGAGTTATCGATTTGGGTATGTTTTACCTTTTATAATATGCTAAAAAACAAAATAAAAAAAACGATACTATAATCTCAAAAATATTTATTATAATTTTTTGTAAACATATTTGATTAAATTTTTAACGTTTAAATAATAAAAATATTAAAATTAAAAGTGCAATGTTGTAATAGAAATTAGTGGTGTTATAATGAAGTAAATTTGAAAGTACAATGTTATAATATGAAATGTCATGTCAGCATTATCGTACATATGGACAGCCTACGTGAACGATGAGGTGGCAAATAATCATGATATTAATGAGTAAATTTAATTTAAAAAGTTATCCAATATTATAACGAGTAAATTTTTAAAAGTATGATGTTCTAATAAAAAATATTTTGAAAATCTATTATTATAATAAAAAGAAACTGAAAATAAAATATTATAATAAAACAAATTATAAAACTAAGTTGTTATTTCGTGGATTTTTTTAATATTATAAGTTTTGTTCTATGTTTGTAAGAAATTACAAAGTATTTACTGCGACGACCTGCGGAGCGACGCCGGCTTCCACAAATAACCCAATTGATGAGCGAAAAATTCAGTGAACTATTTGAAAATTCTAAATTTGTGTCTTTCTTTTTCAAATCTAACGTCCCTCTCTTCGACTTTAGAAGAAGAAAAAAAAGACCACCATCAAGAACAAGCCATGTTGCCTTGACTCCACCATTGAAGAAGAAATGGGAGTTAAAAATCTGTGGGACATTTTAGAATCTTGCAAGAAAACACTTCCTCTTCAACATCTCCAGTAAGTTATCTTACAAATTTCAATTTTATGCCTCAAGAGCTGTAATTTGAAATCAATAATTTTGTGGGTGTAGGAACAAGAGGGTGTGCATAGATCTATCATGTTGGATGGTTCAACTTCACAATGTTAACAAATCACACTGTTCTATGAAAGATAAGCTTTACCTCAAGGGTTTATTTCACCGAATTAGGGCTCTCATTGCCTTGAATTGTAGCCTCATCTTTGTTACAGGTATGATGCCCTAAATCCTAATATATAAAAAAACTGGTTTTGATGGTGGTTTTTAGACAGACACGTATTTGTTTTTATTTAGTTATTTCAAATGGGTTTTGATAGTTTATTAGAAAGAGTAAGAAGCCAGCGGAACAAGTGGGTTTGATAGTTTTTTGTGCCAATGTTACGTAAAAGGTGTTTACAGGGTATGATTTAACATTTTTCTGTGGTTAGAGTGGTGCATCATGGAGGAGGATTTTGACATGCTAAGCCCGGATTCGACCAGAAGTTTGGAAATATGATTTAGGGGCCGTTTACCAACACAAACCGGGTAAGCACTTACCGTATAGGCAAGATTCTCGGTTAGCAAAATGGCATGGTAAGAATGTTGGTAAAGATCATCATCTCTTACCGGGTAACCGTCTTTTACCTGGTAAGCGGCAATAAGTATTTAGTTAACCCGTAATAGGCGATAATAGTTTAGTAAACTGCCTCTTAGATCCCCTTGGTGGTGCCTTACCTTTAGCGTTCTACCAGAATGTTAGTTGATTCAGAAATTTATTGAGTCAACTTGTTGCTTTGGGATTGGCATGTTATACATGGTGTACTAGTGTTTCCCCTCAAGGTGAAGTAGTTTGCCCTCATGCATCTCATCTCACGGGGATGATGGTTTTGAGCTTCAATCGGGTTTCTATTTAAACCTAATGAGAATGAAAATGAGGACATGGACGATCAATTTGTGATTTTGAATTGTGATGCCCATATAAGCTCTTGGTATTGGACTACGGATAAGTTCCCATCATAGTTTGCATACTAAGGTCTAGTGTTACACATGTTGTAGTTTCTTTTTCATTTTTACTGTTGGCTACATTCTATGTCTTAAAGACATAAATACCAAATACAAATTTATGGCCTATATGTTGCTAATTCAATTAGATATTATTAAATTTTGCTAACAATTTTGTAAAAGGAGGCCCCTTTTTAGAATTATGGAAATGACCTTTAAGTTTAAGCTACAAAACATAAAAAACAATGTTTTCTTAAGAAGTAATGGAATTGGAAAAGCTTCATTGATTTCTTGAATAATAGAAGATACATATCTATAGGACTAAGCAAAATATCAAATCTTTTATGATTTGATTTCTCGTCTGCTAATACTCGCAGTCAAGCTTTGATTTTAGATGTTTATGAGTCCAAGCTTGCATAAAAGGAAATAGAACACTCATTCAGATAATCCCTTTGTATGGATATATGGGAGCTATTGGTAACTGGGTACATATGTTAGAGTATGTCTAAAAGTGGATCATGTGATGACTGTAATTTGAACATTAAGTCATGAAACCTATTAATAAAAAGGCATTGTCCAATTTATTATCTCTGTCTTCTGTTCCATGTTACATTTAAATGTGATAATAACCCTAGAATAATTGTATTCTTGAATGTCGCTAATCAAGTATCACTTGGGACCTGGGTTGGGATAATACGATAACAATCAGCATACATAGGGATTCACCTTAGATATAGAATCCACATATGGGTGCAGGTTAGTGTCTCCAAATTATTACCGCTCATCGTTTTATATTATAAATATCATATTTATAATTAGTACCAATGTGAAGAGAACCCAATGAGTCAGATGCTTAGAACATATTTGAATATGGAATTTTGAATAATTAATGTAGTTAATTATTATATTTGATTAGTTACTAATTTAGATAGATTAAAAATATAATCTCATATCATTTTATGTAAGACATAAAGTGGGAATTGACAAGGTATGGGCATGTAAGAGAGTGATGGGTGAAGACTTGTCTTACAAATTTGCAATCAAGTATGGTAGTGATCTAAGGTCGTCACTTTTTGTTACATAATTATCATCTTTTCAAGAAAAGTCATCTCATTTCCACTCTCTTTAACCCATTAAAATCCCTCGTCCTTCTAAGCTTTGGAGCTATGACTAGCATCATGAAAAAATTGTAATCAAGGATAGGCTAGAAGAGGACATCATTTCAAGGAAGAAGAAGAGACCAGATGTAGAGCATGAAGCAAGTTCACCACTTGTTCAATCCATTGATTTGAACTTTAACTATATCACTTATGATGATCTATCACCAAAATTTAGAGATTTCCTTTCTACTCTTGACTTTAAACAAATTCCAAAAAACATTCAGAAAACCTTACAAAATCCGAAGTGGAATACGGCCTTTCACAATGAGATAGAAGCACTTGAGAAAAAATTGGAAAATGGGTACTTACAAATCTCCCACCTGGAAAGAGAAATGTTGGCTGCAAGTGGATATTTAGAGTCAAGTATAGGGTGAATGGTAGTATAGAAAGGTACAAGGTCCGATTAGTTGCTTGAGGGTTAACTCTGTCATATGGAATTGACTATCATGAAACTTTTGGCAACAATTATAAAAGTCAACACAATGCAACAATTGTGAAACTCAAATACTCAACACAATCAAACTAATTACCTCATTGGCTGAGAATCAAGACCAACGTCTACAACAACTGGATATAAAAAAATGCATTCTTGAATGAGGAATTAGAAAAAATATAGTTGTATTCCTGCTAGGTTAATCAAGCAAACAATTAGGTATGTAAACTCAAAATTATTCTATGGACAAAGCAAACCATTAGGGTATGGATTGACAAAGTCTAAAAGTCCATTGTAAATCTTAGGTATACCTGATGTCAAGGCAGATCATACTATGTTTGTTTGACGACTGCAGTGAGGAAAAATTGCCAATATGATTGTAGAGGACATCATTTTAACTGGGAATGATGAGGATGGCCCAAATAATCTATAAGAGTATCTATCACTGGAATTTGAAGTAAAGATCTTGGGAATCTTATCATTTCCCAAAGGAAATACATACTTGATCTACTAAAAGAAACAGGATTGCTCGGATGCAAACCTACTAATACTTCCATGGAACCTCACAAAAAGTTGCACTTGAGAACCAAAAGTACACCAATCCAGACTGGGGAGACATCAACTTAGTTGGGCGTCTCAGTTATCTTGCTCACACAAGGCATGATATTGGCTATGTGGTTAGTATTAGCCAATTTATGAACAACCCAACAAAAGTCACCTGGTCTCAGTATAGAGGATTATATGATTAAGAAGATGACATCCGGCAATGGACATTAGATTGTTCTTAGAAAATAGGAAAACAGATAGTTGAGATCTACTCCGGTACAAAATTGAATGGAGGTGTAAATGATGATATATCAGCTTCTCGGTACTGCCCTTTTGTGTGGGGAAACTTGGTCACTTGGATGTGCAAGAAACAGTTGATGGAGTCAAGAAGTAGTTCTGAAGCGGAATATATGGCATTAACAAAAAGAATTTGCAAAGGAATATAGACCAAATGAGCTCGGTTTGCACATTACCTCTCAGATCCAGATGATGTGTGAAGTAATGCGACTATTAGCAATTTAGCATTGCTACAAATCTGGTGCATCACTGTAGAACCAAACATGTTAAGATCGATCGACATTTCATCATTGATAAGGTGACAAGTGAAGTGGTGAAAATGGACTATCATCACTAAACAACAAGTGATAGAAATCCTCAACCAAGCATTTCCAAGACCTAACTTTGGAGACCTCATATCCAAAGCTTGGATTATATGATATATTCTCTCCAGTTTAAGGGGGAGTGTTGCATTCAGTAGAAAGTTAGGAACGTATTTTATGTTTATCTTTTTGTTTTATCCTCTCTTTTAGGATTAAATTGGATTATGTTAGCTATATAAATCCAATATTGTATATGATTAATTATATGAGAAAAAGAAATACGCTCCTATCTTTCAGCGACTATGTCTTATGATACATTTAACCCTTATTGTATTCTTTTTTTTTCTTAACATGCTTCGAGTTTTACACTTTGTAGTATGTGGGAACGTGAGAGCATATGATGCTTTACTTTACTAGTAGTGAGACTGCCACTCATGGGGGTGTTCTAGTTTCTACCGTATGTTTGTTTATTTATGTCTATAATTGGGCTGCCTTCTTTTACATGCAGTAAGTTACTAGTAACTTTTTGTGTACTACATGTGTTGTTGAGTGACAACTAGAGGTGGTGATGATGTTTGAACCTTTTTTACATCAATTCAAAATAATACACTCTTCGAACCCTTGGTACGAGTTAATTGAGTAATGGAACTTCTTGCAGTCTTTGTTATTAAATTTGCTGTTAACTTATAACTTTCGGTACTTAGTTTTCCCACGTCTCAATTCTAAATCATCGGGCAACTATGAAACATTGCATCGTAACTATCCTAAGATAGCAAAGTTCCATGTCGTCGTATCAGTCATAAACTTTGGGTTTGTGGAAAGAATCCCCTGCGACGGGATAAAATGTTGAAAGAAAAAGAAATTATGTTTTAGAGTCAATTTTCATTATGAAGATGTGTCACGTTAGGGTGTTACTTACTATAATCTTTTTGTGTAATGCATTTTGTTTTTTTTTTTTATCATTTGTTTATTTCAATGGGTTATGGTACTCCGCAGATGGATCAATTCCAGGCATCAAAGTATCCACATATAGACGGCGGTTGCACTTGAACAACGAGGTAGGAATTTCTCTTATGTTATTATAATGCTGTTTTCTTCCATGCATTTTATGTATCGCGATAATGACTTCATCTTATATTTGTTTTGTATGATAGGGCACTCGAGAAGAATCTTCTTTAAACAAAAATGCTTCGCTTCAGAGGAATATGGGCTCTGAGTTCTCATGTATGATAAAAGAGGCCAAGATTCTTGGCTCGGCACTGGGGGTTCCATGTTTAGACGGGTAAGTTTTCGTATTTAATTATGCACATAGTGGTGTGCATTGATTCAGAATCAAAACTAACTGGACCAAACAGAAACTAAATAATTTACAGAACTAAATGAAAGAACTTGACCAAAAGATGTCAGTTCAATTTCAGATTTCATGGGTTCAGTTCAAGATCAAACCATGAATCAGAAGTTTTAATTTTTAATCATTTTTGATTTTCAGTTCTTGACATCTCTTCAGGGTTTAGGTTGGATCTTGTTTGAATGAGATGTAATACTGGTTACTGTTTCTTAGATGAACACCATCAAGAAAGAAAACGTCTGTAAAATTTATGTTCTATAAACGACATATTTCTCAACATAAAAAACCTTCTTTTGAAGTTCAATCATGGCAAGATACATCAAATTTTGCCAAATGGGGTGCAATCCACACCTTGTTTTAATTAACCAAAATTCATAATCCTATTACGACATGGATGATGGGGTCTTCATAATCCAAAAATTGTTTTTGTACCTTTCTCACATTCTAAATTAGTTGGGAGTCTTCCCGGAAACAACTGCCCTACTCTTTAGGGTGGAGTGGGAATTTTGGGCTCGTTTGGTTTGGTTTGGTTTGGTTTGGTTTTTATTACGACATGGATGATATACATGCACCTATTTAACCTTTTGAACTTCTTCCTACTCAGAATCGAGGAAGGTGAAGCTCAATGTGCATTGTTGGACTCGGAGTCATTATGCGTAAGTAAAGACTATCCATAATCATTTAAGACGGTTTACGTACCTGAATCATAAATGTCACCATTTTTGTCATTACATTTCATCGAAGCTTTCTAATACGCCTCCCACAAATTTGTGGTTTTTCAGGATGGGTGTTTCTCTTCAGACTCAGATATCTTTCTTTTTGGAGCAAGAACAGTTTACAGAGACATTTGCCTTGGTTAGCATATGTGACTTTCTTTTTTCACTTATATTGGAATAGAATTTAAGTTGAGCGTGTTCTTTACCATAGGGCTAAATGTATTCTATTCTTGTAGGGGAAGGTGGTTATGTTGTTTGTTATGAAATGGATGACATCAAGAAAAAACTTGGATTCGGAAGAAACTCGTTGGTGAGTTTTGTTACATATTGCTTTCTTATACTAACTAAAGAAATCATTTTTCTCGTTTTCAGTTTTATCTTAAACACTTGTATGTGTAGAGTGCATTTTTGGTAGATTGACGATGTAAAGTTTTGTTGCACGAGTAGAAACCCTGTTTTCCTAATCTTATACTCCCCTTAGTACAAAAAAATGCAATGTTTGATATGACAAATGTAGGGAATGCCTCTTAATTGGTAATGAAATTTATGGTCTGATATTGGAGTTAGTAGTTTCAAGTAATAATTGCTGATACTACCTCGTTCCCCAAAAAATGTACACAATTATAAAGGCGCACAATTTTAGAAATGTATAATTATTACACTTTTTTAATTAACTAAATGACAATTTTGCCCTTAGTATCTCATAATTAAGGGTAGATATGGAAAGTAGGCACTTATTTTCAAAGTGGACACTTATTTTGGAACAAACTAAAATAGAAATGTGAACACTTATTTGGGGACGGTGGGAGTCTCCACTATGATTGCGGATTCCGTTTTGATATTGAATAGATTAGAGCTTACATAAGTTACTTTGGTCTTCAGATTGCTTTGGCCATCCTTCTTGGTTGTGATTACTTGTCGGGTGTCCATGGGCTCGGTCCAGTAAGTTTGAAACTTCCATAATTCTTTGTTATTTATTTTCACTTAGGGGCCGTTTACCTAAACACTTACCCGGTAAGCACTTACCTGTAAATTCAACACAATTGTTTACTTACCGGGTAAAATTTTATTCACTAAAACGCATCGTATGCAACAATTTATCCCGGTAAGTGCTAACCATGGTAGGAGTCCTCGTCCTCACTTACCGGGTAAGACTCTCGATTCTTGTCTTCGCTCTTACCGGGTAAGATTTTTAGTCCTTACCATATTCATCCGGTAAAGTAAAGTGACTTGGTAAGCGCTTACTCGGGTAAGCGTTTGGTAAACGGCACCTTAATCTTCTTTGATCAATACTAATATTTATATGGACTCATATGCAGGATTCGGCATGCCAGATCGTTAAATCTTTGGGGGAAGCTGCTGTTCTTCAAAGAATCGCATCAGAAGAGTTGTCACTTCTAAAGAAGGCAATTTGTTCCAAGAAACGGAATCAAGTACTTGGGTGCAACAATAAAGAGAACATCCCACCTCATGAATCAAACGGTAATGGTAAACTAGCTTTCTGTATGATTTGAAGCTCTTAGGATAATATCAATGGGGAATGATTGGTATGTAACGACCGCATTTTATATTAAAAAGTAATTATTAAATGTTTTCTTGGATTGGTTGAAGTTCTATACTTCAACTAAATTTCAAGATGATTAATACTCCTTTAGTCATTACCATATTGCTTAAGTTAGTTGCAGAGCCATAAGTTAGACTAGGGTGCGTAGTTATCTTACCTTGGTTATGTTTTTCTCGTACTTGCTTCTATGTGTATCTTATTGCTTACTCTTAAGCAGCTTTGCAAAATTTATCATATCTCTCTCTCTTTTACACACTTTTCATCAACAGAATGTAACAATTTTGACCCCTCAAAACTCTTATTTGATAAATAAGAATTAAACCTAGGAGTCTTCACGGAAGTTAGTCGCTCTACCCTTTGGGATAGAGGTCAGGTTCGTGTACTTAATAGCCCCAACCCGACACCACCTCCGGGTGTGATATACCGGGGTTGTTTGGTTTGGTTTGGTTTGGTTTGGTTTATTGATGAAATGACTAAAATATTCTTGGGTAATGATAAAGTAAGGGAATCTTGTGGACTAGAACTTGTAGCATCATTAATTTGTAGCAGACAAAGCGGTAATAGCTTGAAATTCTCCCAAATTGGAAATCTTAATAGTTTACCAAGGAAACTATCAAGAGGTTTTTAGTTCATCCAATATGACGAGTGGTTTAATTTCTGACATCTATTGTTTTGTAGGACATAAAAGTAATTTACCAAGGAATTGTGAGTTTCTAGAAGTGATGGATGCATACCTCAAACCAAAATGCCATTCAGCTGATTCTCAAATGGTACACAGGTATATTTGCTTTAAATAACCTTCTATGAAAGTCACTTTTACTAACCAACCTTCTAATGGTTTTTCAAGATTTTGTGGGGGCCGGGTGTTTAACACCGAAGGCGGTTCATTTGAAGGTTATTGAGTTAATTTTTTAAGGTGGTCATGCGTCTAATGAAATCTTAATCATGATCGTTTAACTAAATGACTCATGTAAACATGTATGATGAGTCACGTGCCCATTGGCACACCCCTCTGCACAACCCGCAAGTGTCGGATTCAAAATTTCAAACTCAAGATATGTTAGTCATCCTGAATATGTTCAACCACTCGAGTAAACGAAACTGGTTCTTGTAATTCATAAACAACTTTTAGCCAACAATTAAGGAAAAAAAGATTTGTTACCGGTGGAGTCCCACATCAGCTAGACTTGGACCATTTATCATCCATATATGGTGGAAGCTCCTCCTCTCCTCAAGAGCTCCTTTGGAGAGAGTAATGTAACGGGGTTCCACATATTTTCTAATAGTTACCATTTACTTTCATTGCAGGGTTCTTGGTATGCATCCATTTCATCGTCCCATGCTTCAGCAGATATGTGCTCGATTTTTTGAGTGGCCTCCAGAAAGAACAGGTACATTGTGTCTTTTTGACGAACTGGGTATGCTAAACGTCAAAAAGAAAGAAAATTAAAATTGATTCTGATTCATTCCTACATCTAATGATGATCTTCTGGTTCAGATGAGTATATACTTCCAAAGATTGCCGAAAGAGACTTGAGACGATTTGCAAATCTGCGTTTCACTTCTTCTCACTTAGGAGTTCGGCTTCCATTAGACAAGGTGATATAATTTGCATTTTGTGATGTCTAAAAACAATTGTTTGAACTTTATGGATTACACCAACTCATCAAATTTAGTTTTCTTGATACGCTCATTGAGTGACTGACCTCTAGAACCAGTATACTTGCGAAAATGCCCAAAGTTTCCACTATTATTTGTTAGGATGAGCAATTATGGAAACATTGCAAAAAATGTAACTGCAGAAAGGAGAAAACCATCGTACTTGGCACATAGTTTCCCTCTGTTTTTTACAAAGACAGTTGTTTGTTTGCAACGAAAAGGCAAGTACGATGGTCTGAAAAACCATCACTACAACAAAATTGGGTTTATAGGACACAAAAAATGTCCAAGTGTTCTTAATATTTGTTTTATAGGACTTCAGTTTATAGGACCAAATACTTGTGTTCTCTATGTAAAAGTGTTACAATAAGTTTATAGATCGTTTTTGGACATCTTAACAAGTTCTTTAGGACATTTGAAATAAACCATGCTATTAACTTTTTTATAAAGATGCATTCATAGGACATATTTCAAAAGTTCAATACGATAGTTTATTTTAAAAGTTTCTAAAAAACTTGTTAAATCCCCAAAAACGTCATAAACTTAATGCAACGCTTTTACGTAGGACGTGCAATTGTTTGTCCTGTAAACGTAAGTCTTATAGAACAAGCTATTAGGGCACTTAGATATTTTTGGTATCCTATAAACACGATGTTGTAAAAGTGAGCAACTCTATTCCTTTCTCATTATCACTTCAAATAATTTGTGGTCGTCTTGAAACATATGGTTTCTACTGCAAATTTAACGGAATTAGTCTTAAACAAGTCTTTTCAATGGTTATGGACTTATGAACCAATCACCGTTGCAGATACCAGTGAAGTGCCCGGTTTCTGGAATTGTTAAGCGCCGGAAAGCTCAGGGAAAGGAGTGCTTCGAGGTTTTGTGGGAAGAAGTTGATGGACTTACTAGCTCTATCGTACCAGGTGAACTTGTTGAAAGGTAATAACCATTAATAGTCATTTTTTTCATTTTTCTTGTGTTTTATTTGTGTAAATTTAGGGGTTGTGTACCAACACTTATCGGGTAAGCATTTACCGAGTAAGAGAGTCACTACCCTCAATTAAGTAAGATTGTTGGTACACACCATCATGTCTGACCAGGTCGGTAAGCATTGACCTGTTAAGATGGTAAGGTTATTGGTCAACAAAATGGTACTGTAAGATTGTTGATAAACACCGTCGGCTTTGACTAGAAAAGCATCTCTTGCACAATAAGAGGCAGTAAATGTTTGGTTACTCAATAACAGTAACAAGCATCAAGTGTTTAGTAAACAATCCCTTGTCATTTTCTGATACAGTGCTTGCCCAGAAAAGATAGTGGAGTTCGAAGAGAAAATAGCAGAAAAGAAGAAGCCAAAACCACGTAAACCAAGACCAAAGCCATCGGAAAGGAACAAATCTCTTAGCGAAATTGATGTCAAACTCCAAGAACTTGTGCTTGAAATTGAAGGTGCAAGCTCTTCTGCTCACACTTTTCGTTTACTCGACGAACCAATGGTCAACACGAGGTTAAATGGTGCAGAGAGTTTGTGTGCGATTGAGACAGAAATCGTGAATCTGTCTACGCCTTTGGTTGTTCGGAAATCAAAAGGGAAAGGTGAAACGGAGATCATTGATCTCTCAAGCCCATTTCCGGTTAATGTGATCGAGTTAAGTGAGTCGGAAACAGATGTGTCGCCTGAACATATGAAAAAGGTTCGAGAACTTAGATCATTTGTAGCTAGCATCAGGGATGAATTCTCTTAGATTCACAAATGAATACCCGAACTTATGGTTAACTATTTGGAATGTATTTATGGTAGAGTGTACCATAGTCGTAGGTAGATCATGAAAGACGAAGCAAATGAAGTTGTTCATTTTGGTTTGTGATCAGACCAAAATCCATGGACCCGAAATCACTGGAGCATAGGTTTCAACTTTCAAGCCTAACCGCTTTCAGAAGTGTATCTATTAGATGCAGCAGAATATATAATTCAACTGCAAACTGAAGCGTCTTTAATTTATTTTTTGCTGAAAATGGATCAATTATGAGATGAGATTCTCTTGTTTATTTGGTTGATTATCTTTTTATATTAGGGGGTGTTTGGGTTGCTTATAAAACAACTTATTGACTTATTCCAGTGTGGTATCGTCGTACCGGTAATAAGCATTTTTTAGTGTTTGGGTAAACAACTTATACCGGTGCCAAATTGGTAATAAGGAGTTTTTGAATAAGTTAAACATAATAAGTTGATAAGTGCTTTTGTAGAAAAGCACAGGTTGTTTCAAATAAGCAATCCCAAACACCCTTTTATAATAAGTTGATAAGTGTTTTTGTAGAAAAGCATAAGTTATTTCAAATAAGCAATCTCAAACACCCCTTAGAAAGAGTAGTGGAGGTTTCGAGTCTCTATTCTTAATATTTAAAGAAATGGGAAAACATTGATATTCTAGGAATTGAAAATTGTTTTATAAGTTGTATGGTTTGCGGGTATTGGTGGGATTTGAAATTAGATTTCATCCCGATTTTGTGTTCGGTTGAGGAAAATCTGAAAATGAAATACCACCCACGAACATCGTATTTTGAAATCTCTCAAGGGTAGTTGGTATTTTACGGAATTTTATAGTATTTCTTTGTGATACTGCTTTAAAATATGTTATAAATGTTTATTTTATGATAGTCACTTAATAAAAAGTAATTTAATTATGTTTATAATTATATATAATTCACTATCCATAAGAATATAATCAACTCTATTCCAAAATCTACAAACAAAACATACCAAAGAATCCAAATCCGAAACCTTCAAAAGCATTCCGTCAAACCAAACGTTCTATAATATAGTACTCTAGATAATCCGGTCAACCATCGGCGTATCAGCTTCCAGAGCTGATGCTTTATCCAATCCAGTTTTTGTCCCTTGATTTTGTAATTAGATCTATTTGTCTCAGATTAGTTTGAAAACCTGTGCAATCAATTAGGTTTAGAGAACTTTGAAGCCATAAATCAAGTAAAAATCTGATCCAGTTTGACTTGATGTCATTTTATATGTACAAATTACCCTTAGCAAGTTTTGTTTATTTAAAAACTTATGTCAAAGGTGCATAATTTCGGTTAACAAATTTATGAGTATTCTTTTTCTCACTCATTTTGTTTAATATCTAGCGTGACTCATTTGTCATTCTCTTATGACATAGACAAGCAAAATCCGATATAAAACTCACTTGTTTTGCTCTTATGGTAAAATGTTATGAAGCCCGTTAAGACTTATTTGTCTTTTTCTTATAGCAACATCTATAAAAATGATGCAACTGTCATTGTTCCAGCTACTAAACAAGTCGACCATGGCATCATTTACACGTAGTATGAACACAAATGGATATTGTTTGCATAATAAAATAATGGCTCGTTGTTTGACGCAATGTTTTTTAGGGATTTGAATTTCGTGGAATGATTTGTAATCTTTGGTTTCTAAGGTTTTTTTTGAACGGGGTGGAGATTTTATAAAAAAAAAACTAGCAATAAGTTAGAAAAAACAAATTACATGTAAGAAATAGTAAGGATGGAGGGTTTTATAACCAACTCACTCACTTCATGTTAAACTTCCTACTCCTATTTGTAACCCAGAAGATCAAATGGGTCACAATACTATCCCACAACACCGCTTTCTTGGACTTAGGGGTCGTTTACTAAACGTTTATCCGGTAAGTGCTTACTGGATAATTTTCCTTACCGGATGAACATGACAATGGTCAAAAATCTTACCTGGTAAGAGCAATGATAAAGATGAAGAGTCTTACTCGGTAAGTGATGGTGACGACTCTTACCCGGATAAGCGCTTACCAGGTAAATTATTGCATACAATACCATTTTGATGTACTACAATCTTATCCGGTAAAATAAATTACAGTGTTGACTCCTAATGGTAAGCGCTTACCAGGTAAGCATTTAGGTAAACGGCCCCTTAGGAAGCCTAAAAAGAGCCCCATTCCGAAAAGACTAAATAACATGTAAAGTCTTTAGAACTACAGCCTCTAAGCAAGTCAATTCCACTTTCTTCAAAAGCAAAGATAATAACCACCCAATCCCATCCGAATTGGAATTAAACTCCGGAATATTCAAATCCCAGCATCAACCAATTTGCTTCCAAATATCCCAGGCCATTTGACAAGAAAATAAACAAGTGACTCATCGATTCAATCTCCAAATCGCAAACCGCACATAAGAGGGAATGCACATTAATTCCTCTTTTGTCAAGATTGTCTCAAGTTGGAATTTTGTTCAAGCCCAACGCCAAGCAAAAACATTAAACTTGATAGGGACAAGTTGATCAGATCTAGTAGAAGAATGATCTATCACCAAAAATTTTGAGTCTATGTAATACAAGCGGAAGCCCTCGAGAACTCACCCGGACCATCAAGGGTGTGTTTGGTGCGCAGACAGGACAGGACAGGACGGGACATGACAGGACAGTAACAGCTGTTCAGCGTTTGGTAAGACAGGACAGGACAGGATAGAACTGGTTAAAATGACCAATTTACCCCCAGTGAACTGTTTAGTGTTTTTTCACTACAAAATGCATTCTGGTAACACTGGTCCTACTACCACTACAGCCCTAATAATTCATCATCAACAACATTCAGCAATCATAATCAATGTAAACTCTCTAAATAAATCATAATACTTCATTAAAATCCCTAATAAGTACTTCAATTAATCAAGTTGTTGGCGAAATCGAGTACGAAACCACCATCATAATATAATTTCTTACTTGCATGAAACAAGAAGAAAGGTATTTGAAGAGTTTCTTCAAATTCGTGATGTAGTTGCTGTAAGAAGCAGCAGCGACGGCCATCGGAAAAGCAGCAGCGGCGGCCATCGGAGAAGCAGCAGCGGCGGCCATCAGAAGTCGCTGTCACCGGTCGCCGGTTGAGCGGTGGAAGCGATGGAGGAGAGGAGAGTGAAGGGGAAGAAGGAAGGTATGCGTATGAGGTTTTTGAGGGTAAAGTGGTAAAAAGTTTCTTGTTCTACTTAGTTCCATGGGTAAAGGGTGGACAACCTTGTCCCACCCTTGTTCTAGTTTGTTCTAGTTAGTCCCACATAAAACCACACCAAACATAGGACAATTGTGTTATGTCATGTCCTGTCCCACCCTGTCCAACGTACCAAACGCACCCCAAGGGACCAAACCCATCTATCTCTTTGACCAGAGATCATGATTGCATCTAGAATCCCCCATAAAGCTGACATCCGTGAATCCTCCACCCCTCGGCAATCTATGCAAAACGGATCCCAGTCCCCTAGGACCAATCCGCTACTTGTTAACTCTGGGCCTGTTCGTCCTGCGATCTTGGACCAATGCCGATTTTTCACGATCAAGCGCATATCCCCTCAAAAATTGCACTTTAAGAGAGGAATCTCCCAACCAAATATCATCCCAAAAAGAGCGTAGACTCACCATTACCCACTTTTTCTTGCAAAAAGAAAAAAAGGTGATTTGTCTATCTGTTGAACCGACTTTAAAAAAGAGATCTAATAAGAATTGGACGCCTTATTGGGTAACCACGATCCAATAAGCCCGCGAGGACCATAAATCGACTTAAGCACTTTGACCTAAAAAGCATTTTGATCCATACACAACCGCCAAATCAATTTGAATAAGAAAGCTCTATTGAAAGCAAACAAGCTTCCAATGCCAAGGCTCCCTCTTTTTTACTAGTCGAACACTTTTCTATTTCACCCAAGTCGTTTTCTTTTTATCAATTTCACCTCCAACAAAAAAACGGTTCCTCAAAGACTCCAACACTTTTTCAACCAAACTAGGAAGTTTAAAAATCGACAAATAGTAAGAAGGAAGACTACCCAATACGGATTTAAGAAGCGTAATCCGATCCTCTACCGAAAGAGTTCGAACTTTCCAATTAGAAAGTTTAGTAATAAACTTGTCGACCACCCCTTTGGCCCTTTCCAACCATCATTTTTCACCATATTACATCCAAAACCACATCCCAGGGCAGTCCTAGGTAATTGAACGGTAGATCTAAAAACCACGTCCCACCACTGGGGAGCTCCACATAGTCCACTCCAATTCCAGACAATTTACTTTTTTGAATATTTATTTTAACTCATAAATCAAATAGAAACATCAAATGATACACACAATATTTTTAGCACTAGATTGCGATCATTCACCTACAAAAACTGTACCATCCGCATAAAAAAGATGTGATAAAGGTAATTTACCTTTGCCAATTTTTGCCTCATACCAATTTTAGTTGGTATCAGTTGTTGGTACTCCGGGTTTACAAACTATGCCCGATGAGTTAACCAACATGGGTTTTGATGATGATCAAGTTATTGCTATTAGCATATACTTTGGCGATAACCCGATTCAACTACGCCTATGGAATAGCATTAACGCTACTTTGAAGCCAAAATTTGTGACGACCATCTTAAAAAAGTTAGACATGTGATGTTGGTTGGTAAACATTTGATCTTTTGTGTTTAAKTCTTTTGGTACACAATTGTAAACATTTGATCTTTTGTGTTTAGGTCTTTTGGTAAACATTTCACTTTTTGTTTGTGAATATGATGTTTAAATCTTTTGATTTATTAATGTGAGTTTTTAATTAAGATTGATTTTTGGAAATTTTTTGGTATTTTTAAATAGTATTTGTAAGCATTTATTATATTGATTATTTAGTGAAAAAACACTAAACAGCTTACTGGGGGTAAATTGGTCATTTTAACTAGTTATGTCTTGTCCTGTCATGTCTTACCAAACGCTGAACAGCTGTACTATACTGTCCTGTCCTGTCCTGTCATATCCTGTCCTGTCCTGTCCTGTCTGCGCACCAAACGCACCCTGAATGACCACATGCAAACCTTCTATAGCCAAAAAGAAATAGAGATAGAGGATCTCCCTGACAACGACCACGAAAAATCTTGAAATTTTTGTTAGAAATTGAATTCCATGCTTTTCTAAAATTGATTGTATCTATTATTTTTCGCTTAGACGAGATGTGAAGGCAATGGAGAGATTAGGACACAATTGATGAAAGAGGTGGGTAGAGATGTGATGGAAACAATTTAAATCCATGATATTTGGATTTGAAATGATAACCATCTCCAATAGATTTCTAAATCTGTTGGTAGTAGGATTTCAAATCCAAACTTTCCTACACATGATTGGAATGGAATTCAATTTCAAATGTCGAAATCCTACCAATTTCACCAAATCAAACGAGCCCTCGGGGAAATATAAGTTAGGGGCCGTTTACCCAATTGCTTACCGGTAGGGCTAGGATCGTTCGTGTTCACCTAGTGAGCAGAATATCCCCATAGTGGCGGTGCAAGTGTATACCGACACTATGATCGCTTGCAAGTAATAAAGTGGTACAAAGTACCGAGATCGTTCCCACAGAGAAGGTAGAGATTTAGAGATTTTTCATGAACTTCTTGCACGAGTTTCGAGATGTAAAATAAAGTTGGATTTTTGTTTATAAAAAGACCAAAATAAGACCGACTAGCTAATTAACGAAATAAACTTCTAATATCAAATGATGGGCATGGGTGCAAATGTTGCTTAAGATAAAATTAACAATAAAATGGTTAGACTTTTACGAGTTGTTTATAAAAGTTCCAATATCTCCAAAGTGAACTTTTATAACCGGACCTCATAAAATTCCACAAGGTTTTTACGTTTACCACTTCGAAACTTGTCGATCTAGCTAAAAAGTAAAAGGAATGCGATTCTTACTCAAATCTCTTTGTGATAAAAATACTTATTGCTTTACCCCTAGCTAGATGCATGCAAAATTCGTGTCTCCACGTAATTATTCAAAGACCCTCTCGAGTTCATTGTGCATCACTTAAGCCGTATTTCGGATCCGCCCATCTCTAGGTCTAAGATCTAATATTAACACTTCAAAGTGATCAGCTTATCCGCATTTTAAGCACCGTCTTAAGTGACTAAGTTATGAAGTGATAAAAGATAAAAACACTCAAATATTGTATAAACATCCTAAGTTAAACTCACACTCACACTCATACAAGTAATTTAGCTAGACATAATGAAAGTAATTACAGACATAAAATAATACTGAAATATAAATTGCATTAATGTAAAACTAAATTATAAGTACAAAGAAGTAAAATACTAGAAATTAACGACATAAATTAAAGACATAAATTAAAGGCATAAATTATAGACATTTAATTAAAAAGCATAATAATAATTAAGAAAAGAGAAGAGAGACACACTAGAGAGTAATGTCTTCAATGGTGTTGGGCACACCTCAAAATGGCTCCTCAAGGCCTCTTTATTAGGGGAGAGGAAGGGAGGAAGGTACACTCAATCATTACCCCAAGGGTAATTAGTACAAAGCTAAAAAAATACAAAATAAAATAAAATAGAAGAAAGAAGACAGCTCATATACAGCTGTAGAAAATATCTGGAGGAATCTTTAAGCTGCACGTTTCCCAAGAAGCTGTAACAAGGCTGGTAGACTTCCCATAGTGGTGCCACAGTGGGCAGTGCTATCAGAAAAATACAGGTTTTTGGAATAATACCTCTTCCTTTGTGTTTCATCATTTTTTTTAAAAAAATTTGGAATAAAAGAATAAAAACAAGAAAATTGGGTATTTAATAATAGCAAAAAGGGAGGAAATAAATAGGAAATAACTCTTAAAAATAAAAGTTATCACTTACCCCATAAGCGTTTACCTATAGGAGTCAACACTATGATTTATTTTGATGAGCAAGATTTTAGTACATCAAAACATACTGAATGCAACAATTTACTGAGTAATCGCTTACCTGCGTAAGAGTCGTCATCCTCACTTACCGGTTAAAACTCTCCATCATTCTCACCCATTAAGATTTTTGACCCTTCTCATGTTCATCCAATAAGGAAATTTATCCGGTAAGCACTTTACCAAGTAAGTGTTTAGTAAACGTATAATATCCGTGTTTCGTTAACTCGTACAAATTGGGTAAAGAGAATTTTGGTAGAATTATGCATAATATATTTGTACCCTATGCTTAACTAATTTGTACCCTAGACTAGTTTTACGTCAAAAATATGTTTATACCTATATTGACGTAAAGTTGGAATTTAACTTGAAGGGTAAAAACCGTCAAATAGTTAAACTTTATATATATAT
>NC_037532.1:23649589-23653442 GCF_001531365.2 Cynara cardunculus var. scolymus | reverse complement strand
GGGATTTTGGGATGAGAGTTACGGAGATGACAATATTGAAGATAACTCATTAAGTCATATTTTTGTTAAACTTTTGATGACTAATGTAGACATGCTGTATTTTGGGACCGTATTTTGAGATACGTTATCTCCGTTTGTGGTTATGTAATTATCTTTTGGTAAATTTTATTAGCCGCTCTGTTTTATTTAGCACATGTTTGTTTTATTCCAATTGTGACATCTCCCGTCTTTGACCACGCGGGACGGGGGTGTTACAAAACGGCTCCTTACTGTGTTTAATGTTCATGGGGCGTTTGGTCACCAAAATGGAATCCGGTGGAATTGGAATCCATCAAAGAAGTTTGACTTTGAAAAAATTGGGATGAAATTTGATCAAGCGTTTGGTTGGTTGGAATTATAATGGAATATCTCAAAATAAGCGAAATCCCATGTCCGTTTTGCCAGAATGTAGTTTCAAAACTGGAATGAAATAACAATAAATGGAATCTCTCATACTTTTTCATTAAATTTTAAATATAATATAATGATAATATTAATTGGTGGGGGTGGTGGCTGTGATGAAGAAGGTAGTTGCGTGGTGGCGTTGATGGTGGGTGGGGTGACAACTATGACGATGACAGTAGTGACATGGTGGTATCGACAGTGAGGTGGGCAATAGGTGAGGGTAGGGGTGTAAAGGAGTCGAGCTTTTAACGAGCTACTCGAGCTCGTTTATCTCGAGCTCGGGCTTAATAATTATCGAGATTGAGCCGATCTCGAACACAAAATAAAGATAGTTTAGCTTAATGAGTCAAGCTTCATAACACCAATTTTCGGCTCGACTCGTTCGAAAGCTCAATTAAACTTTACGAGTCGAGTTGAGCAGAGCCGAGCCATTCGACCATACACTTATTTAAACCAACTATACTTACATGTTTACAAATTATATAATCAATATATAAAAATCAAGGAGCTTGAGTAAATAAACGAGTTACTCGATCTCAAATTCTAGTTCATAAACGAGCATCGAACTCGAGCTTAAACATTGAAAAATATTTGAGCTCGAGCTCGAGCTTGATATCTTTTTCGATCCGAGCTCGAATAACTTGCTACTCAACTCGACTCTTTTACACCCCTAGGCGAGAGGGTGGGGCTATGACAACGACAATAGTGACATGGTGGTATTAGTGGTGGGTGGCAAGGGTAGGGGCACAAGGTGGATGGATGGGTGGTAGGTGGATGACAATTTTAACAACGACAATACGGGTGTGGTGGTGGTTGAGTAGGGTGAAGGTAGGGGTTGAGTGTGGGGTGGCAGGTGTGACAGTAGTAGCACAGTCGTGGTTGGGTGGCAACGGTGACAACAAACAATAATGGCATGGTGGCGGGGGTAGGGTAAGGTGGGGTGGGTATTGTTGGTTAAATTGGATGTAAATATGATTCTTGTCTTTTTAAGACATTTGCCAAGGGATGAAAATTCAATTCATTCACTTATGTCTAGGAATGATAAATTATTAATGTGTGGAATTCAAAAGAAATTAAATGAATCGATTTATTTCTAGGAGTGAATCAAACAAATGAATTGGATTTTGGTTTTAAAAAAAATTGACCATTCCAACTCCCTTTAAATCCCATGGATTCCATGAACCAAACAACACTACCACTCTTGTAAATTTGAGGGGCCGTTTACTAAATACTTGCCCGGTAAGTGTGGATCGATAGTTATTCCTCACCTAATGCACATGACAAGGGCTGAAAATCTTACCCGATAAGAGCAATGATAGGGATATAGAGTCTTACCCGGCAAGTGATGGTGAGGACTCTTACTCGGGTAAGCATTTACCGGGTAAATTGTTGCATACAATACCGTTTTAATATATTACAATCTTATCTGATAAAAATAGATTATAGTGTTGACTCATACCGGTAAGCACTTGCCGGGTAAGTATTTGGGTAAACGGCCCCTGACTTTTTGTTGGTTCCAAAGTGTGCTTAACATTCCATGACAAGTTGGCAACACCAACTGACGATGCTTAGTTGGTCTTAACCAACAAAATGCAATATCAAGATATGAGTTTGAGGCATTGTTCATAAAGAAGATTGCAAGTAATTTATTTGACTTGATAGGTCTAGATTGATTCTTAATAATTTTTAATACATTCAATAATATTAATTCCTCGATTGTGTATCGATAGTTTATTTAGAACACAAAAACCAACTGCTACATGTATTTGATTGCAATTGATCGTCTTAACCATGTTTAAACATCAAAAAAAACAATGTTGCTTACCACCAAAACCCTAACAAGAGTGCTCTATTGATTTAATGATGAAAAACTTCTGATAAACTAAAGTAACCGGCATAATAGCTAAAGAACTAAAGTAATGAAGGATGAGTCTTTCAAAGACATGAAACTGGTCATCGAATGGGAAGTTATTAATTGTTGATCCACTAAAGGATTGACTGAGCAAGTTGTTCAACATTTGCATAGTATCAATAGCAACCAAAGAAGTAGTTTATCCAGAAACACAAATTAAAGTTTTGCCACTGAAATGATAAGTTTTAAGCTGAGCTTCCAACAATGATCAATTTATGAAGACTCGATGTATTTGATCTTGTGACATCTTTTTAGTCAAATGAAGTAAAGCTATTATCGATAAGATGTCACCATTGAGAATTGAGTTACGATGAAGCTGAAGTTGATCAAATACAAAAATGAAGCTGAAACATTACCTGATCAAGTGAATCAAATTGGCCAGCCACAAACACTCCTCCTATGACAAAACAACCCTATATACCATTATATTGTATATATAGATAAACATATAATGTTAAACTGTAATGTCTGTATAAGTTAAAATAAATTGTTTTTAGTTGTACTGAATGACATAAATGATCATCATACTCTCTTCATTTTAGTTTAGCAACTCATTAAATACTATTTAATGCATATGACGAATAAAAATATCAATCTAAACATTCATTTAAATATAAACACTTCATCTGCTATAAATATACAAATAGAATAACAATACTAACATTTACGTATGTGTAAATGAGTAGAACGAGGTTAAGAGGAAAATTCAAAAAAATTAAAAAAATTAAGAAACACTTGAACCATTCATTTGTATGTATGTACATGTACATACAAAAAAATTGAAGATGTTGAGTTTCTATGCACATGTCTTGAGTTTCTATGCACATGTATTGATGTGCATGTTATTGTTATGGACATGCACATATCATATAAATTACGTTTATGCACATGTATATATCATACAAATAAATGATTATTTGGTGCTCGGTTTTTCATTTTTCTATTATGTGTCTTTTAAAAATGAGTATACCTCAAAAATTAAATAACTACTTTGAGTTTCTTTTAAAAATTATAGTGAATTACATTTTTGGTCCATCTAAATATCTGTTTTTTGGTTTTCATCCCTTCAATATATAAAGTACATTCTTGGTCTAAAAATAGTGTTTTAAAGCCTAAACTGGTCCCTCCTATAGATGTCGTCCAAAATGTTGTCATTAGGGCTGCCATGTGCCTCTAACATGAGGGGCATTTTGGTCATTTAAGTGAGGGACCAAAAATGCAATTCACTCTATAATCTTTGTGTATTATTTTTCTTTGAGTGAATCATGTTTTTGGTCCCTTATCTACATCAATTTTTTGGGTTTTGATTCCTTATCTATGATGACCTTTTTGGTTTTGGTTCTGTTCCTTGTAATTACATTTTTCATTGCTTATTTTTATGTACATATTTTTAAGTTTACGTACAAATAACTTCTTAAAAGAATTAACTTTAATAATTTTCTTATTTTAAAATTCTCAATACTAATTATATAACTAAAAAATATTCTATAATTTTGT
>NC_037532.1:23644523-23649009 GCF_001531365.2 Cynara cardunculus var. scolymus | reverse complement strand
ATAGAACTGGTTTAGGAACAAAAGCCTTGTTAGTTTTGATTGACAATAGATTTTCTAATCTTGATCAAGCTATTATAGGAACGATGGAAATAGACTTAAACAACAATATAGGTGTTGCTTATATTRCTCCTCAAAACTTTTCATTAAGTGTTAGTGATTTCTGTAAGCATGTTACTGTGCAAATCCAAACACTAGGATATGAAAACTTTATAGGAAGAAATTTGGGAGTAGAGATTGTATTTTTAGGAAGACTAACTGGAACAGCTGGAAGTCGGTATAATGTGGACATTAACTCAATCATACAGACTGTGTCTTCTAGAGGAATACAAATGATACTTCCCGTCCAAATTGATTCTCAAACCATTGCTGCAAGTGAATGGACCATTCCATTCCATAGAGAACCATCTACAATTGTCCCCACGAGTTATGTTTCTTACATAAACCCCAGTGGATCTAAATCTTTGAGAATTAGAAATTATAAGGACAATGCCACATCCTCAAATATTGATGATGAAAGTGAAACTACTGATGAAAATACTCATAGATTTTCCACTAGTTTTATGAATGTCGAATTAAGTGATGAATGGGATACATTAGAAGAAGACTCTAAGTACTTTGATTCTAGTAACCCAAATGAAATCAAACCTTTTTTAGTCAAATATACTCCCCCTGAGTCGAGTAAGACTAAAATTGAAGATATCAAACCTACTGGATGGAGTGATACTGATCATAAAATTATTTACCCTAAAGAATTATTTTGTTATACTCTAGATCCTAAGGAAATTGATGAAATGGAGGTTATTCTTAAGAAACATGGACAACTCCATGACTCACAAATTATCTATCAAGATGATTTGGGAAATATATGAATGACTCCAAAAGATGACGATTCTTTAGACTCCTTCTTATCTGACTCTGTAGAGACCATTAACTTTGCTCTTATGAATAAAGGAAGTGGATCTTCTGTCACTCACCCTGTACCTGGAAGACTTGAAACCATGACCTATGAAACAGGTAGACCCCCTAGAACTCAAGCTAAAGGTTATGTTGAACCTACAYTAAGTTATAGGAATAAAGGAAGAAGATTACCAACTGACCCAACCTTCACTTGGAAATCTGCACCCTTGTTGAATCTAACTGATATTCATCCTCAGCTATGGAATTCTTATCTAGAAACCTGGTCTCAAGAAGTACATCGTGATTACACTTCAAAATATCTTGAAAAAGATATTAATGCAGAGGTAATGATTTCTATTGCYGAAAATTATCTTGGAACTACTGCACTTGCTGCATGGGAAGATTGGAAAAAACATTTCCTTGAACCACTTGCACAACTTATCTCACAAGGTAATAACATAAGGAATTTCACATCAACAATTCTTAGAATTATTAATGGTGGTGATACCTTATCTGGTTTATCTATAAAACAAAATGAAGCCCTTAGAGATCTTGAACAACTCCAGCTCCATGACTGGAAAAAGATTGTTTTATTTCTAAATGACTTTGTTCACCTTGCTGCTATTTCTGGTAACTATTATGATGCAAATGTTTGCAACAGGATTTTTACAAAATTACCTGGAGAACTAAGAAGAGAAATAGAGCTTAAGTGGAAACAGGATCAACCAACTGTTGATGCTCAATGGGATAATGCAACAGTTAGAGCTAAGATTATCATTGACCATCTTAAAGCTAAATGTTCCATGRTCCAAACTCAGAGAGAGTTAAAGAAAAAAGATACAGGATTCTGTTCTTCTATCTATACTCCTCAGACTTATGACAAGCCTCCTAAGACAACACATGTTAAGAAGAAACATGCAAAGCCCTAAGAAGTCTTATTTTCTTAGAAAGTCTAGTGCTAGAAAGCCTACACTCAATAAGGAAAAACATGTGAGGAAATACAAAGAAAGCAAGAATTATAACAAGTTTACTTGTTATGCTTGTGGAAAAGAAGGCCATTTATCTAGTAAATGCCCTGGCAAAAGAACACTTTTTAATCAAAAAGTAGATCTTATCAATTGCACCAATGAAGACTTAGTTGATATTACTTTTGATGTTTCAACTAACTCTGATATATATTCTATTGTTAGTATAGAAGATATGCAAGATGTTCAACAACAAAGTGATTATTCTTTCATAGAACAACTTTCACCATCTCAAACAACAAAGTGATTATTCTTTCATAGAACAACTTTCACCATCTCAAACTGATTTACAACAGAAATATGGTTACCATAATTCTTTTGAAAATGATGTTGAAATGTTTGAAAATCTTAACTTTGTTAATGTTGAAATAATRGACTGTATTCATGCATGGACATACAATACAGGTAATACAAACACTAAGTGTTATAATTGCCTTTGGTATCCTTCTCTTGAGAAGCGCTCACGTTGTGATCTTTGCAGAATAGAAGTTTGTTATTTATGCTTATCATTTGTTTACAAACATAAAATACAAACACCAGTGGTTCAACCACAAAAGACAGACAGAATTACAATTCTGGATGATCGGATTCATACTCTTGAAAACCGTATTGAAAATCTAGAAATACATTTTCAACAGTTATCACATCAAGACTATGATAAAGCCTTTCCTGAATTTTCTTGGAAACCTCCAAAAAATAAAGGGATCATTATAAATTATAAAGGTGGTTCGACTTCAACCTCTTGTATGGCTATAAATCCTATTATACCCATAATATGTAACAAGAAAGTGCTGAAGAATATTTTTGTTTTAGTCCTTCTGAATATTAGAGGCATGAAGTTTCAACTCCCTGCTTTTATTGATACAGGAGCAACTCAAACAACTTTAGATTCTTCAATTCTCCCTCCAACTTTACTTGATAAACTTGTGGAAGCACAAAAGCCTTTGAAGTCTATGACGTTTTCAGGAACAATACACTCAACCAATCATTATTTTAAAAATCTTCAAATCCAATTTCAAACAAATTGTCAAGATTGGTCTGATGTATATCCTTTAGACATATGTTGGGTATCCCCCCTTAATGAGCTTCCTGGAATAAATCTAATCCTTGGATTAAATTTTATTCTTGCAAAGGGTAGATCTGTTACTATTTGTAGCGATTATAGACTCTTTTCTCAGAATACTGCTTTTACACCTATAATATCAGAATACGCTGGCAAGCATGGTGGAGATAGTACTACAAAAGAAGATGATGAAAAGGAAAGTTTGCAAAACCCTAGGATTGTTTGTACCCCTGATAATTGTTCCTGTAACAATATTACCAGTTGTACAAAAAACTAGTGTTACTTAGTCCTAAGAGGACTTTAAMTGATTTTCCAAACTTCTCTGAACTATTGGAAAATAATTCTGAAGATGATGACTCTTTTAAAGATTATTCTTTTCTAGACTTATCATATAATCTTATAAAACCCCATATTCTAAATCAAAAACTTATAAGTAATTCTTTTACTTATGAAGATGTTTTATTTATGGTGGATCATTTACAAAAGACTGAAATTATTGGCGAAATTCCAACAAAGTTTTGGGATAGAAATAAAATCTTTTGTAAACTTGAGATAATTAATCCAGACTTAGTAATAAAGACAGGAATGCCCAAATATGATAATTGGACTATTGATGAGTTCAAGATGCATATTTCACAATTACTAAAGCTTGGAGTAATTACAAGAARTACTTCTAGTCATAGAACTGCTGCTTTTATAGTTCAAAAAGAATYAGAAAGAAAACGTGGTCAATCACGAATGGTTTTTAACTATAAAAGGTTGAATGACAATACCCATATTGATGGCTATTGTATTCCCACAAAAGAGATTTTATTAAACAAAATACAAGGTGCCAAATGGTTTTCAAAATTTGATCTTAAATCTGGTTTTTGGCAAATAAAAATGCACCCTGAGTCAATCCCATGGACAKCTTTTACATGTAGTGAAGGTCATTTTGAATGGAAGGTTATGCCTTTTGGGTTAAAGAATGCTCCTCAGATTTTTCAAAGAAAAATGGATAATTGTTTTCAACATTTATCTAAATTTACATGTGTCTATATTGATGATGTCCTGGTATTCTCTAAATACAAAAATGAACACTATGCACATTTGTATAYTGTTTTCAAAATTTTTGAAAAAGAAGGAATGGTGATTTCACTCAAGAAAATGCAACTCATAAGAGAACATATTGAATTTCTTGGTGTAGAAATAGGAAAGGGAAGAATTAAACTCCAACCTTATATATCTAGAAAGATTTCTGAATTTCCACATAAATTAGAAAACTTGAAACAACTCCAGAGTTTTTTGGGTTCTCTAAATTATGCTAGATCTTTTATAAAAGATCTTTCTAAATATACCGCTCCTCTTTACAACAAAACTTCAGTTAAAGGAACAAGAAAGTTTAACACAGAAGATATTAAACTTGCTCAGAAATTAAAACAATTAGTCATGAATCTTCCTGAAATGAGTTTACCTCTTGATTCAGACTATTTAATTGTTCAAACTGATGGATCTGCACATG
>NC_037532.1:23641600-23644128 GCF_001531365.2 Cynara cardunculus var. scolymus | reverse complement strand
ACTTAAGATCCAGACTTACAAAGGAAGAATCTTCTATTTGTGACTCTATTTGGAATCTTAAAACCAAATCTGACCGAACCAATGAGAAATTTTTTATTATTAACTCGGTTGCTCAGAGATTTAATGACATCAAGCAATGTCCAAAACGTTTTTATTGTTATCTCCTTATGAATGGACCTTATAAGGGAATTTATAAAAAAAGGGACTGATGTTGCTGCCAAGATTGAAGCTCAGAAACCTCTTTCTTCTTTATGGAAGGGCTTTTATGATCTTTCTGAATGTCTTAAAGTTACGCATGATAAAGTAGGCTTCAATTATTATTTGGACCCTATATTTGAATCTCATCAACCATCTGATGATACTGAAAATATGGACTTCACTTGTGAACACCCTTTTGAAAAACCTTTGATGACATCTTCTACATCTTCACAGATGAAAGGTAAAAATGTTTTATCAGAACCAGAAGATCTTGTTGATAAGCAACTAAGTGTTCCTAATCTTAGTTGCTTTTCTTTTTTACAAAATCTAGTTGATCTTTCAGACATCAACTTTGAAACCTTTTTAAAATACCAAGAATGGCTGATGGTTTTATCCAGATCACCTATTCAAGGTTTTTCAGTACAATTGGAAGAAATTCCTACTCCAGATAATGAAAAAAGAATTTTTTTAGAACAGTTCAGATTGATTTATCTACTGCATCTGAACAAATGTTTCGAAATGAAAAAATAAGTTTTCATGGTCTTTTAAAATATGGATTACTTTGCGGACTAATCCTATCTGACATTGATCAAATCAAATGGCTTCCAATTCGTGTTATTGAAGCTATTAATTTGGTTAAAACTTATGATGACWATATCATCCTGGTGGACATTTTTTCTTCACCTCCAAAATTTTGGAAATCTGAGCTTGAACCTAGTTGTTCAGTTATCAAGATACTGTCTAAGACTTTCTCTTCAGATTGGGACGATAAGTTATTACTTCACTGTCCTAATTGGCAATACATCTCTGGTCAATCCCTTGAAGATCTAAAGATATGGTATTACCATGTTTATTATTCAGACTTCTTTTGGAACTCTGAAGTATTGACATCTGAAGATTACTCACTCTTTGGAGAGACTCCTACAGTCAAGATATATGTTCCATCTGCAATTGTTGTTTATACTTTTCTCAAGTTCTACACACTTTTCTCAAGTTCTACACTACAATGATGAAGAAGAAGCAAATCACAAATGGAGACTCTTTTTCAAAGGCAAAGCTCTCAAAAGACTAGCAGACAAAATTCTCTAAACGAAGCATGATGATAATGGTACACTTGTTTACAGCTGTATCCAATAAATGCGGCAGACAGAGACAAAGCATCTTGCTTTTACTTTTACTTTTCTAGAAAAAGAGAAATATTAGAAAACCATTATCAGAGGTTGTTAATCATTTATATCAATATTATCTTAACAATCAAAATTTAAAGAGATAAGATCTTATTTTTATATATCATAATACCCATTTTAGTCACTCTGTTATCACTTTTTTAAAAACATTTTTAATATAAAACCAAGAAAGGCAGATAAAATTTCTTTTAAAAAACTCACCTTCTTGGACTAATTCATACTTTTTCCCCTAAAACGCACTCTTGGCTAAACAACGGGTACTTCTTCTGAACTTATACATCCTTACGTCTTTTGTTTTTCAAAGAAGATTTTAACTTTCTTGGAACATCTTAAGACAATTTTTTAAAAATTACAACCAGGACATTTCCCAGAGGTTTGGCTTAATGCCTGACAGTTATACTCCTGTCATGAGTATGAACTAACAGCGACCAAATTTCTTTATGATATAATTCATGAGATCTTATCTTTATAAATAAAGATTTAATAAGATAATAAAAATATAAAAACTTCACAACATGATATGGTTCTCTAATAAGAGTTTTAGCCTGCCATGATGAAAACTAACCTTGTATTTATACAGTCGGTTGATTACAGAAGTAGATGCTTACAAACTTCAAATTTATAATATTTGATACTCTCTAATATTTTTCTTCTTCCAGGAGTGTTTAGATATGTCAGATATCTTCAGGTGTGTTTGAAGCACTTACAATTGAAACTTATTTATAGGAAAGAAAATAGAAAGCAACCGGCTACCGATGGCTTCAACCGGATACAAAATTCAACATATAAACAGTGAAAGTTGGGGCATGGCCACAATTTTCAAACTTTTTCTAGAAAAGTAAAAGTAAAAGCAAGATGCTTTGTCTCTGTCTGCCGCATTTATTGGATACAGCTATAAACAGGTGTACCATTATCATCATGCTTCGTTTAGAGAATTTTGTCTGCTAGTCTTTTGAGAGCTTTGCCTTTGAAAAAGAGTCTCCATTTGTCATTTGCTTCTTCTTCATCATTGTAGTGTAGAACTTGAGAAAAGTATAAACAACAATTACAGATGGAACATATATCTTGACTGTAGGAGTCTCTCCAAAGAGTGAGTAATCTTCAGATGTCAATACTTCAGAGTTCCAAAAGAAGTCTGAATAA
>NC_037532.1:23637747-23641240 GCF_001531365.2 Cynara cardunculus var. scolymus | reverse complement strand
AAAAAAATTCTTTTTTCATTATCTGGAGTAGGAATTTCTTCCAATTGTACTGAAAAACCTTGAATAGGTGATCTGGATAAAACCATCAGCCATTCTTGGTATTTTAAAAAGGTTTCAAAGTTGATGTCTGAAAGATCAACTAGATTTTGTAAAAAAGAAAAGCAACTAAGATTAGGAACACTTAGTTGCTTATCAACAAGATCTTCTGGTTCTGATAAAACATTTTTACCTTTCATCTGTGAAGATGTAGAAGATGTCATCAAAGGTTTTTCAAAAGGGTGTTCACAAGTGAAGTCCATATTTTCAGTATCATCAGATGGTTGATGAGATTCAAATATAGGGTCCAAATAATAATTGAAGCCTACTTTATCATGCGTAACTTTAAGACATTCAGAAAGATCATAAAAGCCCTTCCATAAAGAAGAAAGAGGTTTCTGAGCTTCAATCTTGGCAGCAACATCAGTCCCTTTTTTATAAATTCCCTTATAAGGTCCATTCATAAGGAGATAACAATAAAAACGTTTTGGACATTGCTTGATGTCATTAAATCTCTGAGCAACCGAGTTAATAATAAAAAATTTCTCATTGGTTCGGTCAGATTTGGTTTTAAGATTCCAAATAGAGTCACAAATAGAAGATTCTTCCTTTGTAAGTCTGGATCTTAAGTTGAGAACAAACTGCTTATCAGGAGGATAAAAAGGAATGAATTGTCTTCCAACTTGAAGTTTTTCTTCAGTATCTGGAATATTTTCTTTCTTGACAACTATTGGCTTTGGCATCCTGCAAAACAATATTAAGAAGTAAATCTTGATAAGAGATCAGGAATAACATTAGTTTTGCCTTTAATATGCTCAAAATTAAATTTTATTCCTTTGCCAATAATGTACTYATTTAGTCTTAGCCATCTGTTTGAAAGAAGCTTAKATTCTTTTTTCATATCARCAAATTTTACTAAAGATTCACAGTCAGTTCTGAGTGTCATTTCCTTTTTCCCTGTTAAAAAGAGGGCAAAAGATTCACAGGAATTAATAACAGCTAGGACTTCAAAATCCAAAKATGTTAATCTTCCTTTTTCTTTGTAGACTCCTGAATAGTATCTAYAGAGTTGTTCTTCATGGATTGAGGAATATTTTGAGGGTCTTTTTAAAAGAATTCCTCCCCATCCATGTGCAGATCCATCAGTTTGAACAATTAAATAGTCTGAATCAAGAGGTAAACTCATTTCAGGAAGATTCATGACTAATTGTTTTAATTTCTGAACAAGTTTAATATCTTCTGAGTTAAACTTTCTTGTTCCTTTAACTGAAGTTTTTTTGTAAAGAGGAGCGGTATATTTAGAAAGATCTTTTATAAAAGGTCTAGCATAATTTAGAGAACCCAAAAAACTCTGGAGTTGTTTCAAGTTTTCTAATTTATCTGGAAATTCAGAAATCTTTCTAGATATATGAGGTTGGAGTTTAATTCTTCCCTTTCCTATTTCTACACCAAGAAATTCAATATGTTCTCTTAAGAGTTGCATTTTGTTGAGTGAAATCACCATTCCTTCTTTTTCAAAAATTTTGAAAACAGTATACAAATGTGCATAGTGTTCATTTTTGTATTTAGAGAATACCAGGACATCATCAATATAGACACATGTAAATTTAGATAAATGTTGAAAACAATTATCCATTTTTCTTTGAAAAATCTGAGGAGCATTCTTTAACCCAAAAGGCATAACCTTCCATTCAAAATGACCTTCACTACATGTAAAAGMTGTCCATGGGATTGACTCAGGGTGCATTTTTATTTGCCAAAAACCAGATTTAAGATCAAATTTTGAAAACCATTTGGCACCTTGTATTTTGTTTAATAAAATCTCTTTTGTGGGAATACAATAGCCATCAATATGGGTATTGTCATTCAAYCTTTTATAGTTAAAAACCATTCGTGATTGACCACGTTTTCTTTCTRATTCTTTTTGAACTATAAAAGCAGCAGTTCTATGACTAGAAGTACTTCTTGTAATTACTCCAAGCTTTAGTAATTGTGAAATATGCATCTTGAACTCATCAATAGTCCAATTATCATATTTGGGCATTCCTGTCTTTATTACTAAGTCTGGATTAATTATCTCAAGTTTACAAAAGATTTTATTTCTATCCCAAAACTTTGTTGGAATTTCGCCAATAATTTCAGTCTTTTGTAAATGATCCACCATAAATAAAACACCTTCATAAGTAAAAGAATTACTTATAAGTTTTTGATTTAGAATATGGGGTTTTATAAGATTATATGATAAGTCTAGAAAAGAATAATCTTTAAAAGAGTCATCATCTTCAGAATTATTTTCCAGTAGTTTAGAGAAGTTTGGAAAATCATTTAAAGTCCTCTTAGGACTAAGTAACACTAGTTTTTTGTACAACTGGTAATATTGTTATAGGAACAATTATCAGGGGTACAAACAATCCTAGGGTTTTGCAAACTTTCCTTTTCATCATCTTCTTTTGTACTACTATCTCCACCATGCTTGCCAGCGTATTCTGATATTATAGGTGTAAAAGCAGTATTCTGAGAAAAGAGGATATAATCGCTACAAATAGTAAAAGATCTACCCTTTGCAAGAATAAAATTTAATCCAAGGATTAGATTTATTCCAGGAAGCTCATTAAGAGAGGATACCCAGCATATGTCTAAAGGATATACATCAGACCAATCTTGACAATTTGTTTGAAATTGGATTTGAAGATTTTTAAAATAATGATTGGTTGAGTGTATTGTTCCTGAAAACGTCATAGACTTCAAAGGCTTTTGTGCTTCCACAAGTTTATCAAGTAAAGTTGGAGGGAGAATTGGGAATCTAAAGTTGTTTGAGTTGCTCCTGTATCAATAAAAGCAGGGAATTGAAACTTCATGCCTCTAATATTCAGAAGGACTAAAACAAAAATATTCTTCAGCACTTTCTTGTTACATATTATGGGTATAATAGGATTTATAGCCATATAAGAGGTTGAAGTCGAACCACCTTTATCATTTATAATGATCCCTTTATTTTTTGGAGGTTTCCAAGAAAATTCAGGAAAGGCTTTATCATAGTCTTGATGTGATAACTGTTGAAAATGTATTTCTAGATTTTCAATACGGTTTTCAAGAATATGAATCCGATCATACAGAATTGTAATTATGTCTGTCTTTTGTGGTTGAACCACTGGTGTTTGTATTTTATGTTTGTAAACAGATGATAAGCATAAATAACAAACTTCTATTATGCAAAGATCACAACGTGAGCGCTTCTCAAGAGAAGGATACCAAAGGCAATTATAACATTTAGTGTTTGTATTACCTGTATTGTATGTCCATGCTTGAATACAGTCCATTATTTCAACATTAACAAAGTTAAGATTTTCAAACATTTCAACATCATTTTCAAAAGAATTATGGTAACCATATTTCTGTTGTAAATCAGTTTGAGATGGTGAAAGTTGTTCTATGAAAGAATAATCACTTTGTTGTT
>NC_037532.1:23634897-23637297 GCF_001531365.2 Cynara cardunculus var. scolymus | reverse complement strand
AATAGTTACCAGAAATAGCAGCAAGGTGAACAAAGTCAGTTAGAAATAAAACAATCTTTTTCCAGTCATGAAGCTGGAGTTGTTCAAGATCTCTAAGGGCTTCATTTTGTTTTATAGATAAACCAGATAAGGTATCACCACCATTAATAATTCTAAGAATTGTTGATGTGAAATTCCATATGTTATTACCTTGTGAGATAAGTTGTGCAAGTGGTTCAGGGAAATGTTTTTTCCAATCTTCCCATGCAGCAAGTGCAGTAGTTCCAAGATAATTTTCGGCAATAGAAATCATTACCTCTGCATTAATATCTTTTTCAAGATATTTTGAAGTGTAATCATGATGTACTTCTTGAGACCAGGTTTCTAGATAAGAATTCCATAACTGAGGATGAATATCAGTTAGATTCCACAAGGGTGCAGATTTCCAAGTGAAGGTTGGGTCAGTTGGTAATCTTCTTCCTTTATTCCTATAACTTAATGTAGGTTCAACATAACCTTTAGCTTGAGTTTTAGGGGGTCTACCTGTTTCATAGGTCATGGTTTCAAGTCTTCCAGGTACAGGGTGAGTGATTGAAGATCCACTTCCTTCATTCATAAGAGCAAAGTTAATGGTCTCTACAGAGTCAGATAAGAAGGAGTCTAAAGAATCATCATCTTTTGGAGTCATTCTTATATTTCCCAAATCATCTTGATAGATAATTTGTGAGTCTTGGAGTTGTCCTTGTTTCTTAAGAATAACCTCTATTTCATCAATTTCCTTAGGATCTAGAGTATAACCAAATAATTCTTTAGGGTAAAGAATTTTATGATCAGTATCACTCCATCCAGTAGGTTTGATATCTTCAATTTTAGTCTTACTCGACTCAGGGGGAGTATATTTGACTAAAAAGGGTTTGATTTCATTTGGGTTACTAGAATCAAAGTACTTAGAGTCTTCTTCTAATGTATCCCATTCATCACTTAATTCGACATTCATAAAACTAGTGGAAAATCTATGAGTATTTTCATCAGTAGTTTCACTTTCATCATCAATATTTGAGGATGTGGCATTGTCCTTATAATTTCTAAATCTCAAAGATTTAGATCCACTGGGGTTTATGTAAGAAACATAACTCGTGGGGACAATTGTAGATGGTTCTCTATGGAATGGAATAGTGTAATATTCTGGTTGTTATTTCAATTATATATATATATATATATATATTTATTATATATATATAGGTATGATATGTATATGTGTGGGTATTATTTTAAAAGAAGAAAGGAAAAGGAGTCGGCTAGTGAAGCCGCTCATTTTCTTAGAAGTATATATATTGTTTTGTGAGGAAAAAGGGCATACATACACATAYTTCAYTTTCTTTAAAACTCTCTGAAGAAGTAGAATTTGCAGCAAGGAGAAGTCTACAAAAKCTTTGTTACTCAATTCTAAAAGGTGAGTGTATAGAGCTTTGAGATATGAATTGCTTATATATGAATTGAAAAGCTTCTAGATCTGATTATTATGATTTCTGGGGCATTTCATGATGATGCTTGTGTAAACCGGCCAAGTGGTGTCCGGATTGAAATCCGGATATGCTTTGTCCGGATATCTATTAAACCGGACAAGAAATGAATGGATTATGTTTTAAACCGGGCAAGAGGTGACCGGATAATGTGTAAACCGCTTAAAGAATCATGTGATGTATTGACCGGATTTYTAAACCGGTCAAGAGTTGTACGGTGTGTTGACCGGTTTATTTTAAACCGCTCAAAGATTAAATTGTTTATTGACCGGTTTGAATTAAACCGGATGACAAAGAAAGTGAAGTGGTGACCGGATTCTTAAACCGGACAATGATATTATATTTTCAAAGTGTTGTTTTGAGTGGATTACTAAACCGGACAAGGTTGAATTATTTTCTAAGTGTTTGTTCGGATTTGTAATCCGGATGGAAAGGAAAGAGTTCTAAAGGGGATTGATCGGACTTCTAATCCGGACGGTTATGACCGGACTTCAAGTCCGGATAAAAAGAGATGTTTTACAAGGAATGTTTTTGGAATGATATTTGAGCAGTGTAAACTGCGTGTGAGATGGCGGTGTGATATGAGCAGTGTAAACTACGTGTGAGATGGCGGTGTAATCGCGAGAGTGATTTGAGCAGTGTTAACTGCGTGTGAGATGGCGGTGTAACCGTGAGTGAGAAAGAGATATGAGAATGAGATTGTGGTGTAATCCGCGAGAAACATAAATACATTTATGTTTCAGAACAGGTTTGATTCTAAACTGATTGTTTGGAATGTATATTGTTGAATGAGATTATACACTCACTAGACCTTTTGGTCTAACGCTCAAATGTTGGATTAACCTGTTTTGCAGGACAGCTTGCTCTGAAAGATAAAGGCAAGGGAAAAGTCTAATTG
>NC_037532.1:23630091-23631137 GCF_001531365.2 Cynara cardunculus var. scolymus | reverse complement strand
CCATTAACGAAGTTGACCAAAAAGAGTGTGAAGTATGAGTGGGATGAAGCACAAACTAAAGCTTTTCAGATATTAAAAGATAAATTCTGTACAACAGCAATTCTATCTTTGCCAGATGGAGTGGAAGATTTTGTGGTATATAGTGATGCATCAAAGTTGGGTTTGGGTTGTGTGCTGATGCAACGTGGAAAAGTAATAGCTTATGCTTCCAGACAGTTAAAAGATCATGAGAGACAGTATCCTACCCATGATATGGAATTAGCGGCAGTTGTGTTTGCGTTGAAAATATGGAGACATTACTTGTATGGAACGAAGTGCCAAATCTTTACAGATCATAAGAGCTTGCAACATCTATTTCATCAGAAAGATTTGAATATGCGTCAGAGAAGATGGTTGGAATTGGTGAGTGATTATGATTGTGAGATTTTGTATCATCCAGGCAAGGCAAATGTAGTAGCCGATGCGTTAAGTCGACAAGAGAAAAGTGGAACGATCAAAGCTACAGCTTTGCGAGTTGAGTTATTACCCAGTATTCAAGAAGAGTTACGAGAATTTCAAAATGAAGCAATGAAAGAGGATAAGATCAAACGTGAAAGATTGGGTGGATTAATATCTGATTTGGTAAGAGATGGCACGGAATTTTGGAAATTTCAGAACAGAATTTGGGTAMCATGTTATGGTGATCTCAGRAAGCGTATCTTGAATGAAGCACATCAGTCACGTTTTACGATACATCCAGGTACAAATAAAATGTATCGRGATTTGAGACAACATTATTGGTGGCCAGTGATGAAGAAAGAAATTGCTAAACATGTTGAACAGTGCTTGACTTGTCTTCAAGTAAAGATTGAACACCAACGTCCTTATGGTAAGTTACAATCTTTGGAAATTCCGRTTTGGAAATGGGATCATATTACTATGGATTTCATAAGCAAATTGCCGAGAACATCAAAAGGATATGATGCGATATGGGTGATAATGGATCGGTTATCTAAATCTGCACACTTCTTACCTATGAAAGAGTCATATTCGATGGAGAGATTAGC
>NC_037532.1:23607353-23627881 GCF_001531365.2 Cynara cardunculus var. scolymus | reverse complement strand
CTAACGCTCAAATGTTGGATTAACCTGTTTTGCAGGACAGCTTGCTCTGAAAGATAAAGGCAAGGGAAAAGTCTAATTGTTGATATTAGCTTGTTATGCATATGTATTAAAAATACCTTTTGATAGTTCATGTTTTGTAATAATACTATTTTAGTATTATGAGAATGATAATGTGAATTATGTCTATTTGAGATATGAGGGTTGTTACAAATGGTCCATTCACTTCCAGCAATGGTTTGAGAATCAATTTGGATAGGAGGTATCATTTGTATTCCTCTAGAAGACACAGTCTGTATGATTGAGTTAATGTCCACATTATACTGACTTCCAGCTGTTCCAGTTAGTCTTCCTAAAAATACAATCTCTACTCCCAAATTTCTTCCTATAAAGTTTTCATATCCTAGTGTTTGGATTTGCACAGTAACATGCTTACAGAAATCACTAACACTTAATGAAAAGTTTTGAGGAGCAATATAAGCAACACCTATATTGTTGTTTAAGTCTATTTCCATCGTTCCTATAATAGCTTGATCAAGATTAGAAATCTATTGTCAATCAAAACTAACTAGGCTTTGTTCCTAAACCAGTTCTATGAAGACCTTTTACTGCAATAGTTAAAAGTCCAAAATGTAGAGTGGTTCTACTGGTATGTCTTAATCTAATGCTAGCTTCTCTAGTCATTAAATTAATGGAAACGACTCTTCCTTGTGGTACAGCAAGATTTTGTAAACTATAGTGTCGAAAAAGACCAGAGTTTCTTTCGAATATCCCAGTAGAATAAAGTCTAGTAGGATTGAATGCTTCTAACTGATTATTGTTAAGAAGTTGTTCACTTCTGTCAACATTAATCATATCTTCAAGTCTAGAAATATTAGAAGATCTTCGAGAAAATAAATTTCCTAGGGTATTGAAATTTAGCCTAGTTTCTTGTCCAATCATTTGAGACCTGTTATGATCCATGGAATCATTTTCATTGATGGTTCTAGAACGACCATGAAAAAGAGTTCTAATTGCCATTTTGTTTGTAAACAAGAAAATTTGTTTTAACTTTAGGAGCAGTCTTCTTTTCAAAAGTTGTTGAAAGTTTTGAAAAATTCTCAACAAGATTATCCAGATCAGTAGGATGTAAAGTTTCTTTAAAAGAAAGTTTATCAACCTTGTGGTGTAACGATACTAAAAGAGAGATGATTATATTGTTTTGCAAAACAACTAATTTGTTCGATTCAGAAACAATATGATTTGTTTCAGAATAACCAATGGATTTTGGAAAACTCTGTTGGTTACAAAACTTATAAGCTTCTTCAAGTATTTTGCCTTAAAAATTTAAGTTCATTTAATTAAGAACCAATTTTTCAATTCGTTCTAAATGAATTTTAATTTTGTCAAACTGATCTTGAGATTTTTCCAGAACTGCAAGAACTTTATCTTGAGAAATAGAATCTTTTGATTTATTAATAGGCTGGCTATTAATCAAAGAATTGTATTTCCTTTCAAAGCTCACAAGTTTTTCTTCAAAAAGAGAAAAAGTTGTTTTGAGGTATTCTAATTTATTTTCTAAATTATGAATAGCTCTGTCTTTTTTTATTAATAAATCATGAATAAATTGCCAAAGATGGTTATTTTTATTCTGATTTATTTCAAGATTTTTTTCCCAAATTTACTAATAAATCTACAAGAACGTTAAGCTGAGAATTACTACTATGAAATATATGATTTACAGACTCTTTATAAAAACGACAATTAATACTATTATTATCTAAAGAAGTAATAAGTCTACTTGGCTGAGATAATTCTAGATTTAAATATTCTAATCTATTCATAAACAGTCAATATGAGAAAAATTAAAACACACAATACTAATACTTAATACTTAAATAAATTTAAGTACAAGCTCTGATACCAATAAAATGGGGTTGGGCTGCAAAGTAGTTCTTTAGTGTGTAAAGAAAACGCAGTTCTCTAGACACTAGGTCTGGGTCTCAGCGAGGTTAAACATCTAAAGATTCAACAAACATATATATATATATATATATATATATATATAAAGAGAGAGGTGAGTTATTATATAACCTCTACATATGTACAACCAATACAACTCAATCTCAACCGTCTATTTAATTTGATGAATATATAATTTATAGAAGTTTTGATTATTTCCTAATATAAAGTATTAATCATAATTAATGATCCGTATTCATCTTCCATAAATATTTAAATCATAATAAATGAACTCTCATCATTTCCATAAATATTTTAATTTATTGGGTTGCATTGGTTGTACAAATGCGATAGGTTGTATTTGAAACAAACTCTCTCTCTCTCTCTCTCTCTCTATATATATATATATATATATATATATATAAAGAGAGAGATGGGTGAGTTATAATGTAACCTTTTACATTTGTATAACCATTACAACTCATCTCAACCGTCCATTTAATTTGATGAATATGTGATTTCATATAAGTTTTGATTGTTTTTTAATATAAAATATTGATAATAATTAATTAACCCTAGTCATCTTCATAAATATTCAAATCATAATAAATGAACTCTTATCATTTTCATAAATATCTCAATTAATTGAGTTGCATTGGTTGTATAAATGTGATATGTTGCATTTGAAACGTAATACATATGTGTGTGTGTATATATATATATATAAGTTGGTTATTATACAACCATTGACATTTGTGCAACCAATACAACTCAATCTCAATCGTCCATTTCATTTGATTAATATGTGATTTCATAGAAGTTTTGATTGTTTTTCTGATATAAAGTATTGATCATAATTAATGAACCATATTCATCTTCCACAAATATTCAAATCATAATAAATGAACTCTCATCATTTCCACAAATATCTTAATTTGTTGGGTTGCATTGATTGTACAAATACGATGAGTTGTATTTAAAACGAACTATATATATATATTATCTTCTCTCTTCTTTTTTTTTTCAAAAAACAATTTAAAAAAGATTCTGCAGCATAAATATTATCAAAAATCTCATTTTTTTCTATTTACAAGTAAATATATTGAAGAAGGTCGTGTGAATGGATGGAAACAAGAATTACTTTAATATCCTACGTATATTTTAGTTTTTTTTTAATTGTGACTGTTGTTTGGAAATATAGTTCATAATTATCATATATCTATATTTATATTATATTATAAAACATTTGATAAAAAAATTTAAAAACCATTTTTATGCATAAAGTACTATTTATTGATGTACATTGCTTAAAATTCAAGATTACAAATAGAGTGTGCGTAACTACAATTTATTAAAGTTTTATGTTTAAATTCGTGTAACTAACTGCAAATAAACATAATTAAATACATGATAAACATCTTATTTTAATTATAAAAAATCTAAAATATAATTAGAATAATTATTGAGAACTCAAACAGAAAACTTAGTTCTTATATTTATAAAAAAAATTATATTATTATACCAAACATAAATTGCTGTGTTATTAAACTTAAAAAATTATATTATTAAACAAAAAATTATATTATGTTATTTTTTCAATTTTTTATAATATTTTTCAAATTTATATTTTATTCAAAAATGAAAACATTATTGTTTTCTTAAAACCACATAAAATTGTATTCTATATGGCACGAGTACCTTTCTAGTAAATTCAAAATTAAAGACACTTGAAGAATCAAATGGTACGTAAGATAAGTTTAATATTAAAATGGTGTAAGTGAATAGTAAAGACAATCAAACTATCAATCCGTCCAAACCAAACTACAAATAACGCGATTAATTTTAACACACGAAACCATCAACCTATAAATGATTGTTACATTTCATTCATTCACTAAGGGGTTGTTTGGCAATTGCTGAATGATTTGATGCAATATGATTAAGTGGTTAGAATAATTAAGAAACTCTCATGATGTAGTGCAAAATAAAATATAACTGTTTATAATGAAATTAGAGTGCTGAATGGTTAAAGAAGACCTATGATACAAAATTATTCAGAGGGTTTTAGAACCATTAAGAGACAAAAAAAATTTTTGTCAAACAAGATTCACCTCTTAACAATTCAGATGTTAATCTTAATAGAACTATTAAGAGGTAAACAAACAACCCCTAACATAATTTGTTTAAGTATTAAAGATTGGATTTAAATGCATAACCTGTATATTAATAAGAAAGAAAATTATTCTTCAGATAAATGTATAATTTTTCATAATCTTTTAGTTCTTTTTGATTAATAATATTGAATTACTGTTATATTTATATAAAGTTTTTTTTTAACGTGTATTGTGGTAATGAAATTATAGCAATATCGTTTGGTTATATCATTAGTACTGAAAATTTCAAAACAAGAAATTTATTAAAGTTAATTCATTAAGAAGTTATATGTATATAATCTTAAAGATATGTACATGAAAATAAATGACGAAAAATGTAATTTAGAGACTAAAATATAATTTTAGGGGATCAGAACTAAAAACCAAAAAAGTTGACATAGATAAGGTATGGGGTGTTTGCAGTGCGGTTTGTGGCTAACCGCAAACCGCACTGCATATGCGGTTTGAACATTTTTCCAAACCGCAAACTACACCGCATAAACCGCAAACCACACCAAACCGCACCACAAAATGCAATGCAATATGGTTTATACAGTTTGTACCTATCGCACTTTATGCCTACAATTCACTCATTATAAGTTTAAAAGTACAGTATAAATCAACGATAAAGTGACCGTAGTCCATAAAAAATAAATAGTTTCAATACATACGATTTTCAAATACATATTGCATAATTGGAAATAGTCTAAGAAGTAAAAAATAAACTTCAAACTAAATTGGACGTGTGAATCATGACGTGTACAACTAATTTATTAATATTGCCAATTGTCATATAGAATTAAACTCAAAGTCCAAAACACAAAGTGTAAAAATATTACATAAAGAATAAGTTATTATATATATATATATATATATATATATATATATGCATGTGTGTGTGATAAATAAACCTAAAAGATGTACAAAATATGCGATGCAATGCGGTTTGGACCGTGATTTGATAATTCAAAATTGCAAGCTGCATTACATAGTGCGGTTTGGTAAAATTGCAAGGTGCGGTGCGGTGCGATATATACAATTTGGTAGTTTGGATGAACACCCCTAAGATAATGAACCAAAACCAAAATAGTTGATGTAAATACGATACAAAAAATGCAATTCACTCAAAGAAAAATAAGACATTATAGAATGAATTGAATTTTTGGACGATGTCTATTGGAGGATCAATTTGGGCTCTAAGGGATTGTTTGAAAATTGATGAATGATTTGGTGCAAAATGTTTAAGTGGTCAAAATGATTAAAAGACTCTCATGATATAGTACAAAATGAAATATAATGTTTGATAATTGTAAAAGTCAGCACCACTATCAATCATGGCCAATAAATCTTTTTTAAAATGACCATCTATAAGAAGGGTAATTTGAGTAAACTATTTTTGAGATATCATCCTACTAATGGTAGATAAAGTCGCATTGTCACAAAGAGATGAAGTAGAAGGATCAGGAATATGATCAGAAGAGGAAGAAGGATTCTCCGAAGGAATATTGTAAGAAGTATTTCTATTTAATAAATCATAATTTTCGGAAATAACAGAGATATGCTTATGAAGTAAAATATTATCATCCTTCAAAGCGTTGATTTCATTTTTTAAAATGTTGACTTCTCTGTTAAGATCAGAAACAGAAATATCTTTAGAGTGAAAATGTTTGTTTTGAAGAAGACGATTGACTTCCTTCATGGAATAATTAATATTATTGATAGGAGTAGGAGAAGGATGACTAGGGGAACTTTGTTTATCAAATTCTAGATTATCTAAAATTTCAGAACAAATAAGAGGATCTTTGATTTTCTTTAAAATTTTTAAAATATTTTCTTCAGTTAAGACATTAATATTAAGATCCTGGAATTGAGAAAGGAGTTTATAAAACTCATCATGTTGTCTTGAGAAGTGTTATTTTGAATAACATTTAGACAATTTTTAGCACAAGGCTGTCCAATAGCACAATCGTCACAAGGAGAAAATTCAGAATCTTCGGAGCTAGAGGGTAAAAAAGAATCGTTCTCATCATTATCATCACTAGAAGTGATACTAGAATCAAAATCATCATCCGAATTTTTGAAATTCAAAAAGATGTTTAAAAGAGAATCTTTCGTAGTTTGATCAATATTCAAATTATTAATCTTTTTCTTAGTCCAACAATTTGCTGACGAATGGCCCAGCTTTCCACAATTTTGACAAATAATTTTATTTTTCTTAAAACCCTGGGAATTTTTATAATGCTTCTTGGGTTTAGGAAAATCATTTGATTTTTTAGAGTCTTCAGCTCTATTGGATTTTTGTAAATCTTTATCGAAAGATTTTCGTTTAAAACGTTTTTTATAATGGCGATAAGTAGAATCTTTATCGCGAGTTTTGTGAAACTTTCTTTTAGGTTTCTTGTAAGGAACCTCCATCCCAAATTGATCACAAAAATCTCCAAGTTGCTTTCTTTCAAGCAGATTCTGCTTCCTGATTTGATGTTTTAATTTCAAATCGTTGCATAAAGAAAGGCCTTCTGCAACACAGGTACTGATTAATTGACCATAAGTATAATCATCATAATGAACAGATATATTTTCTTTCTTCAGAATCTTACGAATTCTTTCAGCGAAAAGATGTGGAAGGCCATCAATAAACTTAGCTTTCCAATGACTATTATTACAGTCTTTAAGCTCAAAGATACGAGAAAGAAAAGTATCTTTATACCATCTAAATTCAGTTAAAGTCTTACATCGAAGATTACTAATCAAGGTTCTAATATTTTCACAATTATCAGAGAACCTACCAGTGAAATGCTCTATAAGAGTTAGAATCAGAGGATAAACAACATTTGTTGTTTCATGACCATCTCCAGTCTTAACAGAATTAAGAATTTGGTCTTTTTATTCAAGAGGAATATAATTATCCCACCAACCTTTTAGTTGGCCAGTAAAACATGCGATTATCATTTTGGCAATATTTTTATCAGTATTACCCGTGTTCTTACAAACAGTGCTATACATGAGCATGCGATGAGCCATATTATAAATATGCTTGTTAGTGAAACCATCAAGACTCCACTCATAAATACACTTACCATTATAACTGTTGTTAATAATGTACTCTTGTTCTTCATGAAGAACATCCATTGGAGTAGGACGAGTATAATAATATTTATTGAGGTTTGGAGTTTTAGCCCATTTCATTTTATGAATTTGGCCAGTATCCTGAGTATGATCAGATCCTTCAGAATGGGTATCCTTGTTRAGCATGGAAATTGAAGGTTTAGAAATATGAAGATGGGAAAGCTTTAAATCAAGCTGTTCCATAAAATCTTCAGCCTGAGATTTGAGTTTAAAATTTTTTATTTCAGGAGGGGGTTGAATTGTATTAGAAGTCAAAATAACTTTCTCAGAAGTAGAGGGAATATCAATCTGCTTCTGATTTTCTTCAATTTTGGAAATCTTTTGAAGAATAATAGAAATGTTATCYTCTAAAGAAAAGAGTTGTTCGCCAACAATTTTTAGCAAAAGATTAGAATAGTTCTGCTTTTCAAGTAATTCGTTAATATGTAACGAAGTAATAGAAAGAGTATTATCTTTTATTAAATTGGAAAAAACAGAGAATTTAAAGAGAGAATTATTTTTCTTCATAAGAAAAGGAGATTGAGGAGGATAAATAGTAGATTGAATTTCTCCATTAAGAAGCTGATAATCCCTTTGAAGAACATTTATAAGATGTTTAACATGAGTATGAAAAAACCAAGGGATAAAAGAGAAGATCTCATTTTCGTTTTTGCAAAATTCATAAAACTCATTAGAGAAATTAGAGATTTATTCTTTGGAAAAGTTCTCAATATACCAAGCTCTAAAAGGAGCCCATTTCTGATTACCATAATAATCTTTGCAGACAACTTGTCTGGCAGGAGATCCATGAGTGAAATCTATTTTTCCCTCTTGATAATTGTTTACAATGAAATTATGACACTTAATGGTTAAGGGAGACCCATGATACAAAATAATTCAAAGAGTTTTAGAACCATTAAGAGACAATTTTTTTTTTGCCAAACAAAATTCAACTTTTAATGATTCAAAGACTGACTTTTAATAAAACTATTAAAAGATAAACAAACAACTTCTAAAATACAATATTTAGACCAATGATAACGAAAACCAAAAAAGTAAATATTTATGAGGGACAAAAGTGTAATTCACTCTGAAATTATACTTTGCGGCGATCCCCGATTGGCGGGTCGACCCGACGCTCTGGATTTGCCCGTTGGGTCACAGTCGACTTTTCCATTCAAGCGGATACAATCGAGTCCGTCTGCCAGTCAACTGCTGAAATCAAAGAGGAGCGAAGAATAGAAAGGGCTTCAAATTTCATGTCCATGGCAGCCTAGGGTTTATTGATTGATTTACGCCCATAATATATCTTGACCGCAGCCGTGTTCTGCCATGACTTCCACCGCCACAGGGCTCCTGTTTTCTCTTCTATGTTTACTCGCCAGTCTTCACGTTTCATTCTCTGGTCAGTTCATTTTTATTTCTTATTTCAGGTTCTAACTAGTAGCTAACACATGCTTTAAAGAAAGGGCATGCAGTCTGATATTTATTGCGGATGTTGTTGCATTTAACGTTTTATCTTTGTTCGATTTCTAGTACTTGGTTGTGAAGTTTAATGTAACCGATCATTTATGGTCGTAGATTTGTACCTTTCTGTATAAATTTGGTTGCTATTTAGAATAACTTGTATGAAATTCTGCTAATGGAGGTAAAATGTGGCTGTGGGTGCCGTTTTCTCTATCCTATTGCACATCAAGAGTCTAGTTTATGAACTCTAATTGGGGGAGGCTGATAGTACAGAATTGGCATCTGAAGTTGAAGGGAAATTTCAATGAATGTTTGTGTCGGAAATTAAGCAATCCCTGCTACAGTGCAATATAAATGGCTTTACTTGTAACATTTTCGTTTTTGGAAAATGCTATTCATCACGAAAAGAAATTATGATTCATGTTGTACATGATAACTCCTTTTTTCTGTTTATGAAATTTAACATGGGAGGGAGGGAGGTCGTATACAATAACTCCTTATCCAAGCTTTGAGGAGGGAATGCAATACAGGATCATGAAATTGTCCTGATGCTAGATTTTGTAACAGAGACCTCTTTTTTGGGACAAATGAAAATTGTAACCTGGATCTCTTTTTTCAAATGGACGGAGAATGTTATATGTAGCAGATGATGGTTGGCCTCAAATCACAAAGGTCAAGTTTGATTAATTTTGGATATTGACAAGTGATTCAGGCATTTAACTTCTTATGTGCTAATTTCGGATCATACACATTCTTGGGCTTCTACATGTTTGAAAGGAAGTTTTATACATTCTTTTTGGTAAATGAGGCATATATATCAATCATATGCACTGCTATTTTGTAAAATTATGTAAGCAAAGTAAGTTAGCTCTAGTTCGGGAGTGTTTGGGAGCATGGGATAATCTTCTTAGGACACTGGTAAACATCCACAAGTTTTTTCAACCATCAGCATATTCTTTAGAAAATTGCATCTTAATTCAAAGTGATGTATCTTCTTCACCATTCAAGTATCTAACTAATCTGAGTGGCACCACTCCTAATACACTTCTATGAGTTATATGCATAATTCTTTCTCTATATACACAACATTATTTTTTATACCCAGTTTAGATTACTGCATTTCAGCTAAACTTTTTCTTAATCAGCTTCAGAACAGTTGGCATTCGAGTCGGTTCCTGACCTAGAGAAATCCATGTACATGGTCCTGGATGGATATCCTTGTGTACGATTACTCAATCTTTCTGGGGAAATCGGCTGTGCTAGTAAGTATATGGTTTACATCTCTGACAGAATCAAAGTTGTAGTTAGCTGTTTTATGATTTCACTCACCTATTTTCCGATGGCATTCTTTGATCTTAGATCCTGGCCTTGATAAAGTTGTAGCTCCTATTGTTAGATTCAAGAATGGCATAGAATTGGTTCGTTCAACAACAATACTAGTGCCATTGTATGATTTTGACAGATTACTTTCAAGGTATACAATAATCGTAGGTTTTTATACAGTGACTATATACTTTTTCAGCCTTCATTCATATATACTTATATATAATACATACCTCTGATGACCTTGATCATGGATAGACGATTTATGAATGTAGCTGATTGGCATTTCTTATAAAATAGATTTGTGATTCATTGCCTTTTGTGTTTGCGCTTAACTGACCATGCCTCACTTTTCTAGATTTTTAATTATTTCATCTGTTTAGCCATTAATGTTCTATGTTAAAAAATCAATATACAAGACATACCTGTATAACATGAAGGACTTGTCCAAAGATCAATATAGAAAACATGTGTGGTTTCCAGAGTCTCACCTACTGTAGCCCTGGTGAGATCAACCCCTTCTTTGAGAACCCACTGATGTTGCACTTTTAACTGTTTGTGCGTATTTTCTGTACTGTTCCTGATATCTTAACTCTCTCGTGTTTGCTATCAATGCATACTGTTGCTGACATCTTTACTCTTCTGTTCCAGAGTATCAAGTGATTCAAACTTTGCTAGAAACGTAGCTGGTGTATTAGTTGAATCAGGAACTCAAAATCAAACCCATTTAACTGGTAATTGAAATGGTAGTTTAGCTACTGCTTGCTTACCTTAATATGGCCAGAGAAGAGGAATTGAGGGAAAGCTTTTGCAATGTCGTTGCTTACCCCTTGCAGGATCATCTCCCGACAAGAAGTTTCCTCAAGCTGAATTTGCTCCTTACGAGAACAACAAATTTGAGTGGAATCCAACTGTATGTTATATCTACTATTTTTTCATTTTGCATTTCATATCTTTACTATGCAGAGTGCAATGATTTGTATACTACATTATACACCATCTCAGCATATGCATACCCATATTACGTTTATATTTATTAGTTCTGTATTTCAGTTTCCTTGTGATATACGTCAAAAAAAATGTCTATAGGTTGGATGTTGTATCAGGAAAAAGTGTTAAATATTTACATTTATTTGGTTACAGATATAGTAATGTTGTATTGTGTTTTATGCTGCCTGACAATGAGTCATATCTCCAACATGATTAATTTTTTTTCCAGTAAACAAGATATATTCCTAAATGAGCATAGGAGAGACATCGAATAGGTCCAAGATCCATAAATCCCTAGGATAGGCTCATCTTTTTGTGTTATTACATGATCAGCATTTTGTATTGTGGATAAACGACAATGACAAGTGATGAATGCTGGTGTCATAGGACCTACATTTATATTCCATTTAAAATTACTAACATGTAGTCCCTTGCCATGTGCAGGGATCTGGTAGTATGTGGAGGCGTTATGATTTTCCTGTATTCTTGCTGTCTGAAAGCAGCACACAAACGCTGCAGGAGGTAATCTAGTGCTTTTGAGATGTACTAATTCCTTGGTATAATGTTATATTTGTTTTCCTTAATGCCAAAGTAAGTTTATGCATAGTTAAAAAATAATGGGTATGTTATCATGACAATTAATGAGGACATTTGCTGTGTTAGTCATTTGGGTTATGAATACTTAATGCAATATAATTGAATGAACTAAACAAGGCCATATAGTGGGGCATTTTTTTAATGATAGGTTATACTGAAATAAAACGAGCATGCAATATTATTTGGAGATAAAAATGAAGATACAATGAAACAAGTTTCAATACCTTGAAACTGTTGACCAAATTCTTGACTAGCTCAATTAGGAACAGAAAATAAATATAGACAAATAATAAGGCTTTATCTGCCATCATCTCAAACCGAACATATCTAAGAAGCTGTAGGAAGAAGTTATATATGTCGAATTTCTGAGGCGATGGCCAAGTCTCAATCAATGCTATTAACAAAGTTGTTAGCATCACTGCATTATGTGGGGTTGAAGTGCTCCACAATGGGACAGATCCAAATCATGGTGTGTATGCTTTCAAACTATCGTCTGTGTATGCAATTATAGCTTTTGAAGGTCATCTTTACGAAATTGAAAAGTTGCCATATTTGCCTAAAAGTCATCTTATGGAAAATTTTGATTTGGTTGATGAACTTGTGGATTTGAAGAAATCGGATGCCATTCATAGTGGGCTAGAGAGGTGGGGGTGGGCTAACAAATAGGTTAGTAATGCCCTAGATAGCTAGATAGATGACTTTTTGCTCGGTAGTTAGGAGAGCATCATCTCAGGCTTTTCAAAATCTTCAAAGCCTTAAAAATAATTATTTCCAGATCTGTCCATAACTTTGTCACAGGCTGAGGGTCTTCATGGAAACAACAAACAACTTCTCTACTCCTAAGGGTAGAGGAAAGGTTGTGTATGTCCTACCCTCATTAGGCCCTACTTCCAAGTGGGATAGATGGGGTATGTTTGATTTGGTTTGATTTATATGTTGTTTACAAGAAAATAGATTGCTTCTTTTATTCTATTTCTTTGATTCTTCCTGCCTTTTCATTATTCATTTAGTACATATAGGGAAAGCAGGTTTATGAAGCTTCAACTCCTTTTTGTCACACAACAAACATTTTCTTCTCATATGACTTATGACTATCTTGCTCCATCATATCTAGTCATGTAGTATCCAAGTGATGCTTTTGCTTCCTCGGTTCATAAAGAAGATATGTGCTCATATAACTTCAAATTAGCCTTGTTTTCATATCCTTAGTGATCTTGAAAATGGGTACTGAGGTGGAACAGGAAGATGAGTAATGTGCATACTCACCTACAAGCGCATGCAATATCTGATAAACACACATGAGAAAAGGGTGGATGTACCTATTCACCTTATAAAGTTTGCTAAAATGATTAAACTCTAGTTGTAGGCTCCAGAGGTGCCTCCTTTCCAAAAAAGTTCTTTCTCAAATTTGAAATTGCACATGAGAACTACTTCTGTACTTGCAGATTGCTGTTAAAAATGAAAATAAGAAGGAAACATATGCTGCAGATGTGACTGAATTTGATCTAGTGATGCAGGTAAAAGCTTTTGCATTTTGTGTCTTGAAAATCTTTATGTCTGCCATCATGCTTTTTTAACTAATGGATATGGATCTGTGTATCCTTTTTTCTTTTTTATGTATATACCTATAAACTTGATTCCAAATGTACTGTAGACAACTAAAGCAGGAACTCATGATTCCGAATCATGTCTGAGAGAAGGAACGTGTCTCCCGTTGGGTGGATATAGGTGAGCCATGATATATATATAATTTAAATATCTTCAGCTTATATTTAAAAACGTTAGCTGGCTTACCATGTTGCAACTTACATTTGCATTAGCAGGACTAGTAGAAGTTAACCGTTTTGGTTTCAATTTGTTGCAAATTCAATTGTAGGCGTAAGGTTGCGTGAGAACATTTTGATTTTGCATGTGAATTGGTACAAGCGCAAAGGTTATTCGATAATAATGAGAATTCTTAAGAATGAACTGTAAAAAGTAGGGATTAGTGTGGTATTGGTATTTGTTGAAACAAGAGTATGCAATATTGGTTAGACAATTCAGTATGAAATTCACAAAATTACAACATCTAAAGATGTTTTGTGTAACTATTTGTCTTTGACTCGGGCTAGTGAGTCATTGAGGAGGAACTCTAACACTGTCAGGCTTACTTTGTTGTAGTCTTATGGTTCACAATTTGGCGTTTTTTGACCATATTTTTCTATCCATGTAAATTGAATATGAAGGGCAGTGTTTGGTCAGCCCTTCCAACAACAAATGTTTCAGCCTCAAGCAGGGAAAAGCCTGTAGTATTGACTGTGGCATCTATGGATTCTGCTTCATTTTTCCGTGACAAGAGCCTAGGTGCAGATTCTCCCATATCTGTAAGTTAACGTGTTGCACACTAATTTCAAATGCTGTTTCCATTTGTTCATTTACTTATATTTACATTATCTTTTAGGGAATGATATCACTGCTTGCAGCAGTGGATGCTCTTTCACGTATTGAGGATTTAGATACCCTTGCTAAGCAGGTTTGTATGTGCTTGCTATTTACATCAGTGTTGCTGGTATTAATGTTTTTTCTTCCTTGTTGGGGGTGGGGAGGGACTGGGAAGGGTCTATTAGGCTGGTGGATGAGCGTCCTATTGAGTTTATATATGAATATTTGTGTGCTCTTCTAGTTACCTTAATACTCCAGGTGTTTACTATAGTCTTATAAGGGCACATATGCACTGTAACAAATGCACCTCTTACACACGCAAACCTCCATCTTAATATGCATTTATCTCTTCAAGTAGGTGCAGAAGGCTTCTTAAAAGGAATTGTGTATTCTTGTTAGTTGTTAGTTCCATTGCTATCTCTTAATTATGACATTCTTTATTGGATGCCATCCAAAACTAATGGGTTTATCTTTGTTATCATACTTATATGTGCTTTGAGCAATAATGCGGGCTATTATTTGTCTATGTTCTTTGATTTTGCATTATTTTTTTCTTCCTTCCATTCTTTGTATTATATCTACTGCAAAATATGTCTCCCTCTTGCGTAAGCTAAAGCTTTTCTTATCCTTTTTTAGTTAGAGCATCTTCAACCCGCTCCCTACATCCACGCTTTAACTATTGTAGGGAGCCAAAACCAAAAAACCATTACTCCAATCACTCCCCACAACTCACTCCCTACCCTAATTTACATTATCTCACTCACTTATATCTACATTATTTTTTTCATTATTTATTTTATTAATAATTAGAAAAGGTATTAGTAATTTCAAAAAGTAAAAAAAGTTATTAAAATAATGTATACCTATTAAAGTAGAGAGCATGGTTGGAATAACAATCTTAAAAACCACTCCCTACACTAATTTCTATGCAAATAACTCTACATATATTTAAATGTTTGATCGTTTGCTTCTGTCCAAAGCTGCCCCATAGTTGCTTTACCTTGCATGGTTTCTGCTTCATATTCTTTGTTAATCATTGTTCCGTTTCTTTCATGTTTAAGTCTTCTCCTTTAAGATGCCTAGTTTCTTGCTTTAATAATTGGAGATATGACTTTGTTTTTGGTTACATTTATACTTCGGTCTTGAGATAGAGCTCCTAAGAAGGTTTTGCAAAAGTAGCAGCTTTGCTACTAGATTCATACTACACTTGCCAGTCTTTGATGCATGGCATGGCTGCTAATAATATTCCTCATCTAAAACGAGCAGCTACCCATTTTTTTCTGTATATGAAAAGATGCTGGGCATAATAATAGTGCTACCAATCAGAGGGATTCATCCCTTGGAAAGCATGCATATATTCTAAGTGTAGCAGTATTCATAATATTGTTTCACAGTTGTTAACCGTGGGACTGGTTATTTGTTTAATCTTGACCACATTTATAACTTGTTTCCTGAGGCTTTTCTTATCCACGCGTTTTGAACTTCTCTTGTTTTCTATGCAATAATGCAGCTCGTTTTTGTTGTTTTTACTGGAGAAGCTTGGGGCTACCTTGGTAGTCGGAGATTTCTTCTTGAACTTGATCAACACACGGATGCTGTTCATGGGATTAACAACACATTGATTGAAACGGTATTCTCTTGCTGGAGCTGATATTTTTTATTTTCCTGTCTCCTTTTCTCTATTTGTTGAAAGCCACATTAAATGCTAAATAGGACGGACTAATAGCCTGTTCGTCATGCTGATGCACTGTTTTGCCACAATTCTTGAACTGAATGTAGACAAAGAACTAATGGTTTATAACAGTCCTGGAGGCCAAAAACTTATAGCTAAAACAATCGTTGATATTTTAGTTTATTTTCTTGAATGTTCTCATGCTATGTTAGTGCAGTAGCTATTAAAGTTTTTCATTGTTCTGATGAAAGGAAATTTGTTGACTATGATTCTACTACTAAGCTCTAGCCATTATCTATGATATCTTTTCCTTTTCTGATTGATTTCTTTCAATGGATGCTTTTGCCTTTGCCTCCTTGAGACTGTTGAATGCTCATCCATAAGGTGGAAGCTTTTTCAATTGTTGAGATGTGTAAAAATAGGAACCACTAATGTTGGATAAATTGAAACAGGTTATAGAGGTTGGATCTGTTGGGAAGGGCTATGATCAGGGTGTCAAGACCTTCTATGCTCATACGACTGGGGTATGAAATTTTGTTCTCGCCAATACCATATGGTGCCTAGAATTATGCAGATTTGCTTCAATTATGGTAAAAATGTGTTTGCTTATTTCACTTTATTCATCGGTGGACCATAGAACATATGCACATCTAGATTGTTAGCTTTGTACAGCTTGTATCTGTCCTGAAAAGTTTACAAACACACAAGTGTTTAGGGGTGGTTTGGCTGTGGCTTAATGGGCGGAATGGACTGTATGTCTTATACGGCAAATCATACAGGTTTGTTCGGTTGTGGCTTAATAGTTCAACCAAGGACTTGCTCGGTCAGCCATATTAGAGGGGTTTGTACATTCATCCCTATTTTATTCAATATATACCCTTGTAACATAATACGCTTCAGCCTCCACAACAAAAAAAACACTTTCACCTGCGATCTGTTCCTGCCGTCGCTGTCCGGCGGTCATGCAGTGGCCTACCCTCGTTGCCGTCATTTGTTTTTTCAGTAATTCTCTATTTCTGTGTTATGTTTTGTTCCAACGATTAGTTATTGCCATTTTCATCATGGAAAAGATTGATTGAGAGGGTTTGTAATGTTAAAATCGCGATATATCTCCGATATATCGGATATCGGACTCTGGAAAAATATCGGTGGTGAAATATCGGTCAAAATATCGTTCTGATAATATCGCTGATATTTACCGATATTTCACCGATATTTTGATGGAAAAATCGGCCCGATATATCGATTTTCTATAAGACAAATGTTTGGGCTTTTTTTATTACATGTCGGGCTTAGTTTTTTGGGCCTCTTTATTTGGTCAACCAGTCAACACATATATTAAGTCTCACGCTTCTTCTCTTCTCGGTTCTTAACAGTTCATGCTTCTTCTCTTCTCGGTTCTTTCACAGTTCACGCTTATTGTTTGCGATTAGCTCGTTTATGAACACTTTTCCTATTTTGTTTTGTGAGACTTGTTTATGAGATGTTTTAGTTTTGGAAATATATTTCTAAACTCTAATTAATGCATATGATATGTTTATGGATGCTTACATATAATATATATATACATATAATACATATAAATTTATAATATATATATACATATAATATATATATATATATATATATATATAATTCTAAGAAATATTATATTAACCGCTATTTTGGACCGATATATCTCCCATATATCATCGATATAACCGAAATATCTAATATCGGTCCTGACCGATATTTTGTATTTTGACCGCATTAACAGCATAGATTCTTGTGATACATCTGTCTGAAGCAATGCAAAGATGGCTATGCTATTTACCATTCAAGTATGTATGAACTGAAGGATCTCAAGTTTTAGCAAACCAAACTAATTCTGCTTCGACAGTTTGCTGTCCCAAAATAAGTGTCCAGATTTCTATTTTAGTTTGTCACAAATATGCCTCCACTTTCAAAAGTGTCTTCTTTCCAATTTTATCTGTAGTATTGAGATGGAGGAATTACAATCTCTATTATTAAGGGTAAAATTGTCATTTAGCTGATTGAAGGTGTAATATTTACATATTTCTAGAACTGTGTGCCTTTTTCATTGTCAGCATCTATTTTGGGGTGGAGGGAGTATTAAGTTGCACTGTGCTATCTTTTTCTCTGTTTAATGCATGTTAAAAATAGGAAAAGTATGTATAAGCAATAGAAAGCATATACAGATGAAGCTTATGTATGTTTCTTTTTTCGAGTTGGGGATACGAGGATTGGTTCTTTGATATTAGGGTCTTATTAGAGTAATCTTAAACTTGTATGCTTTTATTATTGCATTACAGGTATCATCTGCCACAAATGAAACACTGAAGGCTTTACAACAAGCTCGAGACTCACTTGGAACTGAAAGCATTAAGTACTCTACAGCAAGTAAATCTAATCCTGGAATTCCTCCATCTTCCTTCATGTCATTTTCAAGACAGGTTTGGATAAGCATACTAATGATAGCTTTTCTCGTGTAAACTAACAAATATCATGAAGGTATTGAATGGCCAACATTTTTGTGTTACCTGCTGAAGAAAATAACAAACAGAATACTCCCTTCGTCCCAAAATAAGTGTGCACATTTCTGTAATAATTTGTCCCAAAATAAGTTTGCATTTTCAAAACTAAGTTCCTACTTTCCAATTCTACCCTTAATATGAGATGGAGAATTCATTACTTCCTCTATTATTAAGGGTAAATTTGTCATTTAGTTGATAAAAAGTGTAAGAATTGCACTTCTCTAAAATAATGAGCCCTTTTCATGGTGGACATTTAATTTGAAATGGAGGAAGTATTAGCGATGTACAATCTTTGAGAAGGATTTTGACAGTGAACCTTTACAAATATTACATTGCTATGATATTTTTTTTGCCTATATAATGCCCACATCACTAAGGTGTAGAATGGCCAATATAAACTACCCATCCTGAAAAGGAGGCCATTATGGTTACAGACCATTTGAGCATCTCCATCAGATCCTCTATGATTTCTTCAAAATAGAGAATCAAAAGTTAAAATCTCTAACAAAAATTACACTTAACTCTAACAGATTCTCTACTTTGGAGGTTTCGACATCAATTATATTATCAAAATATTCTATAAGTTTTATCATCCCAACACTTAACTTCATATAAAGTAATAATACATTCAATCTCATTGGTTGGAAGAATCAAAAAATCATTTCTTTTCGCCTCACATTAAATTTTAGAGAATTCTCTAAATTTAGAGAAAATTTTATCTTCTCTCGTTGGAGCACAAATATCACCAAATCCCCATTTTCTCTATTTTAGAGAATCTGTTGGAGATGCTCTTAAAATTGCCTATGGAGTTAAAGTTGAGAATAGGCCTATGTTCTTACTTTGTTTGCCTTAACAGAACCCTCATGCCGCTGGTGTTGTATTGGAGGACTTTGATTCTGCTTTCACAAACAAATTTTACCATAGTCATCTAGATGATATTTGTGAGTTGCTCGGATTTCTTAGACTTTGTATCTTTCACACGTCTGTTTCTACTGATCTCTTTAGTATCTAATCGTTTTTCATTCCATTTTTTTGTAGCTAATATCAATTCTTCAGCGATAGTGGCAGCTGCTTCTCTTGTTGCCCGTACACTTTACATTCTTGCCAGCGATAATAAGGATCTGAGTTCTTCATCCTTAAATGCAGTCAATGTAAATACCTCTCTGGTCGACGAACTTTTGGGTTGTTTACTTAGTTGTGAACCAGGTCTGTCATGTGAGCTGGTGAAGCGTTATATTACGCCCTCCTCTACCTGCCCAAGCCATTATGTTGGTGTTATTCAAGGGGATCCTTCTTTAGAACCTTTCCTTGGTTATGTGGGAGATGTTCCAAGATTTGTGTGGAATTTTATGGCTGACAGAACATCTACCCCATTGAAGGATGTCAGTCCTTGCTCTGAAAACTGCAGCATGAGTGGTGGAGTATGCATCAAACAAGAGATAGATGGGAAAGGAATCTGTGTTACCTCCACAACCAGGTATCTTGCATATTTCTAATAATGTGTTCAGAAGTATATAAAAATGTTCCAAATAAATATGGCATTTGGTGACTAAAAGTATATGCATGACCTATCTACAATTCTGACAAAATATCCTTGCCTCTCTGCCCCATATGGTTGCTTGTCTGCTTGAGTTTAGAATTGAAAGCAATGTTCTTTGCGGTTCTTACCATCCTGCAAAAAAGATCATCTGAGTTTTAACCTTGTGTTAACTTGCATAAAGTTGACTGAAACTAACATCTAATGATTAACTTCTTATCTTGATGGCAAACCACTTGAAGTTGGCGCTAGAAATTACTTGGGATCGTGTTCTAAAACTGTTTACATTCTTTTGGACTTGGGATGCTTGGCTAATTAGATGCTATTCTTCTCTCTTGCATGTAGTCTTTCCTGATTGAAACTAGGGATGTGCCTCAACGTAATCCATATATTTAGTGGAAGGACTGATAAGCATTTTGGACCATTGTGCACTTGTTTTTGAACAATGGATTGCAAGAATGTGAATATGCAACAAAGAAGTAAATAGTGAAACGATTCTATTCTATATTTCTACCAATTGGAGTGATCTTTTTGGCATTTTGCAAAGGTTATTTAGAAATGAAGTACCAAATATAATGGTTTGAAAATTGAAAATGGTAATCACTAGTAAAACGAAACATAGATCAAGCCTTAAAAGGATGTTTAGTACTCAACAATAATATATAGGCTTAAACCTAGGAATCAATTTTCAGTTTATGGTTTTATTTTGAACAAGCATTTAAGACTTCCATTAGGATAGTTGATTATAAAGTAGGTGTGTTGTTGGGGGGGAGGGATGGGAGGCGGGTGGG
>NC_037532.1:23588499-23607343 GCF_001531365.2 Cynara cardunculus var. scolymus | reverse complement strand
GGGGGGAGGAAGTCTTCAAGTAGGTTGGTGGTTTCTTGTTTGCATACATCTTACACTCTGCTAAAGTCGTTCACGGGCGGGACGACATGGGAGAGTTGTTCAGTGATTAATTTGTCTCGTTAGCATCATAGCTGTTTGATTATAGCTAAATATTTTAAATACCATCCAATAACATAAAAAAAATATAGGGAATAATGTGGACCAAAAACAATATCTTCAATACTTGTAATCATTATTATGCCCAAATAGGTGTGATATAGCTTGAAAACTTGTGAAATAAAGGAAATGTTGCAATGAATATGGAATGTACAACAACAAACATTGTTGCAACTTTTGTTTTGGAACAAAGGGAGTAATAGCTAGATTTATCGAGTTTCCTTTAGGTTGTTTTATTTTAATTGTCAATAAACTGATACGCTGATGTTTTTAATGAGACTTGAGCTCACAATACAAGCTATGGGTTGTAGAGATTCATAGATATAATTGGGTTAACAACAACTTGGTAACTCGGTCTGTTTATACCAAAGGGCCATTGGCCTAGTGGTACCTAGGTTACCGGTAGAGCCAAACCTCCCAGGAGGTCAAGGGTTCAAATCTCACCAAATGCAAGGAGTGTGCGTGAGTAATTGTTGTATATAAAATTTATATATTTCAAAAAGAAACTTGGTACATTTAAAATTTTAATTGTGCAGCGTAAAGAAGTCTTCCTTCCCACAATATGTGGTAATTCAAAATTAAGAGATATGATCTGCTTGAATTAGTAGTGTGGAAGTGTATATGCCTCTTCACATTTCTTATGTTCACGAAATTGTTCTTATATTTAATGGCAAATTGCAATGGAGTTTGTTTTAGTTCTTATTTAGTGTGACCAAAAAAATTACTCTCAATCAATGTAACAAAGTTTCAAAATTTTCTATTTTATACCAATTAGCATCGGTAACCTGCTGATCTTGTTAACATTTAATGACATGGATGCCACGTTTATGTCACCCTTATTGTAATCCTTTCCTAAACAGGGTATCCACGTCATCAAATGTTATATCGACATGTTATGTCACATGTCAAAATGGGTACATATTAGGAAATTTGAAACTTTGTTACATCGATTGAGAAAAAAAAATTCTTCGTTACAGTAAACAGGAACTAAACCAAACTTTGTTATATTTTGATGCCTTTTGCCTTATAGTTATCCAATACTTTATTAGGCGAAGGATCGTATGAGAATGGAAGTTATGGTGAGAAGCGTAAAAAGAGATCGGAACCCTTAAATCACTTTTAATGTCAGACCCATCCATGAATTCCGTTGGTGCATCTCGGTGCACCTCATTAGTGTTAACATTCAATTAGGATTGATCTAAAGGGGGAGATATCTTCTTACGCTTCTCACACCGGAACTCAACTCTACTTCACTAACCTTTCTCAATAAGTTGGAGACCAAACTAAAAAGTTACCATTTTAGGTACGTTCCTGCTTATTCCACTCGCTTGAAATACGAGTCTGGTACCTGGAGTGTGTTGCCTCCCAATTCTTCGGATCTCATGGGAGCAGCGGATCCCGTGTGGGCAGAGAGCAATTGGAATGTAATTGGTCTTCGTGTTTACTCAGTCCAGGGTGCTGCTTACGATCGCCTGATTTTAATGGCTGGTGTTGTCGTTACAGCTTTGTCATACCTTTTAATCGTGATCGTTAAAGCTATTATCGCAAAGGCTTTAAAACAAGATTGATTCGAGGTACCCAAATTCCAATATTTTTTTTGTATCCAATAGCATCTAAGATCCCAATTTGACTTTGCTAGTGGGTAGATTATCCAAGAACTGAACCTGGTGAAAATTTTGTAAGCTGGATTGTGTTGCTATTGCTAACAACATTCATATCTGGTAGACAATTCTTTGTTGATTTAATCTTATACACAGCAGCCTCCCCTTACCTTTGAAGGTAGAGATGGTTTATGTAAATCTCACCCCCGGACCCCACCTTTGGGTGGATAACTACCACAAAATCGGTTTTATAAACGTCAAAATAGACTGCTTCATAAGACCTAAAGTTTATATAATTAAATAATTATGTGTCTTGTATAAAGGTGTTACAATAGGATAATAGGAGGTTTTGAGCATCCTAACAAGCTTTTTTTTAATTGAAATGTGTTTAGCTTTTTTATGATACTTTTGAGAAGTGTTCTAATACACCTTTTTTATATCACACTTGTTTTTTGCACGACATTTTTTCAAATAATGCTGTAAAAAAGATCAATAAGATGTTCTATTTCAAAATTATTCTTTACAATATTTGGGCAGCTTGACAAGTTTATCAGGACACTTTTGAAATATTGTGTTAAAACTTTTTTATTAAGTGTGACATCCTGTTTTTGGAGGTATCTTTCTTTGCCCTTAGTACAAGTGAATGAAAGAAACATCATATCTTAAACTTTTATTTCATTAGTTACAGCAGCAGAAATGTGGAAATTTACAACTTATAATATTCTAACATCTTAGAAAAATACTTCAACTTGTTCCTACTCCTTAGTTCCTGAGATACATACATGAATACGTAAGCTTTAAGCTTAGTGAGTAGTTATGGTTTCATGATAAAACATTCTTTCCAAATAGTTAAAATAATTCTTATAAACTTTCATATATAAAAACAATTCTTTGAGATCTCATGGTTACATGTTAAGTAAAACAACTTCTCACAGGTTCTTTAACCTCGGGTCCACATAAGGCCTGTCCAATAAGGTCCGTTTGCAAGATGTATCTTCTTTCTATATCCCGTACTTTGGATATTTAACATGTATAAAAACTTCCATATACCACATGTGCATCATGACATAAAAGGTGTACTTTGTCACGTTATCATAACATAACTTTTACAAGAAGATATGACAATACTCTTTCATGCCTAAAACATTATATATATAGCATATAACATGTATGTATCCCAGTAAATCTAATAACGTACTCACCTTATTTATACTATGGTTTGGGTTTTCTAACTCACATCTTAGTCTTTATTATGCTTTAAGGTAATGTTCCAAATCTTGGAATGAAAAAGAATGAGCACTTTAAGCTTTTATTTATAGGGTGTAAGGTACGATTAAGGTACTTGTTCACTTAGTTTTTCAACTCGTAAATTTCTAAGGATATGCCACATATGTACTTGTTCATTCGTCTTCTTTCCTAGCCTTGCCTTGTAATGCTTTTAGGGTTGCCACACATTCTTTTTCTCTTACAACTCATTCTCCAGGCTTGCTTTGTCATAAGATTTTTATGGCTCATGTTGTTTGTTTATAAGTAGCTTAGTAAGCTATGTGTGTGCTTGCTTACTTATTTATCTCTATAATTAATAGTTCTTTTCACTAAAAAGATATTATTTACCTTGTTTTAGTTCTTATATCAAGGGCCTTTAGAAACAACTTAACTTTATAAGAAATTATGATAAAGATATGTATATATCTATATACCTGGCTGAAAATTAGGGCTATTACAATTCTCTCTCCCTTTTAGAGATTTTGTCCTCGAAATTTTTACTCGAAAAAGTATGGGTACTTATTTCGGATTTCAGATTCTACTTCCCATCATGATTCTATTCCATGGTGGCAGTCCCAATGAACTAAGACTAATGACACCTCTTTATTTCAAGGCTTCTTAACTTTACGTTCTGCGATGACTATAGGCTTTTCTTTAAAATTGAGTTTGTCATTAACAACAATTTCTTCAACCGGAATCACGACCTCCCTTTCGGCAAGGCATTTCTTTAAATTGAACACTTGAAAAGTTTTTGTATTCCGTTTAATTTTTCTGGCAATTCAAGTTGATATGCTACTTCTCCTATCTTTTCAATTATTTTATAGGGCCCAATATATCGTGGTCGTAATTTACCCTTTTTGCCAAAACGTAGAACCCCTTTCCAAGGTGATACTTTTAGTATTACCATGTCACAAGCCTGGAATTCAATAGGCTTTCTTCTTTTGTCAGCGTAGCTTTTCTGCCTATCTTGTGCGATTTTGAGTCTTTCCCTTATTTGAGTAACCTTATCCGCAATTTGTTGGATAATTTCGGGTCCAGCTAGTTGCTATTCGCCAACTTCCATCCAACAAATGGGCGTTTTGCATTTCCTTCCATATGGAACTTCATATGGGGATGCCTTGATGTTACTATGGTAATTGTTGTTATAAGCAAACTCGATAAGAGGTAGATGGTTATCCCTATGACCTTTCAGGTCAATAGCACATGTGCGTAACATATCTTATGATGTTTGAATTGTTCTTTCACTTTGACATCAGTTCGAGGATGATATGCCATGCTCATTTTGATCTGTGATCCCAACTGTTTCTGGAAACTCTTCCAAAAATTTGAAGTAAAACAAGGATCTTGATCTGACACAATTGATATTGGTACACCGTGTCTTGAAACAATATCGTCAATATACATTTTGGCTAATGTTTCTAAGGTTTTTGTTTCTCTTATTGGCAAAAAGTGTGTTGCCTTGGTTAATCGATCAACGATAACCCATATAGCATCAAAACTTTTTGGTGTTTTTGGCAACCTTGTAACAAAGTCCATATTGATATCTTTCCATTTCCAAACAGGAATGTCCAGCGGCTGTAACTGTCCATAGAGTCTTCAGTGTTCAATCTTAACTTTTAAGCACGTAAGACATTTTTTGACGTAATTAGCCATAGACTTCTTCATTCCTGGCCACTAATACAAAGTTTTTAAGTCTTTGTACATCTTATAGGTTCCAACGTGGACTGAATACTTGGATTTGTGTGCTTAATCCATAATTACTTCTCTACAGTTGCCTATTCTTGGAACCTAGATTTGTCCTTGAAACCTTTTGATTCCTTTATCATTAGTTTCCAACAATTTAGCTTGCCTGGAAATCCTTTCTCCCTTCTGATTGTCTTGCTTTATTGCTTCCTGTTGTGCTTCTTGAACCTTTTCTAACAAGGTGTTTGTAGGTGGCAAATTTAATGCCTTAATTCGAATGAGTTTAGTTGGCTCTTTCCGGCTTAAGGCATCTACTACAACATTAGCCTTTCCTGGATGGTATTTGATTTTACAATCATAGGCGTTTAATAATTCTATCCAACGCCTTTGCCTCATGTTCAATTCTTTTTGATTGAATAAATACTTGAGGCTTTTATGATCCGTGTAGAGTACATATTTTGTACCATACAAATAATGCCTCAAAATTTTCAAAGCAAAAACTACTGCAACTAATTCCAGATCATGTGGTGTGGTGTGTATCGTTTCTCGTGTTCCTTTAATTGGCGTGATGCGGAGGCAATTACTTTTACCTTTTTGCATAAGCATACATCCTAAGCCTTGTTTAGATGTGTCGCTGTACACTACAAAGTCTTTTATTCCCTGGGGAAGACTTGACACTGGTGCACTACATAGCTTATTATTTAAAGATTGAAAAGCCGCTTCTTACATAGCTCCCCAATCGAACCTGCAAGCTTTTCTTGTTAATGCTGCAAGTGGAGTTACTATTTTAGAGAAGTCTTGAATGAATCGTCGATATTATCCAACTAATCCAAGTAAACTTCGTACATCAGTTGCTGATCGTGGGGTTTCCCATTTCATTATGCACTCGATCCTGCTTGGATCTACCATTATACCTTTTTCATTAATAATATGTCCTAGGAACTAGACTTCTCGAATCCAAAATTCACACTTCGAAAATTTTGCATAAAGTTTTTCATGCTTTAATAGTTCCAAAGTCATTCTCAAGTGTTGCTCATGTTTTTCTTGTCTTTTGGAGTAAATGAGAATATCATCAATCAATACTATGATGAATTTATCTAGATACGACTTACATAACCGATTCATAAGATCCATAAATACAGCTGGTGCATTTGTCAGGCCAAAAGGCATGACTAGAAACTCATAATGCCCATATCGTGTTCGAAATGTTGTTTTCATGATGTCTTCTTTCCATACCTTTAACTGATGATATCCTGATCGTAGGTCTATTTTTGAGAAGAAACTTGTTCCTTGCAACTGATCAAACAAATCATCTATACATGGTAAGGGATATCGGTTTCTTATCGTGACCTTATTGAGTTCCTGGTAATCGATATACACCCTCATAGTTCCATTCTTCTTTTTGACAAAGAGTATTGGCACTCCCCAAGGTGACGAACTTGGACGAATAAATTCTTTGTCAAGCAATTCTTATAGTTGTTTTAAAAGTTCTTGCATCTCGGATGGTGCAAATGTATGGTGCTCGTGCTATGGGTACTGCTCCAGGTACTAGGTCAATATGGAACTCCACTTGTCTATCAGGTGGTTGTCTGGGTAATTCATCTGTAAATACCTTTGGATATTCATAGACTACTGGCACTTCTTCTATTTGTTTTCCTTCTTTCTTTGTGTTTATCAAATATGCTAAATAAGTTTCACATCCTTTACGTATACACTTCCTTGCTTCTAAAACTGAGATAAAGTTGAAGGGATTCTTTTTGTGACTACTATAAATGATTATTTCCTTACCATCCTTATTTTCATTTTTCACTATCTTCTTGTGACAAACTATATGGGCTTGATTTTCTGATAATCAATCTATGCCTATAACAACATCAAATTCACTAATAAGCATTGGTAGAAGCTTAATAGTGAAATAATGTCCGTCTATTTCTAAGGAGCAATTTTCATAGGCTTCATCTATACTCGTGATTCTTCCATCTGCAATTTCTATTTCTATCTTTTGGTTTAACTTCTAAGATGTGCAATTTAAATTTTTGCAAAATTTTGTAGACACCATTGACTTATTAGCTCCAGAATCAAATAATATTTTGGCAGGCTTTTTATCAATTAGGAAGGTACCTGTCACCATGTCCGGTATTTCTTTCGTTTCCTCAGCAGTGAGTTGGAATATCCATCCTCTGACTTTTCCAACTTTTGGTTTGTTTCTGCTAGTGGTTGTTATAACTTTTTGCACATTCTTGGGCTTTGGGCAGTTGTACACAATATGTCCAGTTGAACCACAATTGTAATAGATTTTTCTTTCAGGACAATTGCTAGCCATATGACTAGGTTGACCACATTTACAACATACCTTGTTGCCCATCATACACTCTCCACTATGGTTCTTATTGCACTTAGGACACATTGATTTATCAGCTATCCTAGTCTTCAACTTTTCTTTTTTCGTTTGGTTGGTGGCCATTGGGCATATAACTATCTTTTTTCAGCTAAAATTGCCAAATCTACATCTTCTTGGAAAGTCTTTGTTGAGACATATTGACCAATTGTCGTAAGTCCTTTCTTAAGCCATGTATGAAACGATCTACTTTTCGACCTTCTGTTATTATCATGTCAATTGCAAATCGAGACTTTTCTATAAATACTTCTACATATTATTTCCTTGTTCAAGTTTTATAAATTCTTCCTCCATCATTTTCACTCGGGTATTTGGGCAATACCTTTGATTGCCTAGATGTTTGAATTCATCCCATGACATCGTTGTTGCTTTCGGGATACCTCGGGTAGCTTGAATGGTTTTCCACCAATGGAGTGCATTCAGTTTTAACTTGGTGGAAGCAAACCTTACTCGTTGATTGGGGGTACATTGACATGTTTCAAAACAATTTTCCATGTCATCATGCCAATTTATCGCAGCTGTGGGTCCTCCTTTCCCTTCAAATATAGAAGGACTAGTAGTTTTGAATGGTTTGTAGTCGCATCCTCGAGTTTGACCATTATGAGGTTCATGTCTTATTTGATTTTCTCTAGTTGTTGCTCGATGTACCGAGCTTTGATTCATAGTTGCTTGAACTTGAGCTATTATAGCTGGTAAACTCTCCTGGATGCTTCGAGAGATTTATTTTGCTATATCAACTCTTTCAGTAGGATTGGCTGAATTTGTTGGCCTATACCCTTGTGGTTTGCTCCATGTCTACTTCCTTGTCTCGGTGGTCTAGTATTCTCTGAATTGTTTCTATTTGTCCTTCGCGTATTCATTCTATAAAATAATAACGTAAGAATATAAAGATAAGTTTCGATCTTATATATGTCATATATCATACAAAATTGGAACATTTGGTACAAAACTTAAGGAAATGATAAACTTTTCCTTTTTTTTTCGCTCCTATATATTTATATACATAACTAATATGATCTTTTAAGATAGTCTCATTATCGGATATGCAGTTATCCATATCATAGACTGCCATAATAATAAAAACATATATCTTATATATATATATATATATATATATATTATTGGGATGATGATTTTACAAAATTAAAGAAAATAAGAAATGAAAGATTTCCCTTTTTCACATCCCTATTTATTGGTACTAATTAATTAGTTGTTTCACTCTTATATTATCTATTATTATTTTACTATAGTGGATTTTCAATCCTTTCTATGTCTCCTTTGGGCAGGGAGCCTATAATCTCTGGCAAGGAGTTTCTATTAACATGGTTGGCATAAGCCAATTCTTCTTGTAATCGAACAACTTGGGTGTGTGTTTGATTTAGGAGTTAGAGAGCTCTTTCTGTTTCTTTCCTTGATTCTCTTAATTTATCTTCCACAATTACAATGTACGATTTGATCTTATATGCTTCCTCTTGTGCCATTGCGCACTGATGGTTGCTCTCAGTTATTTGATCCAATAATGCATTGAAGTCTGCATTGAAGTCTGCTTGGGTCAATCTAGTAGGATCTGAGAAATTTTCTCCCACTACGCCCGATGCAGCTTCTAGCATAGCTTCTAAGGGAGGGTGCACTATGTAAGGTAGAGATGTAACTTCTTGCTGCCAATACAAGTCCTCCCATGGGTATGAAAATATAACGTGGTTATTTGCATCGGAGGCCTCAAAGTTATTTATAGTTGCATTAGGATTACTTGGTGGTTCCACCGGGTTGTAATTTGGAACTATTTGTTCAGGTACTTGATTTGGAGGGTTTAAGATGAAATACAAGGTCTTCATACGGTGACTTAAGTAGCCATCCATTTCCATACTCAAACAAATCTCCTTCATTCCTCACATACATCTGTTATGGATTAGAAATCCTTATAGAATGTATGCTAAAAATGTTGTTCAAGTCTAGGTTTGTCTAATCTAAGGCCAAACTTAGTTCACTTGAACCAAAGGCTCTGATACCAACTTGTGACATCCTGTTTTCGGGGGTATCGTCCTTTGCCCTTGGTACAAGTAAATGAAAGAAACTTCATATCTTAAACTTTTATTTCATTATAATTGAGTTATTACAGCAGCAAAAATGTGGAAATTTATAACTTATAATGTTCTAACATCTTAGCAAAACAATACTTCAGCTTGTTCATACTCCTTGATTCTTGAAATGCATACATGATACGTAAGCTTTAAGCTTAGTGAGTAGTTATGGTTTCATGATAAAACATTCTTTCCAATTAGTCATAATAATTCTTATAAACTTTCATGTATAAAAACAATTCTTTGAGATCTCATGGTTACATGTTAAGTAAACCAACTTCTCACAAGTTCTTTAACCTTGGGTCGACATAAGGGCTACCTAATAAGGTCCATTTGCAAGACGTACCTTCTTTCTATATCCCGTACGTTGTATATTTAAATAGTTATATTTAACATGTATAAAAACTTCCATATACCATATGTGCATCATGACATAAAAGGTGTAGTTTGCCACATTATCATAACATAACGTTTACAAGAAGATATGACAATACTCTTTCATGCATAAAACATTTACATATATATATATATATATCATATAACATGCATGTATCCCAATAAATCTCATAACTTACTCGCCTTATTTATACTCTGCTTTGGGCTTTCTAACTCACATCTTAGTCTTTATTATGCTTTAAGGTAGTGTTCTAAATCTTGGGATGAAAAAGAATGAGCCCTTTAAGCTTCTATTTATAAGGTGTAAGGTATGTTTTAAGGAACTTGCTCACTTAGCTTTTCAACTTGTAAGTTTCTAAGGATATGGCACATATTGTACTTTAAGGTACTTATTCACTTAGCTTTTCAACTTGTAAGTTTCCAATGTTATGGCACATATTATACTTGTTCATTCTTATCTTCTTTTCTATCCTAGCTTTGCCTTGTAATACGTTTAGGGTGCCACAAATTCTTTTTCTCTTACAACTCATTCTCTAGGCTTGCTTTGTCATAAGATTTTTGTGGCTCATGTTATTTGTTTATAAGTAGCTTAGTAAACTACTTATATGCTTATTCGTAAGTAGCTTTATAAGCTACTTATGTGCTTATTGGTAAGTAGCTTTATGTGCTTATTGGTAAGTAGATTTATAAGTTACTTATGTGCTTGCTTACTTATTTATCTCTACAATTACTATTTTTTCCCCACTAAAAGATGTTATTTACCTTGTTTTAGTTGTTTCTGAAGGCCCTTAACTTTATAAGAAATTATGATAAGTATATGTATATATACCTGGCTGAAAATTAGGGCTGTTATATAAAGTATCCCAACACATCTTTCTATAAGTTATTTGTTTTTATAAGCCATTTTTAAAAAAAATGTAATAAAAAACTAGTATGGCGTTTTATTTCAAATTTGTTTTTAAAAAACTTGTTAGGACGTCAAAAATCGTCCAATCAATTTACATTTATATATGACACAATTGTTTGGTTTTATAAACTTAAGTCCTTTTAAGGAGTCCATTAGTTCAAAGAAATGATATGGCATTTTATAAAACCGATTTACTTGTAGTGGATATATTGAACTCGTTTGGTTTTGGTTAAACGCATGCTGCTGGGACTTTTTCTCTTGTACGTTATGAAGGTAAAACAATGATGAATTCCGTTCAATCTAGGGATGTTATTGTTATTTTGGTTCGGTCCTCGAGCAACTGCCCCAATGGTGGAAAATTATATTATTTTCTTAGGATTGATTTGGGTCCACCAGTCGTAACTAGTACACAATCAACCAGAATGTGGTCATGATTAGTATAAAAATTAGGATTGTATAGTTAGAACTTAGCAAGCATTTTGTATAGTCTTTTTTTATAGCAAGATTCTTGTAACCGATTATGGTTAATCGAAGTTGAAATCGGTCCACCAGGAGGCCTTTGCCTTTTGTAACAGGTTATAGTAACCAGGTCTTACGTTTGGTACACTGGACATGACATGACTTTTATGTGGAACAAATATGAACAGAGTGGAACAAACCTATTCCACCCCTACCCCATGGAACATGGTGAAACAAACTTATATTTCACCAATATAACTACAAAATAAAAACTTAATTATTTTCTAAAATATTAAATAGGTCTCTGTTTTACATTTTATTCATTTTTTAAATTTTATTTATTGTATTTTATGTTTTTTAAACTTTCATTTTACTGTCATTTAAATATTATTTTTATATTGTTTCTTTATTTTTATTAATTTTTGTAATTTATTATATATTAATAATAATATTAATGCTGAAAAGGGATAAAATAAAAATGGGAAACTACATAAACTTTTCATTCTGGTATCATTTTAATTGTTTTTTGACTTTTTGTTTGAAATTTCAATTTTCATTTTATACTTAAAATAGTTCAATTAAATGACCAAAATAACATTAACTAATCCTAAATTGACACATTCCTCCATTTTGCAGAGCACCCCAACTCTCTCATCTCTCTCAAATTTCAATCTCCTTTCGATCTTGCAAAGTTTGCAAATTTGGTTTCCTTTAATTTGTCGAATTTTTAATTAAAAATGACATCTTACAGTTTTATGATCTCAGTCTTACCGATAATAATTGAGAAGCATAACTAAAAAGTCTCAATTTGAGTTCATTTCAATTTGACAGTTATGTTTAACGGATTAACATAATGGAAACATTGTGGCACATTTTCCGGAGGATAATTCCACACCATGTGAAAAAACCTTGCATAGTGTTAAAATCCATGGATTTGATGCAAGCGATGTTTACACTAGCCAGAGTTCACTTGGTCGTATGATGCACAACTAAATCATACGACACAAGCAAAATTGATGATTAATTGAGCTTGTCGGTCAGCCAATTTGACAATGCTCAAATTACATTCAACTGATATATTGACAAGTAAATTGTTCTACCCCTAAACACAACGTGTTTGAATTATGAAAAATGGTACAAATAAAAATGCAGATTTTATTTTTGAACTTGGTAACTTATGTTATTCTGATACGTGAGATTTTGAACATTCCTCACAATTTTACTACATCTGTATCTTTGTGTAACGAGTTATTAGATTTACCCAATGTCATGGGCTATAATAAAATACACCATTGCATTTGAGTAATCTGGTTATCCAATAGTCTGAATTTTTTTATTTAAAATGCTAAAAAACATAAACGATTTAAAGAAATTGGATAAAATAATTAGCATTTTTCTTGACAATGAATTTGATAATACAAAATGTGTAGAAAAATTAAAATTGGATTTGTTTATATATGTGGTGGTGTTTTTTTCTATACTAGTTGTGATGTTACGGTACAAGCCGAAATGAAATGATCAAGCCTAACTAGAAAATTTTAGATTAATGTTGAGATTGATATTTATAAAGGTAAAATAGCCAGTCAACCATATAGACATTTTTGTCGTGACATAGGTGCTAACGCTTACAAATCGCATTTGATTCACCTATAAGATGAAATTAAACTCATTTAATGTTTGAACGCTTATTTTAGCAGAAAGAAACATTCCAAATATTTTATGACCAAATAGAAGAGAAAATGATCTTGCCGATTGCGATTAGGCTGCAGCCGGATTTTCGATACATTAGAAGAATTTAAAAATGTAATCAAACATGTTTAATGCTTTATGTACTTATAAAATGGCATATAAGTTAAAAGAATATGATGTCAATAATCCTTGGAAACTAAGGGGGTGCTTAGTTCATATAATGGAATTTGATGGAATTGGAATCCATCAAAGGAATTTGACTTTGAAGTAATTGCAATGGAATTTGACCATGCGTTTGGTTGGTAGGAATTGGAATGAAATCTCTCAATAGAATTGGAACAATCGTTTTTGTTTGGACCATCACACCCATCGCCCTACTGATACATACCAAGTATTTAGTACGTAAAGTACCTCTTTAGTCTCTTTTAGATAGGTTATTTTCCATTTATATCCCAACTTTGAGTCATTTTATCTATTTTCTCTATTTTTATGCTGAAGTAAATGATGAACCTGTTTTTAGTGGATTTTGGTCTAAATTGAGCTTATTTTGGACAGATTGGAGCAGGTCGATGTTGTGGGAATGTGGTAGCATGACCTGATGGTAGAAGAAGAGATGGATGAGACTTGGAGTTGACCGATAAGACCATGGGATGACTAATGAAAGCCTTCTAAAGTGGAACAGYTGTGTTATGATCAGATTAGCTGGAGCTTATTAAGACTAATTTAGTTGCTTTTTAACTATTAGTTTACTTTATTGTACCATTAGTTTGCTTTAGTGTACTTTCTAGTTTCTTTAGAACTAAATAGGTGTGAAATGTTTATTTTGCCCTCACTCCAACACTAGTATAAAAAGGGATGTTGGGAGGAGTTTTCAAAACACATCACTACCACTCCTTCCACACTTCACTCCATATTCTTTCTTGTTTCTCTCAAGTAGGTTGACATCCTACTTGAAGAACAAATTTCCTAATATTAAGAAATCTTTTGGCATTTCGAGTTTCTTTAATCGCTTTATTTAATCGCTTTCTTTATATTACCGTTATTTATATTCCGTCTTTTATTTATTTACGCTTACTTGCATTTTATTTCCGTCATTTATTTATTACGCTTTCCGCATCTTTATTATTCCGTCATTTACTTTCCGCATTTATTTTATGTCTTTACTTATCGCAATTTATGTTTCTTGTCATTTACTTTTCGCCATGAGTAGCTAATTTTATTAGCTCGGGTGTATGACGAAAAAGGTGAGTTTTTAAACCAAAATATAGTYGACCCTTTCATGTAACAACGATGTTTTACTTTTTCATTTCAAGTTTTATAAAACCAATGACCCTTCTTGACGAGTTGATCACTTTGAAAGTGTTAAAGTGCCGTGGACTCTAAGCTGAGCCATTGTTTGCACGTCAACTAGGATGATATGAGAAGTAGACTTGAGAGAGTTGCTAACAAAGAGATTTGTTGTCCGTATTTTCTAAGTTGTTAATTCTCGACGGGTTGATCACTCTGAAGTGGAATGGATTCAGAGATGAGCCATTCAGAACACGTCAACTTGAATGATATGGGAATCCACTCGAGAGAGTGATTTTTAACAAAGAGATTTGTTTATTCATATACTTTGAAGACACCATTTGTCACTTTCACTGGTCTGGATACCTCATAGAGATATGGGTTGAAAGCTATAATATCAGTGCATTGGTGAAGTCCGAGAGGAATACTTTTAAAGTAATTGGTAAAAATAGTTGTTACTGATTGACTGCTGTAGCAATCTGTCAGCATGGTTTCATGCTGTAGCATTTTGACAGCATTGGTCGACTGAAAATTGTATTTACATCTCACCCGAAAAGTCATACACCCTAGCTTGCTTTTATTATTCTGTTATCTCCTGTTTTTAGTTGTGTTAACTCTGTTCTAATCAAAGTCTTCGAATTCGCCTTCTGAAATCATTTCTTTAACTTTACTTTCTTTTAAACTTTTACTACGATCCCTGTGAACGATATCCGGTACTTGTACCACTTTTATTACTTGAAAGATGATATTGAGACTATTTGTATACTTGCTTTTGGTCCTGATTGTAGTTTGTGGGTTTCCACCGATCAAGTTTTTGGCGCCGCTGCCGGGGATTAGTTAGTTAAAAGTTTTCTTTTAAGTAAAGTAAAAAGATTTGATTTTTCTTGTCCCGTTTTTAAAAATCGTTTTTAAAATTGGTGTATGTCACAGAGACATCGCGGGGAAATTTTTGAATTGGATCCCGATATTGAGAGAACGTTTCGCCAAAGAAGGAGGGCTCAAAGAGCATTTTTTGCTCTACTCTCTCTCAACATGGAGTTACCTCCCCCAATCATCCCTGAGATTCCACATTTAGAAATCAACCGCCTGCCTTTGGGACAATACCACCTTTTCCGAATTTTCAGCAAGAACACCACCATCATAATAATCATAATGAGGACACAAAGTCGGAAAATAATGAACAACCAAGAGAGCAAACTCCAAAGATTATTAATTTGGAAAATTCCAAAAATGGACGGATCATGGACTATGCCATTCCGGATTTTGAGCAATTAAATTCCGGGATAGTTAGGCCGCATATGACCGCTCTTCATTTTGAACTAAAACTGATTATGTTTCACATGTTGCAAACAAACGGACAATTTGCCGGATTACCTTCAGAGGACCCACACTCACATTTGAAATCCTTTATGGAAATCACTGATGCTTTCCTGATCCTAGGAGTGTCTAATGACGCTCTGAGACTCACTTTATTCCCATTTTCTCTGAGGGATCGGACAAAGGCATGGTTCAATTCATTAACTTCAGGTTCTCTGCCTTCATGGAGTAATATGACGGAAAAGTTTTTGCGAAAATATTTCCCACCAACCAGGAATGCTAAGTCTAGGAATGAAATTTGCCTTTTTAAACAAATGGACGATGAAGCTGTTCTTAACGCTTGGGAAAGGTTTAAAGAGTTGTTAAGGAGATGCTCTCACCATGGCATCCTGTACTGTATTCAACTCGAGACGTTTTACAATGGCTTAAATCCCATGGCAAAACAAATGCTCGATGCGACTGCGGGCGGAGCCTTTACAGCTCTGACCTACAATGAAGGATATGAGATCCTAGAGAAAATTTCTGCTAATAATGGACATTAGGCTGATCCACGTGCTCAACCGCAAAAGAAGACAACATGAATACATGATGTTGATGCATATACTGCATTAACAACACAACTCTCTTCCATGGCCAATATGCTTAAAAATCTAACTTCTGGCCAAGGAGTGCAGTCAGCTGTCACATCACCTATTCTAGCTGCCCTCTCAGTGCAATGTGTCTGTTGGGGAGGGGAACACTCTTATGAACTGTGTCCACATAATGCTGAATCTGTGAATTATGCTCATAATAGATCGAATCCCTACACTAACACATACAATGCCAGTTGGAGACATCATCCAAATTTTTCATGGAATAGTCCAAGTTTGAATCCTCCAGTTCCTAAGCAACAAGGAAACCCTAATTTTCAACAACAACAACATGCAAGCAGTTCTAATTCTCAAAATCACCATCATCAGAATTTTCAAAGTAATCAACCACCTTTTCAAAACAAGCCACCTCCACAGACTGATTTATCATCTTCTTTGGAAGAAATGATAAAAGGGTTATTTGCGCAAGCTGAATCTCAAAATCAAGCTTTGATAACCCAACATAACTCTCAAAATTAATCTTTGTTCAATCAACAAAGTGCTGCCATCAGAAACCTGGAAACGCAAGTCAGTCAACTTGCTCTCAATCAGAACAATAGAGCCCTTGGTATTTTACCTAGTAACACAGAAGTTCCAAGAGCCTTAGGAAAGGAACATGTGAAAGCAGTGACTCTTAGGAGTGAGAAGGAATTAACAGAGACCATACCAAAAGAAAATGAACATGTTGTGTCTAAACCTGAGACTATACCCATGGTCCCTGTTACTGAAAGTCCACCAAAACCTCTGGATGACCAACTATCTGAGACCACCACTTTTGTTCCTCCTAAGTCGGAGTATCCTTTGTTATTCCCAGAAGAAGTTGCTAGGAAAAATCCAATTGAGGATGAGGTTATAACAGGTCCAAAAACCAAGGTTGTAATCCCATTTGAACCTCAAGAAAGTAAGACCAAGACTCTAGGCACTCTGGACCCATCTTGTTCAACACAACCAAACAAAGCCATTAGAAAGCCAGTTCCTCTTTATGTTCCTTTTCCCCAAAGGTTAAGGAATCAAAAGGAATAACTGCAATTTAAGAAGTTTTTGGAAGTGTTTAAAGCATTGCACATCAACATACCTCTTGTTGAAGCAATTGAGCAAATGCCTAGTTATGCCAAGTTCCTTAAAGACATTTTGAGTAAGAAGAAGAAGTTGACCGAATATGAGATCGTAGCTCTTACCGAAGGATGTAGTGCGCTTCTAACCAACAAAATACCTCTTAAGCTTAAAGACCCAGGAAGTTTCACTATTCCTTGTTCTATAGGTGGAAAGGAGATTGGTAAAGCATTGTGTGATTTAGGTGCTAGTATCAACCTTATGCACTTGTCTGTTTTCAACACCTTAGGCATAGGAGAAGCTAGACCCACCACTGTCACCTTGCAATTGGCCAATAGAAGCATTGCTTATCCAAAAGGTAAGATTGAGGATGTCTTAGTTTAGGTTGACAAATTCATCTTTCCGGCTGACTTCATCATCCTAGATTTTGAGGCTGATAAGGATATTCCCATAATCTTAGGAAGACCTTTCTTAGCCACTGGTGGAACTTTGATTGATGTCCAAAAAGGAGAGCTGACCATGAGACTTCAAGACCAGAAAGTCACATTCAATGTCTTCAATTCCTTAAAGTACCCTGATTACTTAGAGGAATGCTCAAGAGTTACTGAGATAGAGACAATGTGTTATGAGGAAGGAGTTAGGAAGGCCTATAAGCTAAAGGAGGAGGATAGTGCTGAGAAAGGTGATGAGACTACTGAGGATTTAGAAGGTGATGTCCCATCTGATGCTGCAGCATTTGAGTTGCTGGACAATGGTGAGCTTAAGAATTTTACCCCGTGCATAATTTCACCACCTGACCTGGAGTTAAAGGAACTCCCATCTCATTTGAAGTATGTTTTTCTAGGAGAAGAAGGTACGTTACTTGTCATCATATAATCTACCCTAGAATTACATCAAGAAAAGAAATTGGTGGATATGTTGAAGTTGCACATAAAAGCTATGGGATTGACCGTTGACGACCAAAAGGGATTAGTCCTTATTTTTGTCAACATAAAATCGTCCATGACAATAATTTCACATCCATAGAGCCACAAAGAAAGGTGTCTACTTTTGACAAATCCATAAATAAATTGTTCGGTCTCTCACCTCACATAGATTTTGAAAATAATGCACTCTTGCACACGACCTCTGAGGCATATTTGGTTGAGAACATGGCTTTCCTTGGAATGCCTGAGACTGATTGGGAGCCTTACACTCATTTCATGTTGAAAACCTTTAAGGCTGCCAATTTGTCTCCTGATGAGAATGTTTGGATAAGCTTTATTAGACATTATTTATCATCGACTACTTCTGACAGCTCCACTTATGAGGAAAGTGTTGGTCTCGTAAGGGTCTACAAAAATAGAAACAGTTTGTAGAAGGGGGGATGAATACAAACACAGTATTTTCAAATTTAAAATATATATTGATAGAGAAGATCAATACAGATTTTACATGACTGTTTGCGGAAAGATAAGGTAAAGAAAATCTATCTAAACAATCTTTGGATACACACAGATCTTTAGCAAATACAAGAAAAGAGATTGCTAAAGGGAAGATCCTTTACTTAAGCTAGAAGATGCTTGAAGTAAGAATATGATAGCAGAGAGATGCGCGCACTCTGCATGGAGAAGAAACACTTCTATTTATACCCAGTGCATTAAATGAACATTTAATGTAATATGGTAGGTTTAGAGTGCGTGTCAAGCCTTAAGAGGAAGGCTTGTCCTTCGCTACAGTGAATAGTACAAAAACATTGTTTTTGAGCAGACATCCTTGCCTAAAGTTGGTGGACAAAGAGTCGAATAATCGGCTTCGTACCGTACTAACTTTTGCAAGGGTATGGGTTTGTCTTTTATGTGAATAAGGACAAGACAACAACAATCGTGCTAAGCAAGCTTCCTTTGATCGCTGAATGCTGGAATGACCTGGAGGTCTCATCA
>NC_037532.1:23527460-23588399 GCF_001531365.2 Cynara cardunculus var. scolymus | reverse complement strand
CTTTGTTATTTCATTACTTAGGGGGAGATTGTTAGAACCCATAATGCAAAATGTAAAAAGTAATGAAAAACAATAAGTGATGAAGAACCAGAAGACCAATGGAGATATCAAGGCAGAATCGACTAAGTCTTGATCGATGGACAGACTATCCAGAGCATCGATGGAAAGACCAACCATCGGACTGATGGACGAAGTTCAACCAGCGGACCGATGAATGATGCGATGGAAAATATTCTCATTGATACGATGGACAGACTAACACATAGAAGATTTTCTAAGTATTCATCCAAGCGTGCAATGAAGACTTGAAGATAAGGATGAAATCACCACATAGATAATGACAGCTGGAGATGACGAATCAACAGCTGGAGATGACGAATCAACAGCTGGAATTATAGTTTATCTTGTTTATAATGATTATCCATTTAAAAGAGAAACCTTATCTGTTAACTAGACTATTTGCTAGAAAGGAGCAATAGATAGTTACCTTAGCATTAGCCATCTAGTATAAATAGACGACTAGGTCTATTATAAAATAAGCATATGTTTATACGTGAGAAAGGTTTTTACTCTTTGTTTTAAGTTTCATTATTTATAAAGTAAAACCTTTGAAGCTCAAAGTCGTTCTTGAATGTTCTTATTTTATCTTTGAGACTTCATAACTTTCTTCGTAAAATCACTATAATTTGGTTATTTATAACTAGATTATTAGTGTTATTGAGAGATCTGGGATTAACATGAACAGTGATGAACATCAAAAACCCAGATCGATCAATCTTAAAAAATTCGTGCAAAAATGTGCAAAAATGTTTAATCCTCTAACCGAAACTGTTGCAGTCTGCTCTGATACCAATTGTGAAGTCCAAGATTCATACAAAAATGATAAAATCTTCAAGAACAAGATGAATGTAATAGTAGAAAGAATAGATCATCAAATGTTACTGATTTGATTGAGAGAGAGAGATAATTACAGCTCTAATCTTGATTACAATCTGCTAATCACTTGGTAATGACAATTACAAGGAAAATACTATTTATACTAAGGAAATAGTAAAGCTACACTATTACAAAGCAAGTAAACTAAGAAGAAACTTGAATACAACAATAAAGCTCTTACTCAAACCCAACAAGCCCATAGAGAGCTTTGTTCGGAAAGTAGACATAATCTTGATGTTTTGGATCTTCAAACCCAGGGGGCTGTTGCACGTATACTTTTTCTTGAAGTTTTCCTTTAGGAAGGCGGACTTGACATCCATCTAATAAACCTTGAAGCCTTTGTGAGCTGCATAGGCTAGGAATATCCGAATGGCCTCAAGTCTTGCGACAGGAGCAAATGTCTCATCGTAGTCCATCCCTTCTTCCTGGCAGTAGCCCTTGGCAAGAAGCCTGGCTTTGTTCCTTATGACTATGCCATATTCGTCCTTCTTGTTTCGAAAGACCCATTTGGTTCCTATGGTCGTCTTCCCTTTGGGTAGAGGCATAAGGGACCATACTTTGTTTATTTCAAACTGGAGTAATTCTTCTTGCATCACGTCTATCCAGTTTGGGTCTTGTAGGGCTTCTTAAATTTTCTTTGGTTCTATCATGCTCAGAAAGTTGGCGAAGAGGCATTCATTGGCAGTGGCAGATCTCGTCTTGACACCAGATGTTGGATCACCAATGATTTTGTGGTGTGGGTGATCTTTTGTTCATTTGGTGCTTGATTGGGATTTGGAGCAACAGGATGCAATTCTTCATTGACTGATGGGACTGCTTGCTCCCCCTCAAAGAGATCATCTCCAGAGTGGTGCTCTGGTTCTGGTTCATGGTCTGAACACACAGAAGAAGTAGAAGGTGAAGTAACATGAGTTTCAGTGAGAGTTGTACCTTTAGCATTGGAGTTTTCATGTTCTTCATCGGCTCTAGAAGAAAGTTTAGTAAGTGGTGCATGTCTAGAGATGACTTCTTCTTCGAAGATATCTTCAAATAAATGAGCTAATTCTGATTCATTGGGTTTTCCAAGTGATGAATCAGAGGCTCTCTGTTGTAGTCCGAGTCCTGAACTTTTGTGTTCAGAAGTCATGGGTGTGGAATCATCAAAACACACATTGATGCTTTCGATGATAATTCTTGTCCTTTTGATGTAGACTCTGTAGGCCTTGGCAGTTTGAGAATAGCCCAAAAAGATCCCTTCATCAGCTTTCTTGTCGAACTTGCCAAGATATTCCCTATCGTTGAGTAYAAAGCATTTGCACCCAAAGACATGRAAATATTTGACATTTGGTCTTCTTTRGTTGATGAGCTCATAGRGTKTCTKYTGGTGCCTCTTGTTGATGATAGATCGGTTYTGGGTGAAGCAGGCAGTGGAAATAGCATCAGCCCAGAATGTGATTGGTAACTCCGATGAAGCAAGCATGGTCCTTGCTGCTTCCACGAGGATTCTATTCCTTCGCTCCACCACTACATTCTGTTGTGGAGTTCTAGCTGCTGAGAAGTTTTGTGTAATGCCTTCACTGATGAGGTATTCATCGATTCTGGCATTTTTGAATTTAGTTCTGTTGTCACTTCTAACCTTTATTAGTTTTCGTTGTAGAAGGACTTGGAGCCTTTTCATCACTCCAATGAGTAGGTCAGGAACATCTGATTTTTTCTTTACAAATTCAACCCAGGTGTATATGGAGTATTCATCAACCAGTTCTAACATGTACTTCTTTCTAGAGAGACTTTGAGTTGATATTGGCCCATAGAGATCTATATATACCATGTCCAAGGGCTTGGTGCACGAGGTTTCTGACTTGGTTTTATGTGAGGCCCGTCTTAGTTTTCACATCTCACAGGCTGAGCATAGATGATCTTTTTCAAATTTAAGATCCGAAATTCCCTTGACCAGCTTCTGTGTGGCTAGTTTTCGTAGTGCATCAAAGTTGAGATGTGAGAACTTTTGATGCCATAGCCAATTTTCATCGCTCTTATGAGACACAAGACAGAGGGTGTCTTGTCCCATAGAGGATTCAAAATCTAGAAGATAGAGATTTCCTTTTCCCTTTGCCTTGATGATTGTTTGACCGGGCTTTGTTTCTATGATGCAAAAATCCTTGCAGAATCTGACTTCAAGACCCTTGTCATAGAACTGACTTATGCTTAGTAAGTTGTGCTTTAAACCTTCAACATAAGCCATTTTGTTGATGGAGATGTTTCCTTTGATGAGAGTGCCATATCCCTTGATTGTACCCTTGCTGTTGTCTCCAAAAGTTATAAAGCCTCCAGATTTTTTGTTGAAGAAGGACAGCTGACTTTTAATACCAGTCATGTGCCTGGAGCAACCTGAATCCATGTACCATGGTTGCACATGTTGGTCGTGCAAGACAAATTAAGGGGATTTAGGTACCCATTTCATAATGGGTCCTCGTTTGTTAGTGTTGGATACTTCTCTCTTGTCATTTTCCTTAGCCTTTGCAGGCTTGGGTTGATTTGCATTTCCCTTGCCCTTATACTTGGGCTTTTTCACGTTTTTATTGATGTTAATTTTATAGCAATAGACATGTTTGGAGAATATGTAGTGATGTGTCAACATGTGATTCCTCAGGTTTTGTAAAAGAGTTAAACATTGACAGTTATGATGCTTTGGATATGTATGTCTAACGTTCTTTTTATTCGATGGAAACGAGGAAGTAAATGCAGGGAATGAAGATCCTGTCCTAGCATCGGTTGTTTTTACAAAATTCCTATCTAGTGTGGATTTTTTATTTGTGGTCTTGGTCTTTACTTCTATCCTCCTGAGGAAGTGCTGCTTTTCTTTAGCTGAAGTAGGGAAAAAATGATGGTTAGTTTTCTCAGAGGTAGGCCACTTCTGTTTTTGTTCACGAGTAAACTTAATGAACTTGAAGGATGTACTAGGGCCTTGAGAGTTATCTTTGGCAGATTTGCTATTTCTCAGCTTTCCCTTTCCTTTGTCCGATGATTTCATCGATGGAGGAATACCAGATTTCATTGGGGGTTTGAAGTTTTGAGGCTTCTTAGTCTCAATGATCTTTGGTGATTCACAGATTATCTCTTCTTCTGATTCGGAATCGAGAAAGTCTCTCGCTAATTTCGAGCATGGATGTTTGTGGGAGGTGTGGGTTCAGAGGTTGATGCTTCAGAGTGATCTGTTTGAGGTTCAATCGATTCTGACTTAGATGAACTTTCAGTTTTACTCGGATGGTTCATCGACTCATCAGCTGATGGTCCTCATTAGGATTCTCCTTTTCATCAACAGTATTTGCTGATGAAGTGAAATTGACAACCAGAGACTCTGGTTTGACCATGGAGTTTCCATTGGTCTCTGATTTGGAGGTGTCATTCCTTTCATCAGAATTCTTACATGTACTGCTCTCGTATACCACATTTTCAAAATCATGTCTTAAAACGACAGTTTTTCCATCGACTTTAACTCTTTTACAATTTGCTTTTGGTTTCGGGATAAAGTCGGGTTTCTGAATGCATCCAAGTTTGAAAGTGGATTCAAGGGTGGATTTCTTTGATTCGATGAAGAAGTCCAATTCATTGAATTCAATCCCTTGAATGTTTGTTTGACCATTTAACTTTTCATACACATCTTGGGCATCCTTGTATTTCTTCATCAGAAGTTCATTGGTTTGAAGCTTCTGATGAAAGATCTCCCTTTCCTTTTGAAAGAAATCTTTAAGAGCAACTGAGTTTAGTCTCTCTGCCTCRGRTTCTTTTAAGGCCTTAGTTTTCTTTTCTAAGTCCTTAGATATTCGTTTGTTTAGTTCCAGAAGATTTTCTTCCTCTGATTTCTTAAGTGTGGTGATGCGAGTCTTTTCCTTTGCAAGTTCGGCTTTTTCTGCAGTGGCCATCATACAGATGAGTGCTTTATCTTCTTCATCGGATGAAGAGTCAGATACCCAATTTTCTTTCTCAGTCATCAGGCTTCGCTCTCTTGGATTGTACTTGTACTTATTTTTGTAATAATCGACATCCTTTACCAATCGTCCTCTGCACTCTTTTGAAAAATGACCAATTTTTTCGCATCTGAAGCAGCGAAGGTCATTTTTCCTTCCGTTTGTATCCTTTTTCTTGTCTTCCCTTCTGTCCTCTCTCTCTTCTCTTTCTTCTTTTCTGTCTTCCCTCAAATAGAATTTTGATGGTTTCTTCTCATGGTATGACTGGTACTTCTCCTTCTTGAAGTCTTTTCGTTCATAGTGTCTCTTGATGAACTACTTTTGGAACTGTCTTGTAATCATGGTCAGAGACTTAGCAAAGGCTTTGATATCATCATCTGATTCAGATGACTCGTCTTCAGATTCCGATTCTACCACCATTGCTTTCTTTCTTTTCTTCTTGTGATCTCTGGTGGAGGTCCTTGATACTTCCTTTTCATCAGCAGCAAGAGCCAGAGGTCCACCGATGGATACTTTCTTCTTCATTATGTCGTTCTCTTGTGCTGCAAACGTTCCATATACATCATGAAGTGACCAGCCGTCTAGGTCCTGATTAGCTTGACGGGACATTGACAGCTGAGTACATTCATCGCCAAGACTTTTTAGGAACAAAACATTGTTTTCTTCCTTTGTTCTGGAGATATCATTTCGACGACATTGATTAATCAATGTGTTAAAACGATCGTAAGTCTTCTGTATTGGTGCATCAAGAAGAGCTTTAAAGTTGGTGTATTCGTTGAGACATTGTGCTCTATGATTCTTCTTTGTTTTAGCTCCTCCTTCCAATTGGCTCGCAAGTTCATCCCACAATTCCTTTGCTGTGGAACATGCATCAAGGGATTGAAAAATTTCATTGGGAATGGCCATGATGATTAGTCGCTTGGCCTTCTTGTTAATTTCCACACGCTCAATATCATCTTCATCCCAGTTCTTTTCATCCTTGGGCATATAATAAGCAGAAATTTCTGCTGTGGTATTTGTTCCTGGGACTCTTGGGACAAGAGTCTGTGGAATGTAAGGACCCTCCATTACAGATCACACGAGGTTTCTGTCCATCCCTTCCAAGAAGTTTACCATCCTTATTCTCTATTGTGGGTACTCTTCTCGTTGAAGAGTTTGAGGCTTGGTGAGGGAGCCAACACTATACGCAGAATTCCAGTTGGCCATTAGAGATATGAAGAGAGAGGAATGAGTTGTATGGAGAGATGATGAATTAAGAGATTTTAGTGATCGTTTTGATATAGATACAATAACCTGGCTCTGATACCAATTGTTGATCACATATCTCTCAATACCACTAATAAATAGATTATGAACAACCTAAATAAGTAGTGTGGATGAATAAAATGATGAATACTCAAGAACAAAGAATGTATATATTCAGAGCATATACTTGAGCATTAAAGATACGTAAAAACTCACTTCAAAAGTCTTATTCTACAATAGGTCTAGCTACCTATTTTTACTAGCAATAAGAAGATAACTATCTAGTAAAACTATCTAGCCAATCTTCTAGGAAAAATAATGTTTATCTAAGTATGGATAAACTATAAATCAAGATAAACTTAAAATCCAGCTGTCAATTTGTTCTGTCTTCCATGGGATGTTAATTCAACCTTATCTTCATACCTTCATCGCATGCCTCTGGTTGAACTGCTGAAGAAAACTCTAAGTGTTGTTAACTAGAGGGGTGATGAAGATGCTCTTTCCATCGCATCTCTGGTCGATTCATCGACCCTCTGGTTGTTCTCCAGACTTAGTCAATTCTGCCTTAACGTCTTCATCGGTCTTCTGGTTCTTCATCACTTATTGTTCTTCATTACTCTTACATTTATGAATTATGAGGTCTAACAGATGTGGACACTGAATTTTTTTTTACTTGCCCAGCTCACCAACTTTCCACCTAGAAGCTGACAGCCTCCAGTGGTGCTTCTCCTATCAATTTTGCAACCTGGAAAATCACTATCCTAATAACCGATTAGGTCAAAACCTGAACCTTTAGGGTACCAAAAACCCATATTAGGAATTCCCTTAAGATATCTCAATATGCGTTTGACAACGATCAGATGAGATTCCTTTGGTTTAGCTTGATATCTTGCACATAAGCAAGTGGAGTGCATGATATCGGGTCGGCTAGCTATTAGATACAATAGGGAGCCGATCATTCCTCTGTAAACAGTAACATTTACAGGCTTTCCATTTGGATCCTTGTTGAGAGAAAGTGGAGGAGCCATTGGAGTCTTCATAGATGAACWRTTGGATAGATCAAACTTCTTCAGCATGTCTCGAACATACTTACTTTGGTTGATAAAGATACCTTTATTTGTTTGTTTGATCCGAAGACCTAAAAAATTTGTTAGTTCTCCCATCATGCTCTTCTGATATTCGTTCTTCATGCGTTCAACGAAACGAAAACATAAAGAGGGACTAGTGGAACCAAAAATAATATCATCGACATAAATTTGGACGAGAATGATGTGACCCTTAAAATTCCTAAGAAATAAGGTCTAGTCAATCTTTCCACGAGAGAATTTCTCAGAGATGAGAAAAATGAAAGGGTATCATACCAGGCACGAGGAGCCTGCTTTAACCCATAAAGAGCTTTATCCAACCTATAGACATGGTTTGGATACTTAGGGTCAAGGAACCCTGGGATTTTTCAACATAAACTTCCTCTTGAAGTTTTCCATTAAGGAAAGCGCTCTTTACATCCATCTGAAAGACTTTGAAGTCTCTATGGGCAGGAAAGGCTAGAAAGAGTCGAATTGCTTCGAGTCTAGCCACTGGTGTGAAGGTCTCGTCATAGTCGATCCCTTTTTCTTGTCTATAACCCTGAGCAACAAGCCGAGCCTTGTTACGGGTTACCACACCATCTTCATCCAACTTATTGCAATAGACCCATTTGGTGCCTATCACTGACTTGTCAGATGGACGTGGGACAAGGTACCAGACTTTGTTCCAAACTCAATGAGCTCCTCCTGCATGGCAAGGACTCAACTAGGGTAAAAAATAACATCATTGATTTTATTGGTTTCAACTAAAGAAAGGAAGTTGACAAAGAGATAGATATTACCCAGACCACGACGTGTCTTGATAMCTGCACCTGGATCACCAAGAGTTTGATGAATTGGATGGTCTTTTGTCCATCGCTGAGCCGGTAAATTTTTTTTTATCTGAATAAGCGAGTTCAGGAACAGAAGATGAGGCTTCAGCTGTAGTATCTTTAGAAATACGGACTATCGCCAAAGGAGCCCCAGATTCAGCGGCTGAAACAAGTTCAGAAACTAAAGGCATTCCATTCGCTGAATGATCAGTGTTTGAAGTAGACGGAGGAACGTAGCTAATGGGCGCGACATCGATCTCTGAAGAAGATGTGTTGGAGTGACTAGCTATAACTGGAATGATGAGTGGATCATCTTCAACTTCAGGTGCTTCAGTGTTAAGAGGATCACTGTAGGTAGCTTCAGGTTGTCCATAGTGAGAAAACATCCAGTTTTCTAATTCATCCTCATCATTTAAGATGTGTTTTGAATTAGCTGATTGAGATTCGTCAAAGGTGACATGAATAGATTCCTCTATTGTATGTCTTCGTTTGTTGAATACTCTGAAGGCTTTGGATATAGAAGAATATCCAAGAAAGATTCCTTCATCAGCTTTGGGATCGAACTTTCCAAGTTGGTCGCGAATGTTGAGAATGTAACAAGTACAACCAAATATATGAAGAAAACTTATAGAAGGTTTTCTTCAATGGAAGAGTTCATACGCCATCTTCTTCAATCTGTTCACGATCAGTGATCGATTTTGAGTGAAACAAGCAGTGTTGACAGCTTCAGCCCATAATTGAGTAGGGAGATGGGATTCGCTGAGCATTGATCGATTTCGTCTTTCAGCGACCCCATTCTTCTGAGGAGTTCTCATTGAGGAGAAGTTGTGAAAGATTCCCTTGTCCTCAAAGAAGTTATCCATAGTATTGTTTTTGAATTTAGTGCCATGGTCACTTCTAATAGATCGTACTTTAACATTGTTGAGTACTTCTATTTTCTTCATGAACGAAATGATTTCTTCAGGGGCTTCATCTTTGGATATGAGAATGAAGACCCAAGTGTACCTAGCATACTCATCAACAATGATGAGTGTGAACTTCTTTCCAGCTAAGGATTACAAGTTGACTGGACCAAAGAGATCCATATGCAATAGTTGAAGAGGTGCAGTCACTGAAGAGATTTTCTTAGACTTCAAGCAAGCTCTTAAGTATTTTCCTTTTTCACATGATGAGCAAGGAGATTCCTTTGCAAAAGAGTGTTGAGGAAGACCAATGACAAGATCATTTCTTGACAGCTCACTGAGTGTCTTGAAGTTGAGAAGAGAAAGCCTTTTGTACCATAGCCATTTAATATCTGAAAAGGCTTTAGAGAAGAAACAACTATTCTCAGTGAGAGTGGAATTCATATTGATGATATATACATTCTCTAGACGAGAACCGGTTAAGGTAACCTTATCATCTTTGTCAAGAAGATGACATGAATTCTTCGAGAATTTAACTGTATAATCTTTATCACACAGTTGACTGATGATAAGAAGATTGTGCTTCAGTCCTTCAACATATGCAACACATTTTCCGTTACCACCAAAGGTTACAGAAGGTCCTCTTTCTTCCTTGAAATGAGTTAACAGGGATTTATCTCCAGTCATATATCTTGAACATCCGCTATCAAGATAGCATATACCTTCGACGTCCTGCACAAGAAAACAAATTAAGAATGCTATTGGTACCCAACTATTGGGGTCCAACTTTGTTAGAGGCTTCATCCACTGTAACTGAAGAATCAGTATCAGTAGATGGCATCACTAAACCTGAAGATGTTTGAAGTGGAGAGAGGAACAACCTCTGACACTACTGAAGTAGTTTCAGTGGAAGTCTTCACTAATCCTGACGAAGAGGCTTCAGTTGTAGGAACCACAACGTCTGATGCTGAAGACATTTCAGAAGGAGTTGTCTTTGCTGAGCCTGAAGAAGAGGCTCCAGCGGTTTTTTTCACCTTGGTTGCTTTTGCAGCCTTTGTGGATGATTTCACCTTGGTTGATTTCTCAGCCTTGGCTACTTTCTTGCCCTTAGCTGGTGAACCAGATTTGGAGGCAGAAGGACACTTGCTGGCAATATGTGTTTTGTCACCACAATGTTTACACTTCCTAAAGCTTGGGGTAGCTTTAGGCCCAGGAAGTATCAGATTTGAAACGGGATCAGCTCCAAGGATTTCCTTAGGTGAAAAGTTCACCTTGAGCTAAGACTTGGATTTCTGAGAGGGTTTAGATTTCCTAGTCCCTAAAGAAGAAGAAGAAGCATTACAAGCTGAAGGAATGGACCTTGATCTATTAGACTTGTTAGAATTCTTAGGAAGGGATGTAGTGACAATGGATTTACCTTTGTCTTTGCAACCAGAACTCGAAAGAGTTCCTTCAATATGACTCTCAAAGAGAGAAGACTGAGAGGAAGAAGTGTTGGGAATAGAAGAGACAAAGGTGCCAAATTTAAGCATGGACCTGTCTTTAACACATTCTTCCTGATCACAAGAAAATCATAGACCAGTCGTTATCTTGGTGGGGATCTGAGCGTTAATGATCTCAGAGGCTTTGATGGAAGCTTTACACCACCCTTCAATGGTAGCTTTCTCAGCCTTAAGTTCAGCGATTGCTCCCTCACGCTCAACGATTGCCTTTTCATGTTCAACGGTGATGGCTTGGTTTACAATAACATGATCCTTAAGATTTTCCTCGACAGAGGTCAGTTCTTTGATCTTAGMATGACAAATCTTCAATTGCTCTTGAAGATCAATGTTAAGCATTTCTGCTTTYGATTTGCCATTGAGGGAATTGTAAAGGTCAACCGTCAACGTATCCAATGCAGAAAGACTAGAAGAAGAAGAGGGTTCATTCAGGGAACATACCTGAGTAGTAGAAGAGGTGGATGGCTCAGAGGAAGTAGATTCTTCTGAAGAACCTTCATCTGCATCTATGGACATCAAGCAGATATAGGCTATATCCTCTTTATCTGAAGATGATTCGTCGGATGACTCAGCCTTAGTTATGCTATTCAGCGACAAGGCCCTTAGCCTTTCGCTGGTTGTTCTTCTTCTTCTTCCTGAAGAAGGAGGGAGCTTTGGAGGATGGCGTCGCAACTTTCTTTGATCTGCATTCACCTGCAAAAATGTCTAGGCCGGTGACAGTTGTAGCAGACAGCTGAAGCCTTGTCTATTCTTTCAGACTTTGGCTTTTCCTTGAGGGACAGCTGAGGAGATCTGCGGAAGTTGCTTTTGATGGCGAATCTCCTGAAACACTTAGTCAGGAGGGTCAGGGATTCATCAAAATCTGTTAAATCAGATTCTGGAATATCGTCAGAGATAGAATAATCTATCTCTGTAATAACAACAGGAGGAAAAGAAGAGATAAAAAGGGTTAGAAGAAGTTTCAGCTGAAGAAGCTTCAGAGATCAAAGCTAAAGGAGAACTTTTCATTTTCCTGGAATCTTTTACAAGATTCCTCTTCAGTTGACGAGATTGCTCATGGTTTAGCAGGATCCCGTATAAAGTAGAAAGAGAGAGAGTGGACATGTTACTTGGCATCTTGAGACACATGGAAAAGGTGTCCCAAGACTCCAGAAGGCATTCCAGAAACTTAGTGAAAGTTTCAGAATTGGAATATTCCCTGACAACAACCCTAAGATCAATAAGGAGACAATTAAAACGTTGATGTACTTCGGACAGCGTCTCAGACTTTTCACAGAGAAAGCTTTCATACTGTCTTACTAGATTGATCTTTCTGATCTCTTGAATCTGAGTGGTTCCTTCATATTCAACACAAAGTGTGTCCCACATGGATTTAGAATATTTGAGCTTCATCATGGAGATACAAAATCTCATCCGAAAGAGACATAGCTATTATAGACTGAGCACATGTGTCCATAGCTATTTTCTTATTGTCTTCATCACTCCACTGATGAGGGAGCTTTGAAATATGCCGTTGAGGAATCGCGACAGTCATAGCTGTTACTGGAACAGCCGGAGCAATATCAAATGGAATATATGGTCCATTTTCTATGTAATGTGGAATTTCAGGATCCACACCTTCAAGAAAAAGGGACATCCGGTTCTTCAAGAGACTAAAGTTGACACGGACAAATCGGGGAGGTTTGGCAAGAGAGCCATTGTCTTTTGTGTGTGTGTTTGTAATTTGTAAAGCCATTTGTAAACAGTAAAGTTATCTAAGGAAAGAGATAAACAAATACAGAAAAACAACTAAAGAGATTAGAGAAGAGAGAACACTGCTCTGATACTACTTGTTGGTCCCTTGAGGGTCTACAAGATAAGTAAAACAGTTTGTAGAAGGGGGGATGAATACAAACACAATATTTTCAAATTTTAAATGTATATTGATAAAAATATTCAATACAAATTTTACAAGACTGTTTGCGGAAAGATAAGGTAAGAAAACCTATCTTAACATATTTGATTATACACAGATTCTTAGCAAAAGAGAAAGGAAATGCTGTAAGAAAAGTTCCTTTACTTAAGCTAGAAAATGCTCAAAGTAAGAATTAGGTTTAGAGAGTGAGTTGAACGCACTCTGCATGGAGAAGAAACACTTCTATTTATACCTAGTGTATTAAATGTTCATTTAATGCAAAATGGTAGGGTTAGAGTGCGTGTCAAGCCTTAAGAGGAAGGCTTGTCCTTTGCTACAATAAATAGTACAAAAAACACTATTTATGAGCAGACATCCTTACCTAAAGTTGGTGGGCAATAAAGTCAACTAGTCGGCTCCGTACCGTACCAACGTTTAAAAGGGTATGGGTTTGTCCTTTGTGTGTATAAGGACAAGACAACAACAATTATGCTAAGCAAGCTTCCTTTGATTGCTGAATGCTGGAATAACCTGGAGGTCTCTTCAGCATTTACTGAGGCTTGTAATCATTGAGTACCGCTTCAGATCACGTACTCGCCAGTCCCTATTCTTCAGTTTCAGTCTTCGACATTAGCTGAAGGATCTTTGGTGTRAGTGTTGTCTTCTTGAAGTATCGTTGTCTCTGATTGAATTACAATACAAGTTCTTCASCGATCACTGAACAGGCTCAGTGATGATCGCTGGAACTGAAATGACAGAAACATAAATACAACGTATAAGTGAAAAGGGATTATCATCAAATCACTGAGAGAGAGGATCAACATGTGAAACATGAGATGAATTAAAAGATCATTTCTTATAAGGAAATGGACCACATGTTTACTAGATTTGCACAGATAAGATGAGTTGAACACTTTCAGTCCAGGCGTATTGATAAATTATCACCCCTGTAATTGAATTGTTGCTTGTCCCCAAGCAACGAAAATGGGAAAAAAGACTCAATATATGAAAGAAAAACAAAGAAAACAAGGTTGATTGATAGAGGTCAATAAACTCAAACAAGACTATAGCCTATTATAAATCCAAGTTCATCCAAACCGAAAGTTTAGCACCACAAGCCAAGATTCAAACTTCCTTTTGTTAGGGAAAAACCATTTTTTAATCATAGAATCATTAGGAATTTTATGGGAGGTTTTTCAAAGTTTTTAGCCTCATATATCTTCCTCAAACTGCCTTCAAGTACATGTCTGATATGTTGTAGCTCAAAACACAAGTGCTGCAACATGTTCTACATTTTTTTTACTTAGGTGGCGTTTGATCTATATCATTGCCAAACACCGACGACTACCATTGATCTGAATCACTGTCGGACACCGCGCACCACCACCAATTTGAACAATCACCGCCGCCACCGCCTATCTGAACCACCGCTGACCACCTCCATCTGAACCACTGCGGACCACCATCGATCTGAATCACTGCGGACCACCACCATCTGAACCACTGTGGACCACCACCGATCTGAACCACCGCCGACCACCATCGATTTAGTAACGTCGTTTGGCTTTATGATTATATTTGGGTTGTATATTTTATATTGTTTTACATATTAAATAATTATTTTATTGAAGTATTTTTAGTTTTGAAAAAATTAAAATTTTCAAAAAAAGGCATTTTGGTCATTTACCAAAATTTTATTCCAACTCTAAAGCTACATTCTGTGAACCAAACAGAAAGGTTCCAATTCCTTAACAAAATCCATTCTAAAGTCTGCCAACCAAACAGATGGTCAAACCTGATAACATTTCATTCCAATTCCTTCAAAGTCAAATTCCTTTAACAGATTCCATTCCATCCAAGAACATTCTGCGAACCAAACACCACCTTATGTTATTTTCACTCATTCATTTTGGAGCTTTTTTTTTTGCTCATTGATATTTTTCTTTTTAGTAGTAATATATTCTCTCTCCCACACTTGAAATTCTCATTGAGGATGATAATAAGCTTATGTTCAAAGGTGCAAAGGAAAAAGTGTTTTGCTAGTGTTTAGGAAAGAGGGCCTAAATCATCTTCTAAGTTTGTCAAAATGGGTGCCAAGTTACTGCCCAGGAAGGCATTACTTGGTTCTAGTATAAAATTTAGATTGGATTAAGAACAAAAAAATAAAAATACCTAGGCTATGATTTACAAAAACACTATTAGAGACTCCCAGTCAGACTTAAAAGAACATAGAAAAAAATATCCCAGACTCATGGATCCTAAAATATAAAAGAAAAAAAGAAAATAAATACTATAGAGATAAAGTTAAGAAAAATTGGACCTGTCGTACTCATGAAGAGTAGGTGTTACTGCAACATTGATCCTTGGTTTATCGGAGGTTTCACTTTCCATTTTTGCTTCCATACTTTTCTCAACACTTCTTTGCCTTATTCTTTAGGATAGATGGATTTAATGGAATTAACAGAGGAAGATACTTTAATGTTATCAGGACATCTCATTGCATGAAGCACATTGAGGGTGACTTCTTCAAGATGCACACATAATTTTTATTTTTCAGCCTTGGAAGGTGGGGTATATAGGATGGAAGATCTTGAACATGACTCACACCTTTTCTTTATAGGGTTTTGATTAGAAGATGAGTGAGTGGTGGTAGTCTTCGGTTTAGTTGCTTTTGTTGGGCTGTAGCAATAGGATTAAAGCATAAAAACCTGCTATAGCATCACTTCGCAAAAATGATTCCTTTTTTACTTTATCTGGGAATAACAATGAGGAGTCAGATCTTTTAGGAATGGGTGCTATAACCTCTATATCTCTCTTTCCTAGTGGTTGGGATGACAAAGTAACAACATCAGAGCTATTGTTGTAGCAACTATAAATGTTGCTGCAACAACTATCTCAGTTTGTTTTTCAGGAAATTATTGGTCCAGTTGGATCTACAAGAGTTTATAGGTAACAGTTTGTAAGGGGGGAATGAATACAAACAGAACAACTTTCACTTTTAAAAATCCTTTATTGGTAAAGAAGATCAATACAGAATTTTACAAATTGTTTGCGAAAAAGAGAAGATAGAAAACTTATTTAAACAATCAATGAAACACACAAGTTACAGAAAGCAATAAATAAAAGACTTGCTAAAAGAAAAGGTTAAGAAGTCTTGAGCTCTTCACTGGCTAGAGTGGTTGAGGGAGATGGTGGAGTATCTTCTTAGGTAATAAGATCTTCAAGGCAAGGAATTCTTGGCTTAGATAGGGATGTTGAGAAGGCGGAGCTTTTCTCCTATTTATACCCATTGCATTAAATGCAAGTCAGAAGGTACACAACACGTGGCAAGCTTCTAAAGATGAGCTTGTCCTTTGTTCCATATATATAGGATTTTGGCCGTATATGAACAGTAGTCTTTCAGAAAGTAGGTAAGCACGCTTGGAGACAGTAGAGTGAGTCCTTACACTACTTTACTTTGAGAGGTTTGAGTTTTTCCTTTTTGTGTAGAAGGACAAGACAAAAACTAATCTTGTTCAACAAGATTCATCTGAACGCTGATACTGGAATAATGTTGAGGTTTCTTCAGTGTTCGCTGAATCTTGAGTAGATTTCACACTTGTGTAGACAGACTTTATATCACTAAAAACCGCATCAGATCACGAACTTGCATGTCTCTGTCTTCAGCTTTATCTTCGATATCGCTGAATGTTCTATGGTGTGAGTTTTGTCTTCCCGAAGAATACATGTCTCTAAGAGAATTACAATACATGTTTAATGATCACTCAATAGACTCAGTGATGATCTCTGAAGTCGAATAAAGATATAGTACAGTTCGTAAGATTTAAAGGATCATTATCAAATCATTGAGAGAGAAGATCAACAATCTTCCCCTATTTGATGATGACAGAGCAGCATTAAGAAAATTGCTTCAGTATTACAGTAAGGAAAAGGTACTAGTAAAATACTTGTCCTTTTTAACTGTTTCAGAATCTTTTTCAGTGATACAGTTTACTATGGAAATTTAGTTTAATTGTAAAGGGTTACAGGGAAAGAATAAACTTACATGGGATAAGACTGGACAAAATGGAATAGGACAAGACAGAACAGAACATGACAGAATGGAACAGGACAGGATGGGACAAAACTCATTGTCCCACGCTTAGTGCAACATGGGATAGAACATGAACTCACTGTCCCACATTTGGTGCTACAAGGGATAGGGACAAGAACTAGGACAAGGTGGGACAACATGGGACAAAATAGGCTTTTTCTTGTTCCACCAAAATAGGTGGAACAAGATGGGACAAGAATAAGACAAAAACTAAAATATTACTAATCTACCATAGTTTGATATATAACCTTAATATGGTAATTGTTTTAATGGTCATCATCGCTAGTTTAGGCCTCCACCTCCACCTCCTCTTCCACTAAAACAACATTCTCCACTGCCTCCACAACCACCGTCCACCAAGTCTATCGCCACCTTTACCATAGTCGACCACCAACCACTACCACTACCGCTGTTCGCCACCTCTATCTCCTCCTCTACGACAACAACCTCCTTCTCCATCAACCATTGCTACCTTTACAACCACCATCAGCCACTGGCCACCACCACCCATTACCACCACCACTACCACCGTTGGCCACCTCCAAATCCTCCTATATCACAACCTCCTCCATGACCTCCACAACCACCGTCAACCATCAAAACACCACTGTCTATTACCACTTCCAACTTATCCTCTAATGTAACAACCTCCTCCATGACCTCCACAACCAACATCAGCCACCACCATTTATTGCCACCTCACCTCCACTTCCGTCATAACTACCATTACCACTATCTTCACTACATTAGCCACAACTACCTCCTCCACTTTTGTCAACCGATACCACCACCATAATACACCATCTTTATGTCCTCTATAACCATCGTCGTCCACCAACCACCACTGCTTCTACCTCCATAACTGCCGTTGGACACCACCCACCACCGCCCATTAACACTACTACCGTCGGCCACCACCACCTTCATCATAACCAAAACCATCACCACCACCACCACTATCTTCAGTTATATCAAAATTTTCAATCAAATTTAGTACCATCATATATGTATGTATTCATTTATATGAAAATTGTGTACAAATATTTATGAATTAAATTATTAAATTATTTACTTTATTTGTGTTAATTATAACTATTATATAATATTTAAAATCATCAAATAATTTTTGGGGGTAACTTCTCTAATTTTGTCTCGTCCAGTCTTAGTCGTACCAAACACAAGACATACTCTTGTTCTGTCCAGTCTTGTCCAGTCCTACCTTCTTGTCTTGTCCAGTTCTGTCTTGTTCAGTTTTGTCTACTTACCAAATGCTACCTATATGAACAGTAGTCTATTATTAAAGTAGGTAATAATGCTTGGAGACAGTAGAGTGACTCCATACAGTACTTTACTTTGAGAGGTATGGGTTTGTCCTTTGTGTGTAGAAGGACAAAAAGACTAATCTTGTTCAACTAGATTCATCAAATAACTGACATTGGAATAATGTTGAGGTTTATTCAATGTTCACAGAATCTTGAATAGATTTCGCACTAGTGTAGACAGACTTGTTATCACTGAAAACCGCATCAGCTTACAAACTTGCTTCTCTATGTCTTCAGCTTTATCTTCGATATCACTGAAGGTTCTATGGTGTGAGTTTTGTCTTCCTGAATAATACTTGTCTCTGAGAGAATTACAATACATGTTCAGCAATCATTCAACAGACTCAATGATCGCCGAAGCTGAAAAAAGAGATAGTACACTTCGTAAGATAAAAATGGTCATCATCAAATCACTAAGACATAGGATCAACAATCTCCCCCTATTTAATGATGATAAAGCAACATTAAGAAAATTGCTACGGTATTACAGTAAGGAAAAGGTACTGGTTAAATACTTGTCCCTTTTAACTGTTTTGGGATCTTTTTCAGTGATACAGTTTACTATGAAGATTTACTTTAATTGTAAAAGATTACAGGGAAAGAATAAACTTACATGGGACAGGACGAAACAAAACTCATTGTCCCATGTTTGAAGCAACAGAGCAAGAACTCACTGTCCCATGTTTGGCGCGACATGGGTGTTGATTCTCTCTCTCAGTGATGTGATGATAATCCCTTTTCACTTATACGTTGTATCTATGTTTTTGTGTTTTCAGTTCCAGCGATCATCACTAAGCCTGTGTTCAGTGATCGCTGAAGAACTTGTATTGTAATTCAATCAGAGACAGTGATACTTCAAGAAGACAACACTCACACCAAAGAACCTTCAGCCAAAGTCGAAGACTGAAACTGAAGATTAGAGACTGGCGAGTACGTGATCTGAAGCGGTACTCAGTGATTACAAGCCTGTCTACATATGTGTGAAGACTGCTCAAGCCTCAGCGAATACTGAAGAGACCTCCAGGTTATTCCAGCATTCAGCAATCAAAGGAAGCTTGCCAAGCACGATTGTTGTTGTCTTGTCTTTATGCACACAAAGGACAAACCCATACCCTTTCTAAATGTTGGTATGGTATGGAGCTGACTAGCTGACTCTATTGTCCACTAACTTTAGGTAAGGATGTCTGCTCATGAATAGTCCTTTATGTACTATTCACTGTAGCAAAGGACAAGCCTTCCTCTTAAGGCTTGACACGCACTCTAACCCTACCATATAGCATTAAATGAGCATTTAATGCAATTGGCATACATATAAGTGTTTCTTCTACATACAGAGTGCGCGCAACTCACTTTCATAATCTAATTCTTACTTTGCGCATTTTATAGCTTAAGTGAAAGAACTATTCTTTACAACATTTATTTTCTCATTTGCTAAGAATTCGTGTGTAACCAAAGATTGTTTAGATAGGTTTTCTTACCTTATCTTTCTGCAAATAGTCATGTAAAATTTGTATTGATCTTCTTTATCAATATACATTTTAATTTTGAAAATATTGTGTTTGTATTCATCCCCCCCGCTTCTACAAACTGTTTTACTTATCTTGTAGACCCTCAAGGGACCAACAAGTGGTATCAGAGCAGTGTTCTATCTTCTCTAAGTTGTTTAACTGTTTTTCTGTATTAGTTTATCTCTTTCTCTAAATAACCTTACAGGTTCTAAATGGCTTTGCAAATTACAAACACACACACAAGATAATGGTTCTCTTGCCAAACCTCCCCGGTTCGTTCGTGACAACTTTAGTCTATGGAAAAACCGGATGTCCCTCTTTCTTGAAGGTGTGGATCCTGAAATTCCACATTACATAGAAAATGGACCATATGTACCATTTGCAATTTCTCCGGTTGTTCCAACAATAGCTATGACCGCTGCAATTCCTGAACGGCAGATTCCAAAGCTCTCTCAACAATGGAGTGATGAAGACAAGAAGAAAATAGATATAGACACTCGCGCTAGGTCTATAATAGTTATGTCTCTTCCTGACGAGATTTATCACTCTGTGATGAAGCTTAAGACTTCTAAATCCATGTGGGACACACTTTGTGTTCAATATGAAGAAACCACTCAAGTTCAAGAAACTAGAAAGATCAATTTAGTAAGGCAGTACGAAAGCTTTCTATGTGGAAAGTCTGAAACGCTGACTGAAGTACATCAATGTTTTAATTGTCTTCTTATTGATCTAACGCCTTTAGGCGGGGAATATTCCAATTCTGAAACTTAAACTAAGTTTCTGGAATGTCTTCCTGAGTCTTGGGACACCTTTTCCATGTGTATTAAGATGTCCAATGACATGTCCACTCTTTCTCTCTCTACTCTCTACGTGATTCTGCTTAACCATGAGCAATCTCGTCACTTGAAGAGAAATATATTCAAAGATTCCAGAGAAATGAAAAGCTCTCCTTTAGCTTTGATCTCTGAAGCTTCTTCAGCTGAAACCCCTTCTACCCCTTTTATTTCTTCTCTTCCTCCTGTTGTTATTACAAAGATAGACTCTTCTATCTCTGAGGATATTCTAGAATCTGATCTAGCAGATTTTGATGAATCCCTAGCCCTCTTGACTATGTCTTTCTGGAGGTTCGCCAGCAAAAGCAACTACTGTAGATCTCCTCAGCTGTCCATCAGAGAAAAGCCAAAGTCTGAAAGAATGGACAAAGCTTCAGCTGTCTGCTACAATTGTAATCGCCCTGGACATTTTGCAGGTGAATGCAGATCGAAGAAAGCTGCGACGCCATCTTCCAAAACCCCATCTACCTTCAGAACAAAGGATGAAAAGTACTTAAAACTGAAGGAGAAGTACAGGAAGGTGAAGAACAACCAGCGAAATGCTAAGGGCCTTGTCACTGAAGAGCATGGCTGGGCTGACTCATCCCATGAATCATCTTCTAACGAGGAAGATATATCCTATATTTGCTTGATGGCCAAAGATGCAAATGAAGAGTCTTCAGGAGCATCTACTTCTTCTGAGTCATCTACCTCTTCTACTACTCAGGTATGTTTCTTGAATGAACCCTCTTATTCTTCTAGCCTATCCGCACTAGATACGTTGACAGTTGATCTTAACAATACCCTCAATGGCAAATCTAAAGCAGAATTTCTTAATGTTGATCTTCAAAAACAAATGAAGATTTGCCATTCTAAGATCAAAGAGCTGACCTTTGTTGAGGAAAATTTTAAGGATCACGTCATTGTAAACCATGCCATCACCGTTGAACGCAAAAAGGCTATCGCTGAGGTATACGATATCTTGATAGCGGATGTTCAAGACATATAACTGGAGACAAATTCCTGGTAACTCATTTCAAGGAAGAAAGAGGAACTTCCGTAACCTTTGGAGGTAACAGAAAAGGATATACCAGAGGATTTGGTATATTAACCAATGGTGTAACAGTTGGTCCCTTGAGGGTCTACAAGATAAGTAAAACAATTTGTAGAAGGGGAGGATGAATACAAACACAATATTTTCAAATTTAAAATGTATATTGATAAAGAAGATCAATACAAAAGAGAACCTATCTAAACAATCTTTGATTACACACAGATTTTTAGCAAAAGAGAAAAGAAATGTTGTAAGAAAAGTTCCTTTCCTTAAGCTAGAAAATGCTCAAAGTAAGAATTAGGTTTAGAGAGTGAGTTGCGCACACTCTGCATGGAGAAGAAACACATATATTTATACCAGTGCATTTAATGTTCATTTAATGCAAAATGGTAGGGTTAGAGTGCGTGTCAAGCCTTAAGAGGAAGGCTTGTCCTTTGCTACAGTGAATAGTACAAAAAACACTATTCATGAGCACACATCCTTACTTAAAGTTGGTGGGCAATAGAGTCAACTAGTTAGCTCCGTACCGTACCAACGTTTAGAAGGGTATGGGTTTGTCTTTTGTGTCTATAAGGACAAGACAACAACAATCGTGCTAAGCAAGCTTCCTTTGATCGCTGAATGATGTAATAACCTGGAGGTCTCTTCAGCATTCGCTGAGGCTTGCGCAGTCTTCACACATATATAGACAGGCTTGTAATCACTGAGTATCACTTCAGATCACATATTGGCCAGTCCCTATTCTTTAGTTTCAGTCTTCGACATTAGCTGAAGGTTCTTTGGTGTGAGTGTTGTCTTCTTGAAGTATCGTTATCTCTGATTGAATTACAATACAAGTTCTTCAGCGCTTACTGAACAGGCTCAGTGATGATCGCTGGAACTGAAAAGACAGAAACATAAATACAATGTATAAGTGAAAAGGGATTATCATCAAATCACTGAGAGAAAGGATCAACAATCACCCTTATTTGATGATAACAAGGGAACATAAAGAAAGTTGTCTTATCAAATAATAGTAAGGAAAAGTTACATATAAAGTACATGTCCCTTTTTACTATTTTGGGATATTTTTCAGTGAGTCAGTCTCAGCTTGAGAATTTTCCTTAAGTTATATCTAAGAGAAAATTACAAGTATGGAAAGTGAAACTGAAAGCTTCTTCGCTGACTTATAGATTGTCAGTGAATGTAAAAAGTAACACTGGAACTCATAGACTTGTTTCCCTATTATTTTTTTCAGGGATCTTTTTTAGTGAAGTACATGAAATACATTTTTAATATCATTGGTAATATTACAAGTATTACAGTACATGTCTAGTGCTTACAGAATATAAGTATAATCACTGAAAGTAGACATAGTATAAAAAGTTACAAGGAAAAGTAGATTGTTGTTACAAAGAGAAACTAATCTAGAACACTTAGATCTATGTAGCTAGGTACATCTACACCAAGGTTTCTTTGACGTACGCATTCCCTTCGTATCTTCAGATCGATGACTTTTCCAGGCATGCTATCATCTATCCAGAGCAAGAGGTAAACCAAATAACTCATTGGACATAGATGTAGCTCTAACATTCTCTGAAATGTGACTTCACCTTCATAGTCAAGGAATATAACTCCTAACTCAGGTTTAAAATGCACATCATTGGGTGTATAGGGACCCTTATCTGGCAAGTCAAGATTCAGCATATAAATATCTATACTCTAGTGACCCTTCAGGACTTCATCTAAGGAGAACCTTGTTTTATGTTCGTTCCTTAGGAATGGTCCATCATTAGGATCAAGGAGCTTGAGTTTCTTCTTCCCACGTTTCTTCAGAGATGGCCTGTCAGGGACCGCGACATACCTGGACATCCTTTTGATGAGCTTGCTGATTGTGTCCTCGATAATTGTCTTATGTCTCGACTTGGATTGCTGAATGGCTTGCCTAATCTCCATCCATTTGCTGTATCCATATCAGCCAAGGTATGGAGGGTACTCGGTGTTGGCATCGAGATTATCCCTGGTGATGAGCATTGGGACCAGCGTTCCATCGTCTGTTGAACGTCCGCCGATGTTGACACTGATAATTGGGCGGGGACTGATTTGAAGTTGATATTTTGAAGTGATTACTTTAAAATGGAATTTGAAGTTGATACTTTGAAGTGATTACTACCTGAGAGGTAGAATCTTCAAATAATGGTTGTTGAGGGATATTGAACAATACCTTCAAGTTTCCTTCTTCAGCGACCGCTTTGCCTTTAGACTTGGTCTGATCGAAAAACGAAGATAGACGCATAGTTCAGTGATCTACAAGAGTAGTAGAGGTCCCGATCAGGTTGTTTTAACAAGCTAGTTAGTTCTTGGTTCTCTAATGGAGCAAATTCACCTTCCCTTCTCTCCCCCTGGGATGCAGAATCCCTGAGGGTGACTCCCTTGGTGGCGATTGATGGCTTCTGGTACTTGATGGTAAAGTCATCTTCATCATCATCGTCGTCATCACCATCTTGGTCACTTCTAGGGTCAAGGATGGTAGGTCATCATCTTCATCATCATCATATTCATCGTCATCATCACCAACAACAGCAGTGATGGAAGGAGTATCATCCCTAAGGATGGCATCGACAACCTCAGTTGAAACAACTTCGATGGTCGGGATTACAAGATTAGCAACCGCTTCAGTTCTAGGAGCCACAACTTCAACTTCAACTGTAGCTGATACTGGACCAACAGCCGTAGAAGGAGTAGGAACAGCATCAGATGATCCACCAGCTTTGGACCTCATCTCCCCCTCTCTGGCTAATACTTGAGAGAATTGGCCAGAGAGTTCGTCTAAGTACTGACACTGGAGAACCATTGAAGCCTCCAGCCTTTGCAGAGCATCGGCCAGAGTTGTTGTTGCCTCACGCGTCTCATAGAGCTGGGTGCGATCATTGGTAGAGAAAGAAGGTGGGATCCCTGGAGCTGGTTGACTGACAACATCCAAGATCTATTGAAGAAAGCCAGTCTGCTGAACAGCAATAGCCTGAGCATCGTCAGCCCTGCTGGAGAGAGAGCAGTAATGGCGTTGGTGTTGGCTTCAAAATCTTCTTGGAGAGTCAGGAGGTGACTCTAAACTTCTTGAACGTCCGCTTGGATAGCGAGGAAGCTCGCATCAAGGTCAGCTTGGCAGGGCTTCTCCTGTGGACTTCTGTTATCCTATAGAGGACGGAATCAACGGCGGGGAGGAGAAGTTTGATATCAGATGCCATATCATCGTCATCATCAATCTCTTCATCCCCTCCATCTTCTTTCTCGCCCCCGTCCTCTTCCTCTCCCTCAGCATCAGGCTGATGCGTAGAAGAAGGACCTGCAAGAGAGGAAGTGTGAGCAAACGGCTCAAGGTTAGTAGAAATGAACGTTTAGGAAGATGGAGTACTTGAGGGGCTATTATTGACATCCAAAGGATTGTCACTGGCGTGAGCAAAGATATCGTCGAGAGGATGGACATCTGTATATTGAGGAGCATCGAGAGGAGCAACCTCGGGTCCAGTGGTGTGTGTCTCAGTATCAGGGAGGACGGTCACTGATACATCATCGACATGTGTAAAGACCAAAGAAGGAGGAGAAGAGAAAATGGTTGAGAAGAGACGTGGGTGTTTAGCGGTGGCGGCTCTCATATTCACACCTTCAGTGATTTGGGTCACTGAGGCGGTTGAGGTAGGTACCACTGATACGACAGTGATGGGAGAAATTACTGAAGAGCTGGGAGGATTAGCTAAAGAGGCCTCGGGGGTAAGGCTAGTTTCAATAGCTGAAACCTTTTGAGAGGCTTCAACCAGAGGCGTGGCTGTCCCCTTTTTGGACTTCTTGGCTCTTTGAGGAGAACCAAGAGTTGGTTGAGAGGGTCGTTTTGAAGGGGTTTACCCTTGTCCTTGCCACCTGAGGAGAAGAGGTAGTGGAGGACACAATAGAAGTTAGTGCCACATCACTGTCTCTCAACTTATGATCCAGAATCTTGGATCCAATTGGAGTAATGATCTTTGAAGATCTTTGCAAACACCATCGAAAGGAACCTGGTGTAAGGCACCACCTTTTCTTGCTGGCGCTTGTTTAGCTTGAGCACCAGGTTATCGAAAATGACCGCAGTATAATTTAAAATGCGACGCAGAATCGCAGATACGCCTATGGTTAAGGCGATCCTAGAGGCCTGGTCCTAACCTCCTGTTTTTCCACCCATGCACTGGATGAAATGAGAGAACATGTATTGCCAGACAGCTGACATCCTGTTTTTCTCATTCTTGGACAAGGACTTCATGGAAGCATTTGAGTCCTTCTTCATTGGCCATTGATAGCCAATGGCATCGAGAAACTCGATGATCTCGGTCGTGGTTACTTTATTGTCATAGGGGACTTTGGGAAGGCGAAGAACCGTCCTGAATGTGTTGACGCCAAACTTCACTTCCATGCGATTGAAAGTGAAGTTGACTTGCTCCATTTGGCGTCCAGGCTTGACCTCGACATCAACAACTTCAGCAGTAAATTAGAACTGCTGAAGAAGTTCTTTCACCATGATGGGCTCATGGTTGAGTGTGAAGCCCAATCACGACTGCTTGAGGAAGTTAGCCGCTTCTTGGTAATCCGCCTTTGATGAGGGGATATCCAACAAGGCAATGTGGTTGTTGTCCTTGAAAGAGACCTCGTCGATAGAGAAGTTGACATTCTTGGCGGCCATCTGTTTGAGTAATAAGAATAAGATAAACAGGTTGTTAGTATAAACCAAGATTGCTTGGGATAAGAGTATAGAAAAAGTTTTTGAAACAATAAAGCTTCTTTTGAAAAATCCTTAAAGAATATTTAGGGTTTTTCAAGTAGAATGTGTATACATAAACAAGATTATAACCAAGAAAGAGATGATTAAATAACCTTTGTTGTTTAATGTATTAAGAGAACAACATTCTTAAAACAAATTAAATGTTTTTTATAACAGAATAAAAAGAAGAAGAATAAGAAGATATTGACCTAGTTGTTTGGAGAGTAAAGGTCAAAAACGAGTTTGAAGGTTTGAGAGAGTTCTTTCTTTGGAGAAATCTTAGCAGAGGTTCGTCTATGAAACTTGAAAGCATAAAGAGAAAAGTGGAGAAGAAATCTCATATTTATAGGTAGGAGGAGGGAGAAGGAATATGAGAGGGTAAAAGGATGACGGTTCAGAAAAGTGGTCATGATGAAAAATGCCACGTTCTCATCCATGATTGGATGGCATTAAATGAGGTAGCGTAATGACAGAACCTTTTGCGCGTCTCAAAGCGTTGCGCATAGTAAATAGAGAATGTCGTCATTAAGACGGTTCATTAACTATTTTCTTTTAAAAACAAAAAGTTTTTAAGAAAACAAAGAGTCATACAGTGTTTAACTAAACACTTATAGGACCGTTTAAAACATTTTCTCACTGAAGATGAAAGATTAAGTGAGGGTTTTAAAGCATCAGTGTCAGTGATAAGAGAATCACAGAAACCGGCATTTAAAAATGTTTTAATCACTGAAGGACAAAGGTTCAGTGATCGTTTTGATTTTTAAGAGAAGTATAAAGATATACTTGTAGATATGGTCAGTGATAAGAGAATCACTGAAACCAACTTTTAAAAATTTAGTCATTGAAGAAGAAAAGCTTCAGTGAGAGTTTTAAGTCGAAGAAAAGAGAAGAGTAATCATACCTGAGAGAGAATAGATATATTTACTCAAAAGTTCAGTGTCAGATATAGAGTACTGAATCATTTCGCTTACTGAGTGATGCTTAATAGCTGAAGATTAATCTTCAGTGTTTAACATCCCCAATTCGCTGATCAAGATGTTAAATCTTGTCTCATCAAGAGGTTTGGTGAAAAGGTCAAGGAGTTCATACTCAGTTGGAACAAAGTGAAGTACAATATCACCATTCATAACATGATCTCTCATAAAATGATATCGGATCTCAATATGTTTGGTCTTGGAGTGAAGTACAGGGTTGTTTGCAATTGCAATAGCACTAGTGCTATCACAATAGATAGGAACCTTTGAAAACAGAAGATCGTAGTCCAGCAGCTGGTTTTTCATCCAAAGAATTTGGGCACATCAGCTACCAGCTCAGCTTCAGCTATTGATGTGGACACTGAATTTTGCTTTTTACTTGTCTAGCTCACCGACTTTCCACCTACAAACTGACAACCTCCAGTGATGTTTTTCCTATCAATTTTGCAACCTGCAAAATCACTATCCGAATAACCGATTAGGTCAAAACCTGAACCTTTAGGGTACCAAAGACCCATATTAGGAGTTCCTTTAAGATATCTGAATATGCGTTTGACAGCGATCAGATGGGATTCCTTTGGTTCAGCTTGATATCTTGCACATAAGCAAGTGGAGTACATGATATCGGGTCGGCTAGCTATTAGATACAGCAAGGATCCGATCATTCCTCTGTAAACAGTAACATTTACAGGCTTTCCAWTTGGATCCTTGTTGAGAGAAAGTGGAGGAGCCATTGGAGTCTTCATAGATGAGCTGTTGGATAGATCAAACTTCTTCAGCATGTCTCGAACATACTTACTTTGATTGATAAAGATACCTTTATCTGTTTGTTTGATCTGAAGACCTAAAAAGAATGCTAGTTTTCCCACCATGCTCATCTGATATTCTTTCTTCATGCGTCCAGCGAAACGAAAACATAAAGAGGGATTAGTGGAAACAAAAATAATATCATCGACATAAATTTGGACGAGAATGATGTGACCCTTAACATTCCTAGGAATTAAGGTCTAGTCAATCTTTCCACGAGAGAATTTCTCAGAGATGAGAAAAGATGAAAGGGTATCATACCAGGCACGAGGAGCCTGCTTTAACCCATAAAGAGCTTTATCTAACCTATAGGCATGATTTGGATACTTAGGGTCAAGGAACCCTGGAGGTTGTTCAACCTAAACTTCCTCTTGAAGTTTCCCATTAAGGAAAGCGCTCTTTACATCCATCTGAAAGACTTTGAAGTCTTTATGGCAAGCAAAGGCTAAAAAGAGTCAAATTGCTTCGAGGCTATCCACTGGTGCAAAGGTCTCGTCATAGTCGATCTCTTTTTCTTGTCTATAATCCTCAGCAACAAGCCGAGCCTTGTTATGGGTTACCACACCATCTTCATCCAACTATGGTCAGAGATAGCATCATTGATTTTCTTGGGTTCAACCAAAGAATGGAAGTTGACAAAGAGACAAATATTACCCAGACCACGACGTGTCTTGATACCTGCATCTGGATCACCAAGAATTTGATGAATTGGATGGTCTTTTGTCCATCGCTAAGCCGGTAAATGAATTTCATCGAAATAAGCGAGTTCAGGAACAAAAGATGAGGCTTTACCTGCAGTATCTTCAGTAATAGGGACTATCGCCAAAGGAGCTTCAGATTCAGCGACTAAAACAGGTTTAGAAACTGAAGGCATTTCATTCACTGAATGATCAGTGTTTGAAGTAGAAGGAAGAACACAACTAATGGGCACGACAGCGATCTCGGAAGAAGATGCGTTGAAGTAACTAACTTTAACTGGAATGATGAGTGGATCATCTTCAGCTTTAGAAGCTTCAGTGTTAAGAGGAGCACTGTAGGAAGCTTCAGGTTGTCCATATGAGAGAACATCCAGTTTTCTAATTCATCATCATCATTTAAGATGGGTTTTGAATTAGCTGATTGAGATTCGTCAAAGGTGACATGAATAGATTCCTCTATCGTGTGTCTTCGTTTGTTGAATACTCTGAAGGCTTTGGATACAAGAGAATATCCAAAAAAATTCCTTCATTATCTTTGGGATCAAACTTTCGAAGTTGGTCACGATTGTTGAGAATGTAACAAGTACAACCAAATATATGAAGAAAACGTATAGAAGGTTTTCTTCCATGGAAGAGTTCATAGGCCGTCTTCTTGAATCTTTTCACGATCAGCGATCAACTTTGAGTGAAACAAGCGGTGTTGACAACTTCAGCCCAGAATTGAGTAGGGAAATGGGATTCGCTGAGCAGTTGATCGAGCAGCCTCAATGATTGTTCAATTTCGTCTTTCAGCGACCCCATTCTGCTGAGGAGTTCTCACTGAGAAGAAGTTGTGAGAGATTCCTTGTCCTAAATTATCCATAGTACTGTTTTTGAATTCAGTGCCATGGTTACTTTTAATAGATCGTACTTTAACATTGTTGAGTACATCTATTTTCTTGATGAACGAAATGATTTCTTCAGGAGCTTCATCTTTGGATCTGAGAAAGAAGACCCAAGTGTACCTGGCATACTCATCAACAATGACGAGTGTGAACTTCTTTCCAGCTAAGGATTGCACGTTGACTGGACCAAAGAGATCCATATGCAATAGTTGAAGAGGTGCAGCCACTAAAAAGATTTGCTTAGACTTGAAGCTAGCTCTTGTGTGTTTTCCTTTTTCACATGCTGAGCAAAAAGATTCCTTTGCAAAAAAAATTGAGGAAGACCAGTGACAAGATCATTTCTTTACAGCTCACTGAGTGTCTTGAAGTTGAGATGAGAAAGCTGTTTGTGCCATAGCCAGTTAATATCTGACGAGGCATTAGAGAAAAAACAGTTATTCTCAATGAGAGTGGAATTCATATTGATGATATATACATTCTGTAGACGAGAACCGGTTAAGGAAACCTTATCATCTTTGTCAAGAACGTGACATGAATTCTTCGAGAATTTAACTGTATAATCTTTATCACATAGTTGACTGATGCTAAGAAGATTGTGCTTCAGTCCTTCAACATATGCAACGCGTTTGAAAGTTGTTGCACCATTGGTTAATATACCAAAACCTCTAGTATATCCTTTTTCGTTACCACCAAATGTTACGGAAGGTCCTCTTTCTTCCTTGAAATGAGTTAACAGGGATTTATCTCCAGTCATATGTCTTGAACATCCGTTATCAAGATACCATATACCTTTTTCATGGAAGAAAGCCTTCTATAAGTTTTCTTCATGTGTTTGGTTGTACTTGTTACATTCTCAACAATCGCAACCAACTTGGAAAGTTCGATCCCAAAGCTGATGAAGTAATCTTTCTTGGATATTCTTCAGTATCCAAAGCCTTCAGAGTATTCAACAAACGAAGACAGACGATAGAAKAATCTATTCATGTCACCTTTGACGAATCTCAATCAGCTAATTCAAAACCCATCTTAAATGATGAGGATGAATTAAAAAACTAGATGTTCTCTCACTATGGATAACCTGAAGTTTCTATAGTGCTCCTCTCAACACTGAATCTCCTGAAGTTGATGATGATCCACTCATCATTCCAGTTACAGCTTGTCACTCCAACGCATCTTCTTCAGAGATCGCTGTCGTGCCCATTAGTTGTGTTCCTCCTTCTACTTCAAACACTAATCAATCAGTGAATGAAATGCTTTCAGTATCTGAACCTATTTCAGTTGCGGAATCTGAGGTTCCTTTGGCGATAGTTCCTATTGCAGAAGATATTGCAGCTGAAGCCTCATCTTCTCTTCCTGAACTCACCTACTCAGATGAAATTCCTCTACCGGCTCAGCGATGGACAAAAGACCATCCAATTCAATAAATTATTGGTGATCCGGATGCAGGTATCAAGACTCGTCGTAGTCTAGGTAATATGTGTCTCTTTGTCAACTTTCTTTCTTTAATTGAACCCAAGAAAATCAATGATGCTATCTCTGACCCAAGTTGGGTCCTTGCCATGCAAGAGGAGCTCATTGAGTTTGATAGGAACAAAGTCTGGTACCTTGTCCCACGTCCATCTGAAAAATCAGTGATAGGCACCAAATGGGTTTATCGCAATAAGTTGGATCATTATCGTGTGGTTACTCGTAACAAGGCTCGACTTCTTGCTCAGGGTTATAGACAAGAAGAAGGGATCGACTATGATGAGCCATTCGCACCAGTGGCTAGACTCGAAGCAATTCAACTCTTTATAGCCTTTGCTACCCATAAAGACTTCAAAGTCTACCAAATGGATGTAAAGAGCGCTTTCCTAAATGGGAAACTTCAAGAGGAAGTTTATGTTGAACAACCTCCAGGGTTTTCGACCCTAAGTATCCAAACCATGTCTACAGGTTTGATAAAGCTCTTTACGGGTTAAAACAGGCTCCTCGTGCCTGGTATGATACCCTTTTCTCATTTCTCATCTCTGAGAAATTCTCTCGTGGAAAGATTGACCTGACCTTATTTCTTAGGAAAGTTAGGGTCATATCATTCTAGTCCAAATTTATGTCGATAATATTATATTTGGTTCCACTAATCCCTCTTTGTGTTTTTGATTCACTGATCGCATGAAGAAAGAATATCATATGAGCATGATGGGAGAACTAACCTTCTTTTTAGGTCTCCAGATCAAGCAATCAGATAAAGGTATCTTTATCAATCAAAGTAAGTATGTTCGTGACATGCTGAAGAAGTTTGATCTATCCAACAGTTTATCTATGAAGACTCCAATGGCTCATCCACTCTCTCTCAACAAGGATCCAAATGGGAAGCCTATAAACGTTACTGTTTATAGAGGAATGATCAGCTCCCTTCCGTATCTAACAGCTAGTCTACCCGATATCATGTACTCTACATGCTTATGTGCAAGATATCAAGCTAAACCAAAGGAATCCCATTTGATTGCTGTAAAACGCATCTTCAGATATCTTAAGAGAACTCCTAACATCGGTCTTTGGTACCCTAAAGGTTCAGGTTTTGACCTAATCGATTATTCGGATAATGATTTTGTAGGTTGCAAAATTGATAGAAAAAACACCAGTGGAGGCTGTCAGCTTCTAGGTGGAAAGTTGGTGAGCTAGACAAGCAAAAAGCAAAACTCAGTGTCCACATCAACAGCTGAAGCTGAATACATAGCCGCTGGTAGTTGTTGTTCCCAAATCCTTTTGATGAAAAACCAGCTGATGGACTATGATCTTCAGTTTTTAAAGGTTCCTATCTATTGCGATAGCATCAGTGCTATTGCAATTGCAAACAACCCTGTACTTCACTCCAAGACCAAATATATTGAGATCCGATATCATTTTATCAGAGACCATGTTATGAATGGTGATATTGATCTTCACTTCGTTCCAACTGAGTATCAACTCGCTGACCTTTTMACCAAGCCTCTTGATGAGACAAGATTCAACATCTTGATCAGGGAATTGGGGATGTTAAACACTAAAGACTAATCTTCAGCTATTAAACATCACTCAGTAAGTGAAATGATTCATTGTTCTATCTCTGATACTGAACTTTTGAGTAAATATATCTATTCTCTCTAAGGTATGATTACTCTTCTCTTTTCTTCGACTTAAAACCTTCCCTGAAGCTTTTCTTCTTCAGTGACTAAAGTTCTAAAAGTTGGTATCAGTGATCTTTTATCACTGACCATATATAAGTATATCTTTATACTTATTTTCTTAAAAATCAAAAATGATCACTGAACCTTTTCGATCATTGATTAAAATATTTTAAAATGCCAGTTTCAGTGATTCTCTTATCACTGACACTGATATCTTAAAACCTTACTGAAGTCTTTCATCTTCAGTGACAAAATGTTTTAAAAGGTCTTTTTAGTGTTTAGTTAAACACTGTATTCCTTCTCCCTCCTCCTACCTATAAATATGAGACTTCTCATCCACTTTTCTCTTTACGCTTTTAAAATTCTAAGATCGAACCTTTGCAAGAATTACCAAAGCAAGAACTCTCTCAATCTTCAAGCACTTCTCAACCTTACTTTCTAAATCCTTAAGGTCAATATCTCTTTTATTTATCTTCTTCTAAGAAAGATGTTTAATCTATTGAAGAAATTTGTTCTCTTAAAACATTAAACAACGAAGATTATTTAACCAACTTCTACTTGGTTATAATCTTATTTCTAAATACACTTTCTACTTGAAAAACCCTAAATCTTTATAAGGATTTTTCAAACGAAGTTTTTATCGATTCAAAAACTTATCTATATTCTTCTCTCAAAACAAATCTTTGTTTTACTAACAACCTGTTTTATCTTATTATTTTTATTGAAAACAGATGGCTGCCAAGAAAGTTAACTTTTCTCTTGATGAGGTATCCTTCAAGGCCAACAATCACATTGCCTTGTTGGATATCCCCTCATCCAAGGCGGACTACCTAGAAACGGCCGACTTTCTCAAACAGTTGTCGCTCGGCTTCACACTCAACCATGAACCCATCATGGTGGAAGAACTTCTCCCGTAATTTTGGTTCACTACTGAGGTCATCAATGTCGAGGTCAAGCCTGGAAGACAAGTTGAACAGGTCAACTTCACATTCAACTGCATGGAAGTGAAGTTTGGTGTGAACACCTTGAGGACGGCTCTTCGACTTCCTAAAGGCCCCTACGACAGCGAACCCACAACGACCGAGATCACCGAGTGTTTCGACGCCATTGGCTATCAATGGCCAATGAAGAAGGACTCAAATGCTCCCATGAACTCCTTGTCGAAGATCGAGAAGAACAGGATGTCAACTGTCTCGCAATACCTATTCTCTCACTTCATCCAGTCAATAGGTGGAAAGACTGGAGGCCAGGTGCTTAAGCTGAACAAGCGCCAGCGAGAAACGGTGGTGCCTTACACTAGGTTTCTTTCGATGGTCTTTGCGAAGATCTTTGGAAATCATTACTCCACGGAAGGTAGCCTTCAGGTTTCCAAGCTTGGAACCAGGATTCTGGATCATAAGCTGAGGGACAGTGATGTGCCTCTCTCTTCTATTGTCATCACTACCTCTTCTCCTCAGGTGGCCAGGACAAGGGTAACCCCCCCCCGAGTCTAGCCCAGCGACCAAAACCTCTTCCAAACGACCCTCTCAACCAACTCTTGGTTCTCCTCAGAGAGCCAAAAAGGCCAAAAAGGGGATAACCACGTCTCTGGCTGAAGCCTCTCGACAGGTTTTCTACTATTGAAACTAGCCTTAACCTCGAGGAACTTTTAGCTAACCCTCCTAGCTCTTCAGTGATTCCTCCCATCATTGTCGTATCGGTGGCACCTACCCCAACCGCCTCAGTGACCCAAGTCACTGAATGTATGAATATCAGCGCTGCCTCCGCTAAACACCCACGTCTCTTCTCAACCATTTTCTCTTCCCCTCCTTCTTTGGTCTTTACACGTGTCGATAATGTATCAGCGACTGTCCTCCCTGATACTGAGACACACACCACTGGACCTGAGGTTGCTCTTCTCGATGCTCCTCAGCATACAAATGACCATTCTTTTGAGGACATCTTTGCTCACGCCAATGACAATCCTTTCGATGTCATTGATCGCCCCTCAGGTATTCCATCTTCCTACCCCTTCATTTATACTAACCTTAATGAAGAGATTGATGATGACTATGATATGGCATCTGATGTTAAAATCCTCCTCCCTGCTGTTGATTTAGTTCTCTCCAGGATAACTGAAGGTTACCAAGAAATGCCTCGCAAGGCTGAACTTGATGTGAACCTCTCAGCTCTCCAAGCAGACGTTCAAGAAGTTTAGAGTCAGTTCCTGACTCTCCAGGAAGTTATTCGAGCCAACACTGATGCCATTGATGTTCTCTCCAGCAGGGCTGATGATGCGGAGGCTCTCGCCGTTCAACAGACCGGACTTCTTCAGCAGATCCTTGATGTTGTCCGTCAACCAGCTCCAGTGATCCCTCATTCTTTCTCTGCTGATGATCACGCTCAGCTCAATGAGACGCGTAAGACAACGACAACTCTACCCAGTGCTCTGTCAAGGCTAGAGGATATAATGGTTCTCCAGCATCAGCGATTGGACAAACTCTTTTGCTTATACTCTCAAGTCTTAGCCACAGAGGGGGAGATGAGGTCCAACATCGCTGGACCATCTGATGTTGCTGCTACTTCTGATCCTGTTGCTGCTCCAGCATCCGTTGCAGTTGAAGCTGAAGCTAAAGCTCCTAGAGCTGAAGCTATTGCTGCTCCTGTAATCCCGACCACCGAAGCTATTTTAGTTGAGGCAGTCGACGCCATCCTTAGGGATGATGCTCCTTCAATCACCACTGCTACTGGTGATGATGATGATGATGATGAAGACGAAGATGATGATGATGAAGATGATAAACCTACCATCCTAGACCCCATAAGTGACCTAGATGGTGACGATGACGATGATGATGAAGATGACTTTACCATCAAGTATCAGAAGCCAACAACCGCCACCAAGGGAGTCACCCTCAGGGATTCTGCATCATCAAAGAACCAGGACCCCAAGTCGAAAGGCAAGGCAGTTGCTGAAGAAGGAAATCTGAAGGTACTCTTTAATATCTCTCAACCCTTATTTGGAGATTCTACCTATCAGGTAGTAATCACTTCAAAATATTAACTTCAAAATCCATCAACTACCTACGGTCGACTAGAGTGGGTCCCTAAAAACCCTGTCTCTAGTGCTCCCACCGACCAACAGATGACTCAGCTAAAGGAGTCACTCGACCATACTAGAGTAAAAATTCCTCTTCGTACCTCTAGTGGTGGTGAGTTTGACTTCCTTTCAGAAGCTGAAAGACTCGAGGAATTAAGGGCTGAAGAAGAGCTAGAGCTTCAGAAAAAGCAGACTGAAGACACCTTAAAGCTGGCCAAGTCACTAGATGCGAAGATTCTCCCCAAGAGAAAGTCAAAGATGGTGAACGATGTCCAAGCCCAGGCTAAACTTCATTCCATTGCAGAAGCTGAGCATGAGAAGAACCTGAAGCTGGTGGAAAAGAACAAGCGATGGAGCGAAGCAAGGCTGAAGAAAAGAGTCAGTCCCTGCTCGATTATCAGTGTCAGCATCAGTGGACGTTCAAAAGACGGTGGAACACTGGTCTCAATGCTCATCACCAGGGACAATCTCGATGCCATCACCGAGTACCCTTCCTACCTTGGCTGATATGGATACAGCGAATGGATGGAGATCAGGCAAGCCATTTAGCAATCCAAGTCAAGATATAAGGTGATTATCGAGGACACCATCAGCAATCTCATCAAACGGATGTCCAGGTATGTCGCAATCCCCGACAGGCCTTCTCTGAAGAATTGTGGGAAAAAGAAACTCAAGCTCTCTGATCCTAATGATAGACCATTTCAAAGGAACGAACATGAAACAAGGTTCTCCTTAGATGAAGTCCTGAAGGTCATCAGAGTACAGACATTTCTATGTTGAATCTTGACTTGCCAGATAAGGGTCCCAATACACCCAACGTTGTGCATTTTAAACCTAAGTAGGGAGTTATATTCCTTGACTATGAAGGTGAAGTCAGATTTCAGATAATGTCAAAGCTACATCTATGTCCAATGGGTCATCTGGTTTACCTCTTGCTCTGGATAGATGATAGCATGCCTGGAAAAGTCGTGGACTTGAAGATACGAAGAGAATGCCTACATCGAAGAAACCTTGGTCAAGATGTACCTAGCTACATAAATTTGAGTGTTCTAGAATAGGTTCTCTTTTGTAATAATTGTTCACTTTTCCTTGTAAATCTACTGTACTATGTCTACTTTCAGTGATTGATCTTCTAGTTTGTAAGCATTAGACATATACTGAACTACTTGTAATATTACCAATGATAATAAAATGAGTATTTAATGTACTTTCCTAAAAAAGATCCCTGAAAAAAGTAATAGGGACACAAGTATATGAGTTTTAGTGTTACTTTGTACATTCACTGACAATCTATAAGTCAGTGAATAAGCTTTCAGTTTCAGTTTCCATACTTGTAATTTTCTCTTAGAAATAACTTAAGGAAAATTCTCAAGCAAAGACTAACTCACTGAAAAAATCCCAAAATAGTAAAAAGGGACATTCACTTTATATCTAACTTTTCCTTACTGTTATTTGATAAGACAATTTTCTGTATGTTCTCTTGTTATCATCAAATAGGGGGAGATTGTTGATCCTCTATCTCAGTGATTTGATGATAATCCCTTTTTACTTATACGTTGTATTTATGTTTATGTATTTTCAGTTCCAGCGATCATCACTGAGCCCGTATTCAGTGATCGCCGAAGAACTTGTATTGTAATTCAATCAGAGACAGTGATACTTCCAGAAGACAACACTCACACCAAAGAACCTTCAGCCGAAGTCGAAGACTGAAACTGAAGATTAGAGACAGGCGAGTACGTGATCTGAAGCGGTACTCAGTGATTACAAGCCTGTCTACATATGTATGAAGACTGCTCAAGCCTCAACGAATACTGAAGAGACCTCCAGGTTATTCCAGCATTCAACGATCAAAGGAAGCTTGCCAAGCATGGTTGTTGTTGTCTTGTCCTTATGCACACAAAGGACAAACTCATACGCTTTCTAAATGTTGGTACGGTACAGAGCCGACTAGTTGACTCTATTGTCCACCAACTTTAGGTAAGGATGTCTGCTCATGAATAGTCTTTTTTGTACTATTCACTGTAGCAAAGGACAAGCCTTCCTCTTAAGGCTTGACACGCAATCTAACCCTACCATATTGCATTAAATGAGCATTTAATGCAATGGGTATAAATAGAAGTGTTTCTTCTTCATGCAGAGTACGCGCAACTCACTCTCATAATCTAATTCTTACTTTGTGCATTCTATATCTTAAGTAAAAGAACTTTTCTTTACAACATTTCTTTTCTCATTTGTTAAGAATCCGTGTGTAACCAAAGATTGTTTAGATAGGTTTTCTTACCTTATCTTTCCGCAAACAGTCTTGTAAAATTTGTATTGATCTTCTCTATGAATATACATTTTAAATTTGAAAATATTATGTTTGTATTCACCTCCCCCCCCCCCCTTCTATAAACTGTTTTACTTATCTTTTAGACCCTCAAGGGACCAACAATGGGACAGAGACAAGAATTGAGACAAGGTGAAACAACATGGGACAATAGAGGCTTTTTCTTGTTCCACAGAAATAGGTGGAACAAGATGGGACAAGAATGAGACCAAAACTAAAATATAACTAATCTACCATAGTTTGATATATAACCTTAATGTGGTGTTTGTTTTAATGGTCATCACCACTAGTTTAGGCCACTGCCACCACCGGTGGTTACCGGCGACCACCTCCACCTCCTCTTCCACTACAATAACATTCTCCACCGCCTCCACAACCACCGTCCACCACGTCTATCGCCACCTTTGCCATAGTCGACAACCAACCACCACCATCATTGCCACCACCACTACCACTGTTCACCACCTCTATCTCTTCCTCTACTACAACAACCTCCTTCACGATTATCTGTTGCTACCTTTTCAACCACCATTAGCCACCGACCACCATAACTCATTGCCACCACCACTACCACCGTTGGCCACCTCCAAATCCTCCTATACCACAACAACCTCCTTCAGGACCTCCATAACCACCATCAACCACCGACCACCAATGTCCATTGCCACCTCCAACTTATCCTCTACTGCAACAACCTCCTCCACGACCTCCACAACCACCATGACCCACCACCATTCATTACCACCTCACCTCCACCATAACTACCATTACCACTATCTTCACTACATTAGCCACAACTACCTCCTCCACCGTTGTCAACCGCCACCACCACCACAATCCACCATCTTCATGTTCTCTATAACCATCGTCGTGCACCAACCACCACTGCTTCTACCTCCATAACCACCGACCACCACCACCCATTGCCACTACTACCTTCTAGGGATGGGAATGGGACGGGAACGGGGAGGGGATCCCAATACCCGTCCTCGGTTCCCCGTATGTGTCCCCATCCCCATCGAGGATTATGATCACATCCCCATCCTCGTACCCAGCGGTGAAACGAGGATTTTTTATACCAAAAAACTATACAATATCACCATTTATTGAACTAGTAAAAACACTACCAAAATATTAAACTAAGACTTAAACAAGACCAAAAAGTTTTAACTAATATTATCAAAGTTAACGTCAAACATACTAAAACTACATCCAAAAGGACCAAAACATATCAAGTAAAGTTACATACTATCTACCATCCAAAAAACAACACAATCACTTGTTACTCGACATCTGCATCATATGTGATTGTTTCATCAAATGTTGCGACTCTCCATGTTTTTTATCTACAAAAAGTAAGACAAGTTAGAAAAAGTATAATTACTTGTATGACTAAGAATTTAAATATTTTTTTACCTTGAAGTTCTTTCTGTAACCATCTTTGAATGCACATTAATGCTCCAACTATTTGTGGGTGTAGCCGACTACGCTGTTTTGTGATTTTGTTACCGCTCATGTTAAAAGCGGCTTCAGAAGCTACCATAGAAATTAGTATGGATGAAACGTCTCTTGCAATCCTTTGGAGCATAGGATTGGTGGGTGATAATCACTGAAAGTAGACATGGTACAATAGATTTACAAGGAAAAGTGAACAATTATTACAAAAGAGAACCTATTCTAGAACACTCAAATTTATGTAGCTAAGTACATCTTCACCATGGTTTCTTCGATGTAAGCATTCCCTTCGTATCTTCAGATCAATGACTTTTCATGGCATGCTATCATCTATCCAGAGCAAGAGGTAAACCAAATGACCCATTGGACATAGATGTAGCTCTGACATTCTCTGAAATTTGATTTCACCTTCATAGTCAAGGAATATAACTCCTAACTCAGGTTTAAAATGCACAGCATTGGGTGTATAGGGACCCTTATCTGGAAAATCAAGATTCAACATAGAAATGTCTATACTCTGATGACTCTTCATGACTTCATCTAAGGAGAACCTTGTTTCATGTTCGTTCTTTAGGAATGGTCCATCATTAGGATTAGAGAGCTTAAGTTTCTTCTTTCCACCTTTCTTCAGAGATGGCATGTCACGGACCGCGACATACATGGACATCCTTTTGATGAGATCGTTGATGGTGTCCTCGATAATTGCCTTATGCCTTGACTTGGATCGCTGAATGGTTTGCCTGATCTCCATCCATTCGATGTATCCATATCGGCCAAGGTAGGAAGGGTACTCGGTGATGGCATCGAGATTGTCCCTGGTTATGAGCATTGAGACCAGTGTTCCATCGTCTTTTGAACGTCCGCTGATGCTGACGCTGATAATCGGACGGGGACTGATTCTCTTTTTCAGCTTTGCTTCGCTCCACCGCTTGTCCTTTTCCACCAGCTTCATGTTCTTCTCATGCCCAGCTTCTGCAATAGAAAGAAGTTTAGCCTGGGCTTGGACAACGTTCACCTTTTTCTTAGACTTTCTTTTGGAGAGAACCTTCACAGCTAGTGACTTGGCCAACTTTAAGCTGTCTTCACTCTGCTTCTTCTGAAGCCCTATCTCTTCTTCAGCCAACAATGCCTCGAGTCTTTCAGCTTCAGAAAGAAAGTCGAACTCACCACCACTAGATATACATAGAGGAATTTTTACTAAAGTCTGGTCGAGTGACTCCTTTAGCTGAGTCATTTGTTGGTCGGTAGGAGCATTGGATACAGGGTGATCAGGGACCCACTCCAGTCGATCCCAGGTGGTTGATGGAATTTGCAGTTGATACTTTGAATTGATTACTACTTGAGAGGTAGAATCTTCAAATAAAGGTTGTTGAGGGATATTGAACAATACCTTCAAGTTTCCTTCTTCAATGACCGCCTTGCCTTTTGACTTGGGGTCCTGGTTCCTTGATGAAGCAGATTCACCTTCCCTTCACTCTCCCTAGGATGCAGAATTTCTGAAGGTGACTTCCTTGGTGGCAGTTGATGGCTTCTGGTACTTGATGGTAAAGTCATATTCATCATCATTGTTGTCATCACCATCTAGGTCACTTCCAGGGTCAGGGATGGTAGGTTCATCATCTTCATCGTCATCGTCATCATCAGCAGGGATGGAAAGAGCATCATCCCTAGGGATGGCATCGACTACCTCAGTTGGAACAGCTTCAGTGGTCGGGATTACAGGAGCAGCAACCGCTTCAGCTCTAGGAGCCTCAACTTCAGCTTCAACTGTAATTGATATTGGAGCAGCAGCAGTATCAGATGATCCACCAGCTAGAGAGTTTGTCCAAGCACTGACGCTAGAGAACCATTACCTCATCTAGCCTTGATAGAGCACCGGCTAGATATGTCGTTGCCTCACGCATCTCATTGAGCTAGGTTCGATCATCGGCAGAGAAAGAAGGTGGGATCAATGGAGTTAGTTTACGGACAACATCCAGGATCTGCTGAAGAAGTACAGTTTGCTGAACGGCGAGAGCCTGAGTATCATAACCCTGCTGGAGAGAGCAGCAATGGCGTCGGTGTTGGCTTGAACAGCTTCTTGGAGAGTCAGGAGGTGGCTCTGAACTTCTTGAACGTCCACTTGGATAGCGAGGAAGTTCGCATCAAGGTCAGCCTGGCAAGGCATCTCCTTGTGGACTTCAGTTACCCTGTAGAGAAATAAATCAATAGCGGGGAGGAGAAGTTTGATATCAGATGCCATATCATAGTCATCATCAATCTCTTCATCCCCTCCATCTTCTTTCTCCCCCGGTCCTCTTCTTCAGAATCAGGCTGATGCGTAGAAGAAGGACCTGCAAGAGAGGAAGTGTGAGCTAAAGGCTCAAGGTTAGTAGAAATGAAAGGGTAGGAAGATGGAGTACCTGAGGGGCCATCAACGACATCCAAAGGATTGTCACTGGCATGAGCAAAGATGTCGTCGAGAGGATGAACATCTGTATACTGAGGAGCATCGAAAAGAGAAACCTCAGGTCCAGTGGTGTATGTCTTAGTATCAGGGAGGACAGTCGTTGATACATCATCGACATGTCTAAAGACCAAAGAAGGAGGGAAGAGAAAATGGTTGAGAAGAGACGTGGGTGTTCAGCGATGGCGGTGCTGAGATTCACACCTTCAGTAACTGGGTCACTGAGGCTGTTGGGGTAGGTACCACTAATACGGCAGTGATGGGAGAAATCACTGAAAAGATAGGAGGGTTAGCTAAAGACGCCTCGAGATTAAGGTCAGTTTCAATAGTTGAATCCTTTCGAGAGGCTTCAGCCAAAGATGTGGCTGTCCCCTTTTTGGACTTCTTGGCTCTCTGAGGAGAACCAAGAGTTGGTTGAGAGGGTCGTTTTGAAGGGGTTTTGGTGGCTTTGCTGGACTCGGGGGGGGGGAGGTTACCCTTTCCCTGGCCACCTGAGGAGATGAGGTAGTAATGGACACAATAGAAGTTAGCGCCACATCACTGTCCCTCAGCTTATGATCCAGAATCCTGGATCCAAGCTTGCAAACCTGGAGGTTTCCTTCTGTGGAATAATTATCTCCAAAGATCTTTGCAAAGACCATCCAAAGGAACCTGGTGTAAGGCACCACCTTTTCTCGCTGGCGCTCGTTCAGCTTGAGCACCAGGTCATCGAAAATGACCGCAACATAATTTATATTGCGATGCTGAATTGCAGATACGCTTATGGTCAAGGCGATCCTAGAGGCCTGGTCCTGGCCTCCAGTTTTTCCACCCATGCACTAGATGAAATGAGAGAACAGGTATTCCCAGACAGTTGACATCCTGTTCTTCTCAATCTTGGACAAAGACTTCATGGGAGCATCTGAGTCCTTCTTCATTGGCCATTGATAGCCAATGGCGTCGAGACACTCGATGATCTCGACCGTTGTGGGTTCTCTGTCATAGGGGTCTTTGAGAAGGCGAAGAGCCGTCCTCAAAGTGTTGACGCCAAACTTCACTTCCATGCGGTTGAAGGTGAAGTTGACCTGCTCCACTTGGCATCTAGGGTTGACCTCGACATCAATGACTTTAGCAGTGAACCAGAACTGCTAAAGAAGTTCTTTCACCATGATGGGCTCATGGTTGAGTGCGAAGCCCAATGATGAGGAAGTCGGCCGCTTCTTGGTAGTCCGCCTTTGATAAGGGATATCCAACAAGGCAATGTGGTTGTTGGCCTTGAAGAATACCTCATCGAGAGAGAAGTTGACATTCCTTGCGGCCATCTGTTTTAATAATAAGAATAAGATAAACAGGTTGTTAGTAAAAACCAAGATTGTTTGGGAGAAGAATATAGAAAAGTTTTTGAAACGATAAAAATTTCTTTTGAAAAATCTTTAAAGAAAATTTAGGGTTTTTCAAGTAGAATGTGTATACATAAACAAGATTATAATCAAGAAAGAGTTGATTAAATAACCTTTGTTGTTTAATGTATTAAGAGAACAAGGTTCTTAAAACAGATTAAACATTTCTTATAACATAAGATAAAGAAGAAGATATTGACCTTAATGATTTGAGAGAAAGGTCGAAAAGTGTTTGAAGATTTAGAGAATTCTTGCTTTGGAGAAATCATAGAAGAGGTTCGTCTAAGAATTTTGAAAGCGTAAAAGAGAAAAGTGGAGGAGAGAGAAGGAATATGAGAGGGTAAAAAGACGACGGTTCGGGACAGTGGTCATGATGAAAAATACCATGTTCTCATCCATGATTGGATGGCATTAAATGAGGTAGTGTAATGACAGAACCTTTTGCGCGTCTCAAAGCGTTGCGCATAGTAAATAGAGAATGTCGTCATTAAGACGGTTAATTAACTATTTTCTTTTAAAAACAAAGCGTTTTTAAGAAAAAGAAGAGTCACACATTGTTTAACTAAACACTGATAAAACCATTTAAAACATTTATCACTAAAGATGAAAGACTTCAGTGAGGGTTTTAAGGCATCAGTGTCAATGATAATAGAATCACTAAAACTGGCATTTAAAAACAAAATTTTTAATCACTAATTAAAAAAGTTTCAGTGATCGTTTTTTATTTTTAAAAGAAGTATAAAGATATACTTATAGATATGGTCAGTGATAAGAGAATCACTTAAACCAACTTTTAAAACTTTAGTCACTGAAGAAGAAAAGCTTCAGTGAGGGTTTTAAGTCGAAGAAAAGAGAAGAGTAATCATACCTGAGAGAGAATAAATATATTTACTCAAAAGTTCTGTTTCAGAGATAGAGCACTGAATTATTTCATTTACTGAATAATGTTTAATAGCTGAAGATTAATCTTCAGTGTTTAACATCCCTAATTCGCTGATCAAGATGTTGAATCTTGTCTCATCAAAAGGCTTGGTGAAAAGGTCAGCGAGTTGATACTCAGTTGGAACGAAGTGAAGTTCAATATCACCACTCATAACCTGATCTTTGATAAAATGATATCGGATCTCAATATGTTTGGTCTTGGAACGAAGTACAGGGTTGTTTGCGATAGCAATAGCACTAGTGTTATCACAATAGATAGGAACCTTTGAAAACTGAAGATCGTAGTCCATCGGCTGGTTTTTCATCCAAAGAATTTGGGCACAGGAACTACCAGCGGTTACGTATTCAGCTTCAGTTGTTGATGTGGACACTGAATTTTGCTTTTTGCTTGTCCAGCTCACCAACTTTCCACCTAGAAGCTGACAGCCTCCACTGGTGCTTTTCCTATCAAATTTGCAACCTGCAAAATCACTATCCAAATAACCAATAAGGTCAAAACCTGAACCTTTAGGGTACCAAGGACCCATGTTAGGAGTTCCTTTTAGATATCTGAATATGCGTTTGATAGTGATCAGATTGGATTCCTTTGGTTCAGCTTGATATCTTGCACATAACCAAGTGGAGTACATGATATCGGGTCGGCTAGCTGTAAGATACAACAGGGCACCGATCATTCCTTTATAAACGGAAACGTTTACAGGCTTTCCATTTGGATCCTTGTTGAGAGAAAGTGGAGGAGCCATTTGAGTCTTCATAGATGAACTGTTGGATAGATCAAACTTCTTCATCATGTCTCGAACATACTTACTTTGGTTGATAAAGATACCTTTATCTGTTTGTTTGATCTGGAGACCTAAAAAGAATGTTAGGTCTCCCATCATGCTCATCTGATATCTTGGATTTCTGAGAGGGTTTAGATTTCCTAGTCTCTAAAGAAGAAGAAGCTTTACAAGCTGAAGGAATAGACCTTGATCTATTAGACTTGTTAGACTTCTAAGGAAGGGTTCTGTGACAATGGATTTACCTTTGTCTTTGCAACCAGAACTCGAGGGAGTTCCTTCAAGATGACTCTCAGAAAGAGAAGGCTGAGAGGGAGATTTTATAAAATTGGTAACTTGGGGTTTCTTAAGTGAGATGTTACAGATATGGTATCAGAGCTGTGGTTTGAGTGAACTGGATATCATTAATGATAGTCGGACTCAAACTTAGGTATTGACATTGTATAGTGACTAGGTTATGATTATATGGGATATAGACCAATAGGAGAGACTTAGGATATGTTGGGGTACAAGGGATAGAATATTATTTGACTTCTATATGTATTATAATTTCTGTGCGATGTCTGATCACGATGCATCTAACAATGCACCGGTTACTCAAGAAATTGGGGGTGACAACCTCAATCTCGAAGGGAATGTCCAAGGAAATGTTGACAATGACGATAAAGCCCAACTTTCACCTCGTACTGAGAGGTTATTGAAAVTAATGAATGATCAAACACGGGCTGCTCTACGATAACAAAGAATAGAGTTTGAAGAAAGTTATCTGAAGTGCAAAATCCAGTTAATGCTCAGAATCCAGTTGTCCAAGGATCGAAGCTGGTTAATGAAGACGTACCCAAACCAAAGTCGGACCGACCTTCATTTAAAACATTTAGAAGCAGTGGGGCTACAGAGTTCTCGGGACAGACGGACCCAGTACTTGCAATGCAATGGGTTGAAAACACTGAAAAGGTATTCAGGATTGTTTACGTGCAGGAGAAGGATAAAGTACGTTATGCTATAGCAACATTTACCGACCGTGCACTCACTTAGTGGAACACCACATATCGATCAATGGATCCTGATACTCGGGATAGAACGACATGGGAAGAGTTTCAAGTGTTGTTCTTCGAACAATACTGTCCGGATGATCTGAAACAAAAGCTTGAGAAGGAAGTCCTAGAGCTCAAACAGGGATCCATGTCGGTAATTGAATATGAAACCGAGTTCAATCGGAAGCTTCAGTTTTCCTAGCGGTTTGTACCAAGTGAAAAGGACAAGATTAATCATTTCGTCAACGGTTTTCGTCACCAATCGCAACATACCTTCATTTGCCAAAGCAGTTGAGTATGCAAGGAAACGGGAGCATAATCTGAGTCTCCTTGATGATTCTGATGTACCGGAGAAATGATCGAGAGTTGAGAGAACCTTCTCGACCCTGACATCTAAATCGTCTCGATTCTTCAAGTTGAGACGAGCTCAATTGCATAATACACCACATACTACCTCACAGGCTTATACAATGCAGTCGAATACGCCACGGAATTGCAACTGATGTGGCAAGAATCACCAGGGACGTTGTAGTGGTGATCAAACTTATGTATGATGCTTTTATTGTGGTGAAGCAGGGCACATACGAACTCAGTACCCTCAAAGAGAAAAGGCATGTTATAATTGAGGTGTGTTAGGTCATCGTATGTGAGAATGTCCAAAGAACAGACTGGAGGAAAGTAAGGGGTCGGTACAACAACCGAGGAAACGACCGATACATACAGCGGGGGTTACGACCAAAAAGGAGGAGGTCCCGAAATCTCGTGCTAGGGCGTTTCAAATTACCGCGAAGGAAGCCATGAACGATCCCGACGTTGTTACGGGTATATTCCTTGTTAATTCTTGGCCTGCTCGTATTTTATTTCATTTTGGTGCAACAAATTCTTTTGTGTCAATTGATTATGTTCGTTATAATGAATTCGTGCCTACTATGCTTGAAAAACCTTTCACTATTGACACTGCGAGCGAAGTACCATTAGTTGCTGATAAAGTATTTAGAGGGTGTACATTGCTTCTAGATGACTATGAATTTCTTATCGATCTCATTCCAACTGATATACATGGATTCGATRTTGTTATTGGTATGGATTGGTTGGCAAAGAATCAAGCCAACATCATATGTTCACAACGAATGATTCGGATACCAATTAGCGAGGGGAATTACCTATACATTTACGGGAAGCGGTGTGTGATTGACATAAAGTTAATCTCTATGCTAAAATCTCATCGTTATCTAATCAAGGGTTGCTCAATTTTTCTAGCCTATGTTATGGATGTGGCAAAAGGAATTGAAGAAGACGGAGAAGGACGTTTCGATTGTTTTTGAATATCCGGATGTATTTCCGGATGAGATGCCTGGATTGCCATCCGATCATCAAGTAGAATTTCATATAGACTTGATACCGGGTGCAGCTCCGATAGCAAAGACATCGTATGGTCTCGCACCTGCGGAAATGAAAGAAATGATGAAACAATTGCAGGAATTATTGGACAAGGGTTTTATCCGACCAAGCACATCTCCTTGGAGTGCTCCAGTCTTGTTCGTTAAGAAGAAAGACGGAACTTTCTGGATGTGTATAGATTACCGTGAGCTTAACAAGGTAACTATAAAGAACAAATATCCATTACCGCAAATTGTCGATCTTTTTTTATCAGTTGCAAGGAGCAAGATATTTTTCTAAAATCGACTTACGGTTTGGCTATCACCAACTCAAGGTACGGGAGGAAGATGTACCCAAGACTGCCTTTCGGACCTGTTATGGGCATTATGAATTCCTCGTAATGCCATTTGGACTTACAAACGCACCTGCAGCGTTTATGGACTTAATGAATCGAGTATGCTATCCTATGCTCGACAAGTCTGTGATTGTATTCATCGATGATATTTTGGTTTACTCAAAGTCCGAAAACGAACACGCTATACACTTACGTCAAATTCAAGCATTGTTGAGAAAAGAACTACTTTATGCAAAATTCTCGAAATATGAATTCTGGCTTCGCCATGTACTATTCTTGTGGCATACCGTATTCGGAAACGGTATTTCTGTAGACCCAGCCAAGATCGAAGCAATTCAAGAATGGGAGCAACCAAAGAACGCTTCAGAATTTCTGAGTTTTCTGGGTCTGGCAGGGTATTATCGACGATTTATCTTCTCTAAGATTGCAGTACCATTAACCTCTTTGACTCGTAAAGATGCCAAAGTTGAATGGAATGAGGCCCAAGATTGAGCATTTCAAACTTTAAAGGAATGTCTTACACACACGACTATACTTGCTCTACCTAAGGGTGACGAAGACTTTATAGTGTATAGGGATGCATCTCGACTTGGTCTTGGATGTGTCTTTATGCAGCGAGGCAAGGTGATTGCATATGTTTCTCGCCAATTGAAAGATTATGAGAAGAACTACCCTACTCATGATCTTGAATTAGCAGCGGTGGTATTTTCTTTGAAGCTTTGGCGACACTATCTCTATGGTACGAAGTGTCAACTTTATACTGACCATAAGAGCTTAAAGTATTTATTTGATCAACAGACCTTGAACATGCGTCAACAACATGCTATGGAACTCATCTATGATTACGACTGTGAGATACTATATCATCCGGGTAAAGCCAATGTAGTGGCAGATGCTCTGAGTAGGAAGACGCATTCTGGACTTCTATGCTACTCTATCATTCACACGTCGATTAAATATAATCTATTTGATGATATTTGGAAATGGTATATTGAGGCTTTGAAGCCTAAGAATGTCAAAGTAGAACAAATGGTAGGATACAGTGATTCTCTCTCTGAAGATGGACGTGGCTTGAAGGTTTTTAAGACCAGCATCTGGGTCCTCAAACTTGGCGGCATGCGAGATGTTGTTTTAGCGGAAGCACATAAGTCACGATTATCGATACACCCAGGGAATACCAAAATGTACCAAGATCTTCGTTTAGATTACTGGTGGCCTGGGATGAAGACTAATATTAGACGTTATGTCGAGAAATGTACCCCATGCTTACCGATGTGGAAATGGGAGGAATTAACGATGGATCTAGTTACTAAACTACCGAAGGCCCAACTACAACACGATATTATTTGGGTTATAGTTGATCGGTTGACCAAATCTGCATTGTTCTTACCTGTCCGAGTGTCTTATTCTATGGATCGATGGGCGCGGTTGTACATTGATGAAGTTGTCTCGCGACACGGTGTACCAGTGAAGATTATCTCTGATCGCGACTCTCAATTCACTTCTAATTTTTGGGCTAGATTTCAACGAGAGTTGGGAATACGTCATGCGTTTAGTACGGCCTATCATCCTCAGACCGATGGTCAATCAGAACGAACCATTCAGACTCTCGAGGATATGCTACGCGCATATGTCTTAGAATTTGGTGGTAGTTGGGATACTCACCTAACCTTGGTTGAGTTTTCTTACAACAATAGCTACCACTCGACAATTGGAATGGCTCCCTACGAGGCTTTATATGAACGTAAGTGTCGTACACCCTTGTGTTGACGAGAGACGGGAGAGAAAGTTTTAGTTGGTCCCTAACTCGTTCAGATCACTCATGACAAGATTCAGATTATTCGCGAAAGAATGAAAGCTACCCAAGATGTCAAAACTCTTATGCAGATCGTCGCAAAAGGCCAATCGAGTTTTCGGTTGGTGATATGGTAATGGTGAAAGTTTCTCCTTGGCGAGGCGTGCTTCGATTTAGAAAACAAGGTAAGTTAAGTCCACAATTTATTGGCCCGTTCAAAGTATTGGAGCGTATCGGAAAACAGGCTTATCGAATAGAGTTATCGGAGGAACTTACGGGGGTACACGATGTGTTTCATGTCGGGTACTTACGTAAATGCTTGGGTAAACATGAAGAGACGATGTCCTTATCCGAAGTCAAAGTAAGATACATTGAAGAACCAGAATCAATTCTGAACAAGAGAAAAATGAAATTACGTAATCAGGAGGTAGACTTGGTATTGATCAAGTGGAAACACCATCAGGGACCAAATTGGACGTGGGAGCGTAAAGATGAGATGAAGGCAAAATACCCTTCTTTATTTCCACAACAGTGATTTCGGGGACGAAACCCTCAAAAGGAGGAGGTATTTGTAACATACAGTTTCTAATATGTCCAAATTATTTGCTAAGTATGTTTAATTATTATGTATAAGAAAATATTATGTGAGAAGTTGTGATACATGTTATGTCAAAGTGGAATATTTTAGTTAGTGTTTTAGTAATGTTCTTATAAGAGAACCTATGATTTAGTGGGAGTTTGGGTTTGAAATTTTAGAATTATACTTCTTAGGAATACATGAGAAGATTTGGGAAAATTTCACGTCAAATAGAGACGTAAAACTAATTTTTTTGGGAGATATTTTCTGGAAAAATTTTGTTGGATGTTATAGATTATCTCTTTATGAACGTGTAGGAGAAAACTTCATAGAAAACGGAAGTCCGAGCGAAAAGTTATGAATATTTTAAGTGTTAATAGTCAAAATGGGTATCTAGCCGGGTCAACACGACCCAACTCGGGCTTTAGCTAAGAAATTGGAAATTTGGCCCATTTTTCATGTCATTTTGAGTCTAGAACTCACATACATACTAGAGGTGCGATTTTCACATACATAGGCTCGATTCAACTCAAATCAAAGAGGCATTACAAGATCTTTGAAAGATTTGATCATCATGTAAGGTATAATCCATCTTTGCACTTGTTCTTGGTTGACATTCTTGTTATATGGATTGCATGTTGAGATAGAGTTAGGGTTTCATATGGGTTTGATCTTAAGTGTGTATAAAATGAGTGCATTTTAGTATTTATGACATGAAATGATCATTAGATTCAAAAGATTATTAAGATTTATGCAAGTTCATCATATGAACTTTGACTTGATCAAGTCAATGATTTGRRARADAATATAAATGRTAAAATAAAGGTTGGATTTTGGTTGTTTATGTCAAATATGTTATATTAAGTTGAAATTCAGAAGTTGGAATAATTTGGAATCGAAATGGTTTGAAAAAAATGTATGAAAATGAGAATTTCGACTTAAGAATGCACTGAAAATGTGTAGACTTTGAAAAACTGTATAAAATCATAGAAAAATCCAAATGAGGTGAGGCCAATTTCCTTAGTTATATAATTTAGTTTATTTTATTTCTTATTTTATGATCAAGATATGAATTCGAGTTTAAAATAGGAAAAATAGTTCTGCAAGCAGCAGCTGTACATAGAAATCTAGGCATAGTGTTCAAATATGATATGTGTATAACATGAGTTTCTTATATTGGTTGCTTATGAAATTTTGTACATTCACTCCAGGAGGTAATTAGGACATATTTTGATGTTTTGGAAGAATTCTAAGTGTGGTAGCTTGGACTTGCTTTGTGAGCTTGTTTTGGAGCTTTTTAGTATTATACGGTTGCTCGGTGAGTTATATAGTTAATTGTTACATATTGTTTTGAATATATATATTTTCATATGAATGTTTTTGGTCTTGAATTTAGTCACATGATCTTGATTTGTTTTTGATTCCGTCTCTTGAGTCTATTCCATATTATGATCTCGTTACATCGGTTTGCCTTCCGGATATGGACTCGTTTTGTTCCTTCAATTGTACGCCATAGTACGGGTACTACTTCGTGTGGCACGCCGGAAGTTTATGGCGAAGTCAAGATCCTGGGTTGGACGGGTGAGACTTTCTACGGTTGTGAATACTCATTGCTCAAAAAGGAGGCAGATCAATGAGTAAGGAACCTTGGCACATACCCGGTAGAGGAAGGCGGGCAGTACGAGGTTTCCCGTAATGTACAATTCTAACTCGGACTTTGGCATGGGCCTGGGAGGTGAAGGACGGGGTGATGCACTGTCTTCGTTATGTTTACCGGTTCGATCTCTTGGTTCTTGATATTTATTGGTATTCTAACGTTGTTGAATATATTTGGTTCTTGATCTTGTTTCCTTGTTGTATTGAGCATCAATGGTATGATATATTATAGTGATTTGAATATGGAATTCTATGATCTTAGCATCTTATACGTAATTGTTCACTCGGTTTCTTGTAAGTCTCGGTTTGCATTTAGATGATGTCTTATACTCTTTTATTGATAAGAGTTTATTATGTATGTTTATAAACTTGTGCGATATTGATATGTAATACTTAACTATCTAACTCACTAAGCGTTGGCTTACCATTTAAGTGTCAACCCCTCTCAAGAAAGAAGACGGATAAAAAGAAAGAACCCGTTGTTTGACTTGAAGATTTATCGGGGGACTTGAAGTTTACGAACTTGCTTTTGGAAAATAGTAGCTTAACACCGTATCTCATAGATGTAGTAAGTGTAGCTTGTGCATAGTCTTGTTCCGGTTATAAGTATGTCCCGTATTTTTTTTTTGCTGCTAAATTCGGGTTGTAAGTAAAAAAAATCCGTTATGTCTGGTTTGGAATTTTGTTTTAGGTGGTTTTATCACTAAACTAAAACGGATATTTCGAAGTTTTTCTAGAAAATTAATATCCCATATTTTGAGGTTAATCAATTAATTTTATTTTATTGGAGATTTTATAAAATTGTTAACTTGGGGTTTCTTAAGTGAGATGTTACATATATGGTGTCAGAGCTGTGGTTTGAGTGAACTGGATATACCATTGGTTAATATACCAAAACCTCTGGTATATCCTTTTCCGTTACCACCAAAGGTTACAGAAGATCCTCTTTCTTCCTTGAAATGAGTTAGCAGGGATTTATCTCCAGTCATATGTCTTGAACATCTTCTATCAAGATACCATATACCTTTGATCTCCTGCACAAGGAAACGAATTAAAATGTTATTGGTACCCAACTATTGGCGTCCAGCTTTGTTAGAGGCTTCATCCACTGGAACTGAAGAATCAGTATCTGTAGATGGCATCACTAAACCTGAAGAGGTTTGAGTGGAAACAGGAACAACCTCTGACACTACTAAAGTAGTTTCAGTGGAAGTCTTCACTAAGCCTGATGAAGAGGCTTCAGTGGTAGGAACTAGAACGTCTGATGCTGAAGACTTTTCAGCAGGAGTTGTCTTCGCTGAGCATGAAGAAGAGGCTCCAGCGGTTTTCTCACTTTGGTTGCTTTTGAAGCCTTTGTGGATGATTTCACCTTGGTTGATTTCTCAGCCTTGGCTACTTTTTTACCCTTTGCTGGTGAACCAGCCTTGGCGGCAGAAGGACACTTGCTGGCAATATGTGTTTTCTCACCACAATGTTTACACTTCCTAAAGCTTAGGGTAGCTTTAGGGCCAAGAAGTATCAGATTTGAAACGGGACTAGCTCCAAGGATTCCTTCTCATTGGTTCTCGGAGGAACCTTTGAGGAATTGGATTCCTTAAGTGAAAAGTTCACCTTGAGCTGAGACTTGGATTTCTGAGAGGGTTTAGATTTCCTAGTCCCTGAAGAAGAAGAAGAAGAAGCTTTACAAGTTGAAGGAATAGACCTTGATCTATTAGACTTGTTAGACTTCTTAGGAAGGGGTTCTTTGACAATGGATATACCTTTGTCTTTGCAAGCAGAACTCGAGGGAGTTCCTTCAAGATGACTCTCAGAAAGAGAAGACTAGGAGGAAGAAGTATTGGGAATAGAAGAGACAAAGGTGCCAAATTTAAGCATGGACCTGTCTGTAACACGTTCTTCCTGATCATAGGAGAATCCTAGACCAGTCGTTATCTTGGTAGGGATCTGAGTGTTAATGATCTCAAAGGCTTTGATGGAAGCTTTACACCACCCTTCAATGGTAACTTTATCAGCCTTAAGTTCAGTGATTGCTCGTTCACGCTCGACGATAGCCTTCTCACGTTCAACAGTGATGGCTTGGTTTACAATAACTTGATCCTTAAGATTTTCCTCGACAGAGGTCAGCTCTTTGATCTTAGAATGACAAATTTTCAATTGCTCTTGAAGATCAACGTTAAGCTTTTCTGCTTTCGATTTGCCATTGAGGGTATTGTAAAGGTCAACCGTCAACGTATCCAGTGCAGAAAGACTGAACAAGAAGAGGGTTCATTCAGGGAACATACCTGAGTAGTAGAAGAGGTGGATGGCTTAGAGGAAGTAGATTCTTCTTTCAGAGTTTGGCTTTTCCCTGAGGGACAGCTGAGGAGATCTGCGGAAGTTGCTCTTGCTGGCGAATCTCCTGAAAGACTTAGTCAGGAGGGCCAAGAATTCATCAAAATCTGTTAAATCAGATTCTGGAATATCCTAAAAGATAGAAGAGTCTATCTCTGTAATAACAACATGAGGAAGAGAAAAGACAAAAGGGGTAGAAGAATTTTCAGCTGAAGAAGAGTTGAGATAAACTAATACAGAAAAACAGCTAAACAGATTAGAGTAGAGAGAACACTGCTCTGATACCACTTGTTGGTCCCTTGAGGGTCTACAAGATAAGTAAAACAGTTTGTAGAAGGGGGGGGATAAATACAGACACAATATTTTCAAGTTGAAAATGTATATTGATAAAGAAGAACAATACAAATTTTACAAGACTTTTTGCGGAAAGATAAGGTAAGAAAACCTATCTAAACAATCTTTGGTTACACATAGATTCTTAGCAAATGAGAAAAGAAATGTTGTAAGAAAAGTTCCTTTACTTAATCTAAGAAATGCTCAAAGTAAGAATTAGGTTTAGAGAGTGAGTTGCACGCACTCTACATGAAGAAGAAACACTTCTATTTATACCCAGTGTATTAAATATTCATCTAATGCAAGATGGTAGGGTTAGAGTGCGTGTCAAGCCTTAAGAGAAAGACTTGTCCTTTGCTACAGTGAATAGTATAAAAAGCACTATTTATGAGCAGACATCCTTACCTAAAGTTGTTGGGCAATAGAGTCAACTAGTCGGTTCCATATCGTACCAACGTTTAGAAGGGTATGGGTTTGTTCTTTGTGTGTATAAGGACAAGACAACAACAATCGTGCTAAGCAAGCTTCCTTTGATCGCTGAATGCTGGAATAACCTGGAGGTCTCTTCAGCATTCGCTGAGGCTTGAGCAGTCTTCACACATATGTAGACAGACTTGTAATCACTGAGTACCGCTTCAAATCACGTACTTGCCAGTCCCTAATTTTCAGTTTCAGTCTTCGACATTAGCTGAAGGTTCTTTGGTGTGAGTGTTGTCTTCTTGAAGTATCGTTGTCTCAGATTGAATTACAATACAAGTTCTTCAGCGATCACTGAACAGGCTCAGTGATGATCGCAGAAACTGAAAAGACAGAAACATAAATACAACAAAAGTAAAAAAGGATTATCATCAAATCACTAAGAGAGGATCAACAAGCTCCCATATCAGTTTTAAACGAGCGATTTTTGGGTTTGACCTCATTTCTTCCCACCAAATTTTCCTCTTCTCCATTTTCTTTCTATCTTGGGTTCTTGAGGGGCTATGGTCCGATATTTTTGGAGCTTTTGAAGATGTCAATGGTGATTTGAGATTCCTATGAGTTGGAAGGTAAGATCTAATTCCCCATATTTGATCTAGGGTCTGGTTTTTCTTTCCCTCAAACCCCATTTCTCCTTTTATGTTAATTTGCTGAAGTTTGGGAGTAAGAGATGTGTTCTTGAGAGCTTTGCATTTTATATCTGGAAGTATAGCTTAGGTATCTAAAGTCTTCACCAAAGAAAGTTCAACATTTGGGGTAAAACCTAGATTTAGCCTAAATCTAGCAAGGTGAGCTCAAGTTGCTTTATGGAAACTATGTACATGCCAAAAATGTCTATTTTGATGTTTTAGACGTTTTGATAACTAAATCATCAGTGCGGGTTGTTTCGATGATTTATCTTATAAATGGAGATTGTTTTGGTATTAATGAATTTTGGTATATTTGGTTCTATAAACTATTTGGAAAAAGCATGTTATTATGCTATTAGGCATTTTTGGGAAATGTAAAGGTATGGTCTCATTTGGAAAATGGTCCGCCTCAACTAAAGGTGAGTTTTTGAGTTAAACATACTTTTAAAGTATGTGTTTGCATAAACGATTGTTAAATGCATTTTATGGACTTATGTTAGCTTTATTGAGTAATCACATAAGTGTTCAGTTGTTGAGCTTCTGGGCTCAGTTTTGGCTCAGATGAGTCTTGAGGACATTTGTCCGATTTAAATTTCTTTATATTGAGCTTTGGAATTGTATGCAGTTATGGCATATCTATTTGATATTACATGTTTTGGGCATTGGTCATTCATTTTGTGTTGTGTAATTTTAGACTGCAATGCAATGTATCTATAGGCATAGGAGTCGGTTTTGGTTGGGAAGGTCATTCTTGTATTGTTGCTTGAAGTAGACATCAGGTATTCATAGGCAATAATGTGTGAACTCTTGGAGTCAGGCATTGACCACTGATTAATAAAATATAATTTATAATGTATTGTAGCTTGGAAATAGGCATTGAGTCTTAGGTGATAAGGTGTGGACTCTTGGAGTCGGGCATCATCCAATGAACATATAGTGTAAATTCTAAGTGAATTAGCTTAACTTGGATTATGGAGATCTCAAGGTAAAGACTCGGGGAGTTGAACTTGGTGACTCTACAAGCAAAATACTCGAGGATTTGAGCTTGCTAACTTGATTATCCATAAGTGAGGCTTATATAACATTGTCTTGTGACTCATTTATGTGTGTTCCGTCACAACAAGTGGTAAATTGGGCCTACCCCGTCTTCTTCAGGATCTTTTATGCCCTTCCAAGGTAAGTGAACTAATGGACAGACCAGACCAATGACTTGATTAAAGCTATGTTTTCGGTCTTGATGTTTTATAGCTTTATTATTGGTCGTGTGAGTATTGGGTTTTAGTTTCATATAATTGGGTATTTTAATTAACGAGTTTTCATCAAGAAAATGGTAGGTTTTCGAAAGGTGACTCTTTTCTTAGTAATACATTTCATTTTCGAAATTTGATTTAAATCAACAGTCTTTCAGGTTTATCCTTTTATGATTATGAGGAAAACAACTTCAACTCACTAGGCGTTAAGCCTAACCTTTTTATTTATCGGCATTTTATGGACTTATGTTAGCATCAGGTCCTTGTTTTTGTTTGTAATTAGTGACATCGTGATGAAGTGAGTGTTAATTAGAGGCATGAGGTGCTTTTTATTTATTCGTTGACGTCTTGCATATTTGGATATAGCGATTGTTATTGGGTTCTAGTAACACTCGATTTTGACCTTGTGTCGACGTAAGACTTGGTTTACCTATTGTTGATGTTAAATCTAGTATTGCTATTTGGATTTATCTAAGGATTGATTTATAGAAAGAGATTTATTCTTTATTCGATGTATTATTGGATTTCTTTTTTGCTTAGTCGCTCTAACAATTTGAGGGTGTTACAGCCCACCATCTCTATCGATCCAACAACTCACATTAAATAGATATTTCAATTAAAGTTATTAATTAAGGTGATTAAGGGTAAAAAAAGATGAAGTTAATTTCCATCTCATGTCTACCTTATTTGACTTTTTATTTTCCTTTTTATTGTTTTTAATTAAAATCTTTTACCCCCTTAAAGTTTAAAATAAATTATCTTAAAAATTACTAATATTTTAATCAAACAAATTACATAAAAAAACAAGAACTTCATTCTCTTCGATATGACATCATCTCGATACCGTTTTAACCTTTTTTACATGAAATGTTGTTTATGTGTTATATACTTTATGAATATTTATATATGTTTAAATGTGTACAACAGCTCGACATCGTAAGTCCGTAACTCGACATCACCTTCTTCAACACTTTCAACATCGTCGTAAAACACCACGTTTTTCATCACCCAACGCAACACCCATCGAGACCGATCGAGAATCAATTGAGACCGTAAGAGAACCCATCAAGGCCCATCGAGAACCTATCGAGACCGATCGAGAACCCATCAAGATCAACCGAGAACCTATCGAGAAAAGTCGAGAATCTATTGATTGACTTGGTGTGTATTATGTGTGTCAAACCATAACCTACCACCTTCATTTTTCATTGAGAATCTATCAATTGATTTATTATTTGTCTATATGTGTAAAACCATAGGTTACCACTTTCAAATTTTATCTAGACAGATTCGGGAATCCATCGAGACCAATTAAGATTGATCAACAGCCTATCGGGACCGATTGATATCAATCGAGACCAATCAAAACTAATCAAGAACCCCTACATTGACTTGGTGTGTGCTTGTAAGTTAAAATCATAACATAACACCTTCATTTTTCATCAATATCGATTGAGAACATATTGATTAATTTATTGTGTGTTTGTTTGTGTAAAACCATGACTACCACTTTTAACTTTTATCGAGATGGATTGGAAAATCTATCGAGACAAATCGGGAGCTCATCCAGATCAATCAAGAAAAAGAAAAAAAATTAAAGTATGCAGAGTTGAAACTATAATATATTTATTGGTGAATAATATGTATATGCATGATGAATATATATATATATATATATATATGCACGATTATTATTATGGTAAAAATTAATATTTATGATAAATATAATATTATTATAAATACTAGAGAGTTATTGTATGCACATAATCATACATAAATATTAATGATGAATAGTATGTATATTCATTATAAATGTTACAGTGAAAATGTATATTTATGACGAATATCATACTGATGTATGAATGTTGGAAAGTTATTGTACACATGTCAACATATATAAATATTCATTATGAATAACATGTATATTCATGACGAATGTTATAGTAAAAATGTTTATTAATGATGAATATGATATTGATACATGAATACTGAAGAGCAATTGTATATACATGAATATGTATATTCATGATGAATGTTATGAAAATAATGTATATTCATGATGAATAATATATTAATGTATGGATATTAAACAATGTTATAAACTTATGAATATATATAAATTCATGATAAATATTATATGGATATATAATTTCATATAAAAAATAAAAAAATATATATATCGAAATAGATGTTAAAAATGAAATGATAGATTTCACCCCTTTGTAATGGGGTTGAGGTAGATCTTAATATTCCCACCCACGCCTATACTTGCACTGTCACATCCTTTTCTCATCATCCAATCAATCCACCAAATATTGGGTTTCTTTATCCGCAAAATAAAATAATTATTTAATATTGTTATTGGTATTTAACTATCGCATTATTTTATATATATCTATATTATATAATAAAGCAATTGACAAAAAAAATTAAAAATTATTTTTTATGTATAAAGTACTGTTTATTGATGCATATTATTTAAAATTCAAGATTACAAGTAGATTGTGCTTAAGTACAACTTATTAAAGCTCTATTTTTGAATTATTGTAACTAACTTTAGATAAACATAATCAAATACATGATAAACATTTCATTTTAAATCAAAAAAATCTAAAATATAATTAGGACAATTATTAAATTCTAACAGAATACTTAATTATTATCTTTATAAAAATTTATATTATTAAACTTAAATTAAATTATAATTAAAAAAATTGAATTAAGGAAATTACACCAAACACAAGAACTTTTAGAAAGATTAATTTGATACTGATATATATATATATTTTTTAAATTTTTTATAATATTTTTAAATTTATATTTTATTCAAAAATAAAAACATTATCGTTTTCTCAAAACCATATAAAACCGCATTATATCGACATAAAAAGGGAATAAAACGAAATACTGAAATCAAGATGTATTTCGAAACATTGCACGAGTACCCTTCTAGTTAATTTAAAAATAATACTTCCTCTCTTTGAAAATAATATTCATATTTATTTTTTAGTTTATTTAAAAATAAACGTCCACTTTACAAAAATAAATGTATATTTTATATGATTCATGAGATAACATTTGTATTTTACTCTCTTTTCTATTATTAAGAATAAAACTGTTAATTTAATATTTTTCTTAAAATTATGTAACTTTTTATAGTGAATATTGTTTTGAGATGAAGAAAATAATAAAATATACTTTGAAATTTAATTTAAAGTGCATATTCATATGACAACATACTCAAAAGTAATGAAATTTACTGAAATAATCAAAATTGTTTGATAATTTCACTTTTTATTTATTTTCTTTATCTAAGTTCATTTTTAGTCAATTGTTATGTAGAAGGCTTACACACACACAAAAGGATAGGTTTTGGAAATGATAATAATAAAAAGAATCCTTCGACACATGCATAAATTTTTATATAAGGATTTTAGAGCATGAGATTCTTATAACTTCTTTTTTACACTTTTTGTTATCAACTAATCAAATTAAGAACTCTCTTAAAAATCTATAATGATAGTTCTTATAAGAATCTCTTTTTTATGGGTCACGTTGACTCTTTCAACATCAATATTTACTATATATATTAATAGTTATAAGGTTTAGAAAATAAAATAAAAAAATATCACTTCCCACAAACAGGATAATAAAAACCAAGGTTTTTATTGAAACAAATAAGAATGTGACAGGACAATTTTTACCAATTATACCGAAAATAACCTTACATTGAACATTGCCATAAGGTCTAATCGATTCCACATAATTTTGTGAACTTCCCTCAAAAAGTAACGGTCTAATCGATGGTGGGACGTCTCTTTATCAAAACAAAAAGAAAGAAAGAAAGGAATGTAGGTGGTGGTCCTTTGGATGATTATCATTTTATTTTTGACTTCTTTATTTACAATAATCAAAGCAATTCTTTTATTTAGAACTCTTGAAAACATTATAAATAATTGATGTTAAGAGCAGTGAAATATAAAATTTATTAAAAAAAACTATTTGCTTACATTATTTTATTAAGTTTCATAATTATAAAAGAGTAACTTACGCTTTATAATTTGTATAAAAAATAAACAAAATTGATAGGTGATTTTATTTTGTATCAATTTTATGTTCCAATTTCACTTTTTATACAAAAAAAGATAATATGTATGCATATGTGTAAGGTTTACGCATGAGGGTTCTATTAAAACCTAAGATTGATTTAATATTTAATTTGTAAATCATTGCTGTAAATGAGTTGCTAGTTTAGCTCCTTAATAGTCTCCTAATCAAATATTCATTGCTGTAAATGAGTTGCTAGTTTAGCTCCTTAATA
>NC_037532.1:23523870-23527355 GCF_001531365.2 Cynara cardunculus var. scolymus | reverse complement strand
AGTTGCTAGTTTAGCTCCTTAATAGTCTCCTAGTCAATTGTATATCTTAGCTATATATAGGCTGTCTTTGTAAACTGTTTTACACAGAAAATACAGTTCAGAAATCCCAATTCGTTTTATGGTATCARAGCCACAATAGCTCTAAAGAGCTTATCCTTCTTCCTGTTCTTCTTATCACTACGCTTCCTTYCTATCCTTACGCTTCCAATGGCACCAAAAACAACAATCCAAATTACTGCTGCAACTCATTTCCCAATCAGACTCACTGCCAATAATTTCCCAGTTTGGCGCCGTCAAGTTGAATCAACCCTAATAGGGCTTGAGCTTGATGCGTTTATCATTGGTAATCAACAACCCCCAGAACGATTTCTGGAAGAYARAGATGGTCCTAGACCGAATYCAGGATATCTCTCCTGGTACCGTCAGGATCAAATAATAATCAGTGCTATTCTTGGCTGCTGCTCGGACCCAATCCAACCTCTAATCTCATCTGCTACTACCTCACGGGATGCCTGGGAGCGACTCAATGCCAGTTTTKCCAGTGGGTCTAGGTCTCGCGTCATCTCCCTCAAGTCTAAGCTTGTCAAAAATCCAAAAGGTACTCGTTCAATAGCTGAATATCTCCAGGACATGCGAGCCATTGCTGATGAATTAGCACTTGCACAAAGTCCTGTTAYAGAAGAAGACCTACTGGTTCACATTTTATCACAACTCGGTGATGAATATGGTACTATCGTCGCTGCTATCAAAGTGCGTGAAACACCAATGTCTTACTCAGAATTATTTGACAAACTGACTGATTTTGAGCGAGCTTTGAAGGAACAAACTGCAGCTCCTGAACCTGTGCTAACCACAGCCAATTAYACTGCAAAACAGTCCAGCCGACAACCTGGGCGATCAGATGGCTTCAACCAGCAACGTGGCACTAACAATCGTTTCTCTAATCAGCAACGTAGTCCAACCAATCGTACTCAATGGCCTTCTTCAACCTCTGGTGGAAATCGACAAAACAGGTCCAATTCCTATTGTCAGTTCTGCAACATTCCAGGCCATATGACTCGTGATTGTCGTAAACTATCTCGGTTCTTACGGGATAACAACATCATCGTCAACACCTCTCARTCGAATGCTTCAGTAGCCAATGTCACCATGTCTGGCTCACCTTCTGTTTCCCCAACCTGGCTATTTGACAGTGGTGCTTCCAATCATGTCACCGGGGATCGTTCCACACTTCAAAATGTCTCGGACTATGGCGGACCCGACGAAATCATTCTCGGGAATGGTAACAGTTTAAAATTTTCCTCTGTCGGTTCTAAATACATTGACACACCTCTCAAGACATTAAATTTACCTCATGTGTTATGTGTTCCACATTTACAACGAAACCTTATTTCTGTGGCTAAATTATGCAAAACTAACCGGGTTTCTGTTGAATTTTTTCCCTCTTCCTTTTTGGTGAAGGATCTTCGCACGGGGGCGCCTCTCATGCGGGGGGAGAACCATGAAGATGTGTACTATGCCAAGTTACCATCCAACCTGCAACTGAATGTTACCACCAAAGCTTCACACCTTCAATGGCATCATACCTTGGGCCATCCATCCACCAAAGTTTTCAAGTCCCTTCTTTCCAATCTAGGCCTTAGTTCTAAGATTTCTGATATGCATTGTCCATCTTGTTCCATTACTAAGAGTCATAAGCTCCCTTTTGGTTCCAATTCATTTGTTGTTACGAAACCCTTRCAATTGATATATTCTGATGTATGGGGTCCGGTCCAAAGTTCTATTGATCATTTTACTTACTATGTCATTTTTGTGGACTATTTTTCAAAATACGTGTGGCTCTATCCAATGAAAAAAAAATCTGATGTCGCCACTCTATTCCCTCAGTTTAAACTACTGGTTGARAAGTTTTTCCAAACACCACTTGTATCCATCTTCACTGATAATGGTGGMGAATACCTAGGTCTTCKACCTTTCTTACAAACYCATGGTATTTCTCACTACACCACTCCACCTCATACACCTGAGCAGAATGGCGTCGCTGAACGGCGCCATCGACATATAGTTGAAACGGGTCTAGCTCTCCTTCACTATGCCAAACTTCCTTTAACCTTCTGGTCTCATTCCTTTCAAACWGCAGTCTACCTAATCAATAGRCTCCCAACACCTATTCTCAACAATCAAACTCCTTACCACCATCTATTCGGTCAACCTCCTAATTACACCAAACTTCACCCCTTTGGTTGTTTGTGCTATCCATGGCTGCGACCTTACACCACCTCCAAGCTTCAACCACGATCCACTCCTTGTCTCTTCCTTGGCTATTCAACCTCAAAATCAGCCTACAAATGTTATGATCCCGTCACCCATCGKTTGTACCACTCTCGTCATGTTCAGTTTGTTGACAGTCAGTTTCCTTCCCTAACCAACCTCACTAMTCCCTTGCCCACACCTGATGACTTCCTCAAGCCCTATACCTCGTCCCCCTYGCTGCATCATATTCCTCTATCACCCWCAAMTACCACCGACCCTACTTCTGCCGAMACTCCTCCTACCTTTCGTCTAACCTATTCCCGACGCAAAAACAGGTTGGTMTCATCTCCAACACAGCCTCCCACTTCTTCCCCTCCTCCTTCACCACAACCTTCTCCCTCTCTTACCTTACCATCTCACACTCCAACCCAACAGCCACCCCCTATCCCTACTGTCTCCCCAAATGCCTCTCCTCTACTATCCACACCACATACCGTCTCCACTTCTACTTCTACTGCCACACCCAACTCACAGCCCGTACGCACTAGAAAACAAAACCCCAAATACTTCAATGACTCCTTCATCAACACCACAACCCTTCATCCAATTCCTCCTACCCTTGAACCTCATACACATACCCAAGCTCTCAAAGACCCCAAGTGGCGCCAAGCCATGGACCAMGAATTTAATGCTCTCATGCAGAATGGGACTTGGGAATTAGTACCGCGTGCCAATCACAATCCCATTGGCTGTAAATGGGTCTTTCGGGTAAAACGAAATCCCGATGGTACAATTTCCAAATACAAGGCCCRTTTGGTCGCAAAAGGCTTCCTMCAACAGTATGGGAAGGATTACTTTGATACCTTTAGTCCAGTTGCCAAACCCGTGACTATTCGAGTCATTTTATCTCTAGCTCTTTCCCACAACTGGCCCCTACGCCAGCTTGACGTGAACAATGCCTTCCTTCATGGGACCCTCCATGAGGAGGTCTTCATGACCCAACCACCAGGATTCCCTCATCCCCAATTTCCCACCCATGTTTGCAAACTCCGAAAATCCCTCTATGRTCTGAAACAAGCCCCGCGGGCATGGTACATGGAATTGACTTCCTTCCTTCGTACTTGTGGTTTTCGAAAATCACGAGCAGATGCATCTCTTTTTATCTACAATCATGATAATATTCTGTGCCTTTTTATGGTATATGTTGATGATATCGTTCTCACAGGTAATAA
>NC_037532.1:23515935-23522810 GCF_001531365.2 Cynara cardunculus var. scolymus | reverse complement strand
GGGGGGGGGGGGGGAGAGGGAGGAGACATATACCAAAACCCTGTGTAACAAAATATAAAATACAACACCATTCATCTAAAACGATGCCTTCTAACGTTTTTGAAGCAAAATCACTTTGTCATAACTAATATTAGCTAAAAACTTACCCTCAATACTCAAAATTGTTAACCCGTTCAATCTTTATAGACTCATGGTAGAACGTAGATATGACTTCAACAACTTTAACTTCGAAAAACTTCTTTCCACAAATGTTATGGTGACGGGTACGGTCAACAGAATTCTCTAAGCAAGCAAGATATATGGAAACATATCCATCTTTGCAAACTCCATAATTTGTATAGATGTCCACTTTTAGATGCCTCTTCTGGTAGCATTCCCTGCAAAACTTGTAACTCCATAAACAAATATTCCCCATCAGTATCATAATAATTACCATTTGTTAAAGCAAGTTCAAGATTCAAACAATATTCTTTTAACTCGTCTTCATGTAAAGTAAACAAACTTCGCCCATCAAACAAGAAGCCAAACATAGATTCAAATTCTTGCATTTGTTCAAATCTAGTTCGTAATTGCAAAAGAGAAAAATCAACCAAAACAAGAAAATAATCAGTTCTAAATGTCTTTTGAGCGAATTGTTGTTATCCTCCGTATTTGGAATTTCATCAAATTGTTTTTTCCTGAAGAAAAAACGTTTTACAGCAAACTCAGGTTCAACTCTATATTATTTGCAATCTTTTTCGCTTCACTAATAGCACATGTAAACCCATTTTCCCTATATTTTTCAAAATTTTCAACTAATCTCTTTGATTTTGTATTGCAATATCAAGAAGCATATCTTTATACTATAACTTCTTGCTAACTAAATTAATTCTATATAGAACTTCATGCCAAATAATCAAACTTTCAATAAACTCAAAACTTGAAAGCTTACCATCAACCAAAGACTCAGCTTCTCTACACACTCTTCCATCCTCACTAACCTGAGCCAATTGTATTAAAGCATCTCTAATTTGGCCAACTTGAGTTTTGATAGCTTTAAAACTTTCAATATGACTTTTTGGCAATAAAGATTTTAAAGTCAAATCATCAATATATTCTAATAAAACAGTCCATCTCTTTGTAAAATTAGAAAATACATTGTATATGGCTTGACAAGTACCAAAAATGGTTTATGCTTTGTGACAAGAATTTGTCATATCACATAAAATCAAATTAAGACTATGACAACCATATGGCATATAAAAGGCTCTAGGATTTATATCAAGTAATCATTTTTGCACACCTTGATGTTTCCCTTTCATATTAGAGCCATTGTCATACCCTTTTCCCCAGACATAATTGATATCCAAATCAAGTGATTTCAAAACATCTTGTAATACATTAACAAGCCCTAAACCAGATGTATCTTCTACTTGTATAGAAGAACTTGACACATCAACACATCTTATATGTAGATCCCATGTTCAAGTCTATAAGAGTAAAGATCAAGAATACAGATTTGCATAAATGTTTATTCCGGCATGTATATTGATGATGAAGTCAAAGTACAATGTTCTTGAACTCTCTCTCTCTCTCTCTCAATGATCTCACGTAAATTCTCAAATGCTAAGGAATCTGTTAACCGCTTCTTAACCAACTAAACTAATAGCCCTTTTTGTACCTACAGATCATAAGGAAATAACAAAGCTACAAATCTTTAAGACCAACACTAAAAAGCATATTAAAACATAATAAGCACAAGAACTTGAATACAACAATTTTAGACTCAACAATCTCCGCCTTTGGATTCAAGTCCAAAAACAGCAAATTCTTCAGATCTTTAAAACTTCAGCTTTAACAACAACAATCTTCAGAATTCATTCAGAAATCTTGATATCTTCATATTTGATCTTTTAAGACTTTTGCAATCTCCCCTTTGAAAACTCTTTCTATACTTGACTTTCAGACAATCTTCAAAACTTCTTCAGTCTTTGACAAACTTCTCCAAAGAATAGTCTTGAACAATCTCCCCCAAGTATGATTATTGACAAGCTCCCCCTAAACTTGATAATATCTTATTTTCATATTTTAAGCAATCTCTTCCTTTATAACAAACAATTATCTTCTCTGACTTTCAAACAATCTCCCCTTGAATATTGTAGAAAACATGTAATCTTTCTTTATGATCATCTTCAATTTTCTTTCAGTCTCCCCCTTTGAAATAGATCAGAAATAATCTTCACATTTAGTCCATTTTAACAATAACTCCCCCTTAATCACAACATATCAATATTTTTTTAACAATAATCTTCATTCATTTTTTTACTCCCTCTAAAATCAACACTTTTCATTCATTTTGTAGTATTCCCATTATCTTCAGAAATAACTCATTTATTTGATAACTACTCCTCCTTATGATGTGAATGAGGAACATAAACATCATACTTATGAGTTGCACTGAATATTGGCGTTTCTATCATTCTCTAGAGGCCAATCAACTTTACTGGTGTTATCTTTGAAGACCTAGTGCTGAGGCTGAACAGGCGCCAAAGGGAAAAAGTGGTACCTTACACCAGATTTCTATCTATGGTGTTTGCTAAGATCTTTAACAACAAGTACTCCACGGAAGGCAACCTGGCTATCTGCAGGCTTGGATTCAGAATCTTGGATCATAAGCTTAAATCTAAAGATGTTTCACTTTCCTTCCTTCTATCCCGCAGCATACATTGCAATACTTCTTCATCTTCTGCAACTGTGCCTACATATCCTTCTTCTTCTTTATTTTCTCTAACTGTGGCAGTATGTCCTTCTTCCCTTGCTCCGGTGGTCAAGACTACGGCAAACCCCCAAAGTCTATCCCAACCACCACCACCCTCTCGTCTAAAAGATCCTCCTCTCAAACCACTCTCGGTTCTCCATCGAGGGCCAACAAATCCAAAAAGAGGATAACCATATCTCTGGCTGTTACCTCTCAAAAGGTTCCAATCATTTAAACAAGCCTCACCCCCAAGGCAACTTCAGTTATAACCCTTCCTAGCTCTTCAGTGATTGCTTCAGTAACTGTCGTACATGTGGCTCCTCTCCCAACCACCTCAATGACCAAATCACTGAAGGTGTGAATATCAACATAGCCACTGCTGAACACCCACTTCCACCTCTCTCAGTGATTGTCCTCCTTCTTTTATTCTCTTCCTTCTTTGGTCTCGACACATGCTAGTGATTCCTTAGTGATTGTCCTCGCTGATGATGAAGCAATCACCACATGACATGAGGTTGCTCCTCTTGAAACATCTTAGTCAATGGAAGCCTATCCTCTCAAAGGCAACCAGTAGAGAACCAGCATCAATCCTTCATATGGTGCTGATGACCCCTCAAGTAATCAACCAACCTAACCCTTTATTTCTTCTAACCCTGATCTATATTATGCTCAACCCTCATCTTTTTCAGGTCCTTGCTATGAAGGAATGTCAGCCATGGAAGAAGACTACAACATGGCTGATGATGTGAAGTTGATTCTCCCGACAGTAGAGATTGTCTTAATCAAAATGGACCAAGTCTATAAAGATATTCCTCTCAGGGATGACCTTTCCTCTGACATCTACGTGAAAGAACTACTATTTGTTGTGCAAGCCAATCTACGCACCAACGCTGAGGCTATCTCTGCTATCAACAGTAAAGCCGATGAAGCATAGGCTCAGCTTACCAAGCATGGTGAGATGATGTAGCAGATACTGGATATTCTCCACCATCCAGTGCCAGTTTCTGCACCCTCCTTCACAACTATGAATCGCCTATCATTGGATCAAGCTCTCGAACTCGGTCTTCTTCAAGCTCGATCTCTGGCCGTGCTTGAACAGCGAATGGACATTATAGCTTTAGGTCTTGATAATTTCTTCTCTCGTCATGTTGATGACAAAGAAGGGGAGAAAGACTTGGTTGTTGTTGTTGTTGTTGTTGTTGTTGTTGCTGTCCCTACAACACCAGCTGATGTCGATGCTCAAAGAGCTGAAGCAAATGAAGCTGAGGTTGTTGATGATGCCGTCAGAGCTAATGCTCAAGCTCAAGATGAAGACCTTCCTATCACCCCTGCAGCTGATGTTGGTGATGAGGAAGATGAAGGTGAAGATGATGATGATGACTCTCCATCCCTTCCTGACACTGGAAAAGATCTTGGTGGTGATGATGATCAAGACGACGATGAAGACGACTTCACCATTCAATACCACAACAAACCAGCCAGCGCTCTGAAAGGAGTCTCTCTCAAGGATTCATCATCCAAGGGGGAGAAGGAGAAAGAAAAAGAGACTTCTGCAAAGAACCAGAACACCTCCTCTAAAGACAAAGGTGTTGCTGAAGAAGGAAATTTGAAAGTTCTCTTCGAACCTATTGTACCTTAAGAATATACTGAATCCTCTAGGTGTGCCATCGTCATTTCCCTATTTCAACTCTTTTCTACTATTCCGTCTACTACTGTGGTCGTCTAGAGGATTGGTACCTGAAAACCCAACTTCTAGTGTTCCTAGTGACCAACAGATGACTCAGCTTAAGGAGCCATTCGACCAAACTAGAGTAAAAATTACTCTTCGTACCTCTAGTTGTGGTGAAGTTGACTTCCTTACAGAAGCTAAAAGACTTGAAGCACTCAAGGCTGAGGAAGAACTCCAAATTCAACGACAACAGACTAAAGACAGCCTCAAGCTGGCCAAGTCTCTTGCTTCTCAAGTTCTTCCTAATAAAATGTCTAAAAAGATGGTGAATATTGTCAAGGCCCAAGCTAAAATACTTTCAATTGCATAAGCTAAACGTCAAAAAGCAATGAAGCTGAATGACCGAGACAAGAAATGGAGCGAAGATCGTTTAAATAAAAGAATAAATACCTATCGTATCTCAAGTGCCACAATCAATGGATAAATAAAAGATGGTGGACTGCTCATCTCCATGCTCATATCTAGAGACAACCTTGAAGCTGTTACTGAGTATCCTTCATACCTTGGACAATACGGCTACAGTGAATGGCTGGAAATCCGCCAAGCCATTCAGCGCTCAAAGTCAAGACACAAGCAAATAATTGAAGACATCCTCAACGAGCTGATCAAGAAGATGTCCAAATTTGTTGTTGTACCTACAAAGCGGACGTTAAAAAAAGGTGGAAGAAGAAAACCTTCAGATCCTAATGATAGACCAACTCTGATGAACGAACATGAAAAAAAGTTCTCCCTGGAGGAAGTTGTTGGTCCCGTGAGGGTCTACAAGAAGAGAAATAGTTTGTAGAAGGGGGGGGATGAATACAAACACAATATTTTTAAATTTAAAATATATATTGATAAAGAAGATCAATACAGATTTTACAAGATTGTTTGCGGAAAGATAAGGTAGTAAAAACCTATCTAAACAATCATTAGTTACATACTTATCTAAACAATCATTAGTTACACACTAAGTCTTAGCAAAAACAAGAAAAGAAATGTTGTAGAGAAGATCCTTTACTTAAGCTAGAAAATGCTTGAAGTAAGAATTAGGGTTAGAGAATGAGTTGCATGCACTCTGCATAGAGAAGAAGCACTTATATTTATACCCAGTGCATTAAATGAACATTTAATGCAATATGGTAGGGTTAGAGTACGTGTGAAGCCTTAAAAGAAAGGTTTGTCCTTTGCTACAGCGAATAGTACAAAAAGCACTATTCATGAGCAGACATCCTTACCTAAAGTTGGTGGACAATATAGTCGACTACTCGTCTCCGTACCGCACCAACTTTCATAAGGGTATGGGTTTTGTCCTTTGTGTGCATAAGAACAAGACAACAACAATCGTGCTAAGCAAGCTTCCTTTGATCGCTGAATGCTGGAATGACCTGAAGGTCTCATCATCATTCGCTGAAGCTTGAGCAGTCTTCACACATATGTAGACAGACTTGTAATCATTGAGTACCGGTTCAGATCACGTACTCGTCAGTCTCTATTCTTCAGTTTCAGTCTTCGACGTTTGCTGAAGATTCTTTGGTGTGAGTGTTGTCTTCTTGAAGTACTGCTGTCTCTGATAGAATTACAATGCAAGTTCTTCAGCACTGAACATGCTCAGTGAAGATCGCTGGAACTGAAAAGACAGAAACATAAATACAACATATAAGTGAAAAGGGATTATCATCAAAWCACTGAGAGAGAGGATCAACAATCTCCCTTATTTGATGATAACAAGATAACATAAAGAAGGTTATCTTATCAAATAATAGTAAGGAAAAGTTACATATGAAGTACATGTCCCTTTTTACTATTTTGGGATCTTTTTCAGTTAGCCAGTCTCAGCTTGAAAATTTTCCTTAAGTTATATCTAAGAAAATTGCAAGTACGGAAACTGAAACTGAAAGCTTATTCACTGACTTATAGATTGTCAGTGAATGTGAAAAGTAACATCGGAACTCATAGACTTGTATCCCTATTACTTTTTTCAGGGATTTTTTTCAGTGAAATACATGGAATACTCATTTTATTAATCATAAGAAATATTACAAGTATTACAGTACATGTCTAGAACTTACAGAATATAAGTACAATCACTGAAAGTAGACATAGTACARGAAGTTACAAGGAAAAGTGGATTGTTGTTATAAAGAAAAACTATTCTAGAGCTCTTAGATCTATGTAACCAGGTACATTTTCACCAAGTTTTCTTTGACGTAGGAATTCCCTACGTATCTTCAAATCTATGACTTTTCCAGGCATGCTATCATCTATCCAGAGCAAAAGGTAAACCAAATGATTCATTGGACATAGATGTAGCTCTGACATTCTCTGAAATCTGACTTCACCTTCATAGTCAAGGAATATAACTCCTAACTCAGGTTTAAAATGCACAGAGTTGAATGTATAAGGACCCTTATCTGGCAAGTCAAGATT
>NC_037532.1:23512277-23513339 GCF_001531365.2 Cynara cardunculus var. scolymus | reverse complement strand
CTTTGCTCCCCCTAGGATTGAGCTTCCCCAAGGGCAACATCTCTGGTGACGGTTCATGGCTTCTGGAACTTGATGGTAAAGTCATCTTCATCATCGTCGTCGTCGTCACCATCTAGATCATCTCCGGTGTGTAGAATGACAGGTTCATCATCGTCTTCATTATCATCATCTTCAACATCATCATCATCACCACCAGCAGTGACGGTATGGACATCATCCCTAGGGATGGCTTCATCAACCTCAGATAGAGCAGCTTCGATGGACGTGATTACAGGAGCAGTAACCGCTTCAGCTTCAACAGCCTCAGCTTCAACTGCAACAGAAGCTGATACTGGGCCAACARCCTGAGAAGYTGTAGRAGCAGCATCAGATGATCCACCAGCGTTGGACCTCATCTCCCCCTCTCTGGCTAAAACAACAGAGATTTGACCAGAGAGTTCGTCCAAGCGCTGTCGCTGGAGAACCATTGAATCCTCCAGCCTTTGCAAAGCATTGGCTAGAGTTGTCGTTGCCTCACGTGTCTCATGGAGCTGAGCACGATCATCATCAGAGTAGGAGGGTGCACTCACTGGAGCTGGTTGACGGACAACATCCAGGATTTGCTGAAAAAGTCCAAGTTGCTGATCAGCAATCGCCTGAGCATTGTCAGCCCTGCTGTGAAGAACAGCAATGGCGTTGTTGTTGGTGTGAACAGTTTCTTGGAGAGTCTGGAGCTGACTCTGAACTTCTTGAACGTCCGCCTGGAGGGCTAGGAAGTTCGTATCAAGATCGCCTTGGCGGGGCATCTCTTGGTGAACTTCGTTGACCTTGGAGAGGACGGTTTCAACGGCTGGAAGGAGAAGCTTGACGTCAGATGCCATATCATAGTCATCATCGACATCCTCATCTCCTCCATCATCTTTCTCTCTTTCTCCAGCATCTCYTCCAYYTWCWTGAGCAGCAGGCTGCTGCATCAAAGAAGGACCTGTAAAAGAAGAAGTATGAGCTAAAGGCTCAAGGTTAGAAGAAATGAAGGGGTAAGAAGATGGAATACCTGAGGGGCCTTCAGTGACATCAAAAGGA
>NC_037532.1:23511038-23512177 GCF_001531365.2 Cynara cardunculus var. scolymus | reverse complement strand
GATCTCATCTCTTCAGGTTACACCGACTATTCCAACTTCAAAGATGAGATCAAGCAAATGTTTGCCTCTGCTGTCACATACGGCGTCGACTCCACCTCCTCAAGGGCCAATATCAACCATTTAGCAACACGCAGAGAGCTGGATGCGATGATGGAAACCTTGGGAGGTATTGTAACGAAGTATACAGATCAATTAGTCAAAGAAGCACGGGCTACAAATATCTCTATTCAAGATTGCACTAAGAAACTTCTCTCAGAGGGTGAGTCTCTGTGTGACAACCTCTATCTTTGTGTGCATAAGTTGAAGTGGGCTACAAGCATCGATATTGGCAATGCTACTTCCAATGCTGAACATGCCATAGAATTGATGGAGAAGGYTGCTCTAAGGATTCTGCGAAGATTGAAGAAGACTCCCCAGGTTACATGCAAGGCAGAAGCCACAAAAGACCATGATGATCATGAAGGTGATGACCATGATCATCATGAGGGGGAGAAGAAGACTCCAGAGCCAAAGAAGCCTGAGCCAAAGAAACCTGCTCCTGCCAAAGGTATCACAATAGTGGAATCTACAACAGCCAAGAAGGATAAAGCGCCAGAGCCTCAAGGCAAAGGSAAAGGCAAAGTTGTAGAGCAACCACAGAAGGGGTCGTCTACAAGCTCAGACGCTGAAATCGATGAAGATTTATACAAAAATGACCCAGAAATGCGTGTTTTGAAGACGTCTAAGGCAGAGGATCAAGCGAGAAAAGGCAGAGCTCTAATATTCATGCCCCCCAGAGCAGGGGAGGGTATGTCATCAAAGTTCCCATCAGTCCAAGAAACGTCAACGGGTACGTTCGACACTCTGCAGGGATCTGTCAAACCTATTCTTGCAGAGGGGTCAACCCAGAGGCCCATACTAGAAGAGGATGAAACCAAGATGGCAGAGCACCCCACAGCAGGAAGGGTGGATGAAATCTTTAAGTCAATGAGCAAGATTCCATTCTCTAAACCCCCTATAGAGCCTCTTTCTACTCCAGAAGAAATTCTTGTGTGGAAGTACTCTGCCAAAGACATTGAACCTCCTTATGATCCTGTGGTCACCAGAATTCCTTCTGCCTTCGCCAAATTCAAGTTCTCCAGACTTATAAGGCCGCGTGA
>NC_037532.1:23502353-23509643 GCF_001531365.2 Cynara cardunculus var. scolymus | reverse complement strand
TGTTCTTCATTGTGTTCTTACTGTTTCTACCTGGTTGATTGATACTGTTTCCGCTACTCTACTACTGTCTAACCGATCATTCAAGTAAGTTGTAGTACCAAGAATTTGAGATATTCGATCCTAAAAGGTTTTTTTTTTTTGTTAAATTTCTTAAAGAAAAATATTCTATTCTTTCACCTCACAACACTGAATTTCTTTCTGGCTTTCACAAAAACAATGTCCATATGATTGACATGGCTTTAGGACGATCTTCTTTTTTTCACAATGTCTATTTCTTTTTTGTAGCTTCTTCGGAACTAAACTGATTGTGGCACAAGAGTCTATTTACTTGAATTTTAAAACCATCAATAAGCTGTCGCAGAAAGGACTTGTGAAAGGACTTCCCTCTTTGTACTTTCCTATTGAAAAACTTTGTGGTTCTTGTGAAAGAAGAAAGCACTCAAAAATCAAATTTCAAGTCTAAAGGTTGTACTTCCATTATAACTCCTCTCCATCATTTTCACATGGATTTGTGTGGGCCAGTGAATGTCCTAAGTCTTGTTGGAAAGAAATAGACTCTTGTCATTGTTGATAAACTTTTAAGATATACCTGGGCCATCTTCTTCCAAGCTAAAAATGATGCAACTGAAAAAATTATTCATTTCATAAAAAGAATTGAAGTTATGAATAATACTTCAGTTAGATCTTTAAGAAGTGACAATGAACTGAATTAAGACATTCTATTATAGAAGATCTCTATTCAAACAAAGGTATTTCTCATAACTTTTCTGCATCTAGAACTCCCCAACATAATGGTGTTGTGGAAAGAAGAAATAGAACTCTATGTGAGGCTACCAAATCAAAGATCAGTGATGCGTGCTTATGTAACACCCAGAATTTCTAGTATGTATAAGTTCAAGCTTTATATTACATTTATTGTCCATATTTCGACTTTCTCTAGTATTTTTGAGAGTTAGAAGTTCTAATTTATTTTTGGTGGCTATTAGTGTCTAAGAAAGGCTTGTTGGGAACCTTCAGGTCTAAGAAATGGGGAGGTGCAACCCTAGCATCACATTTATGGTACTGTAAGTGGTCTTGGAAACAGGAGACCCTTGAGTCGCAATCCTAGGGTCGTATGCCACGGTTGCATATTATACCTGATGGGAGCTAGATATTGTATCATTACCACACTAAGTGGTAACACATGCAAGTATACACGTGTCAACACTATTGACTTCAAGTACTAAAATCATAAGTACCAAGTATCGTATTCCACAGGGATAAGTATCTTAAGTTGCAAGATCTCGAGTTGAAAGACTAACTTCAGATGGCGAATTGAAGACTTTGTTTGGATTTAAGTCAACACTATTGAAAATGACATAAAATAAAAGAAATCCAGGGTGTAAGACTTAGGGTGAGATGTAAATACAATTTCCAGGAGACCAATGCTATCAAAATGTCACAACATAAATTAATACTATCAAAATGCTACAACATGCAACTAGTAACAACTATTTTCACAATTTATTTGAGGGTATTCCTCTCGGACTTCACCATTGCACTGATATTATAACTTTCAACCCATATCTCTATGTGCTATCCGGACTAGTGAAAGTGAAAAATGGTGTCCTTAAGATATACAAATATGTAACACCCATTTCCACACATTGCGTGTAACATATACTTCATATACAAGAAATGCATGTTCGTACACCACATTGGTCCCTTAGTACAAGAATCTACCAGTACAGAATACATGGTCTAAAAATTCAAAATTCAATTCTTGTACTAAACCAGTTTCATTTATCAAAACTATACATATCATCAGCAAATCTTCATGCAGATAATCACATAGGGAAAATATTACATTTTCCCCTTCCCCTTACCGTCAGCACTTCCTGTAATACATAATTAAAATCACAAAACAAGGGTTAGACCGAAAGGTCTAGTGAATTACCCTATTTATGTTATTGCAAGGTGAAAATTACCAAAAAACATTATGTAAAACAACTTTTCATATATATAACAAATATATGAACAAGTAAGGGCATAATATCAATATCTTTTACTTTTCAAGCTAAATTTCTCTGCTTGCAAATAATACATCAAATCCAAACAGGTTTATACTAACCAAATTAACATAATGCCACTTTTAAACCTCTTAAATCGAATAAGGTTTATGCAAAATTTCAGGCCAAACCTGTTATCTCTTCTTTAATAACATCCAGACTATGATTTCCAATAAGAACCCTAATCCTAAACATTTAAATCACAAAGAAATAAAGATTCCAGACCATAGTAATCTTAAGGGATATAATAGTAAGAGTTATATAACGCACATACAAATGTCACCCTTATATCCAAATGTACACATCTCCTTGATATGCCACCCTTATCCCATGGTACACCTCCCCTTGATATGCCACCCTTATCCCATGGTACACCTCTCCTTGATATGCCACCCTTATTTCCCCATCAAAATATTTCACAAAACAATTTCATATAGAATAGACCGTAGTCAATGGAATTATTATCAGTTCAAATTCATTTTTGTCAAAAATCCCATTTATTGTTTGAAAGAATCATCACTTGACAAATCAATATGTAATCCGGTCAACCTTGTCCGGATAACAAATACGGACAACACTTCACATAGCTTGTCCGATTTAACACTTAGAATAAAATTCCAACACTTTTGTCGGATTACTAATCCGGACAACACTATGCATACTTGTCCGATTTAAAATAAACCGGTCATCTCATAGTCGTATTCCTACTTCTCCATTTAAAATATTTGACATATGATCAAAATTCATAAATCGCTCAATCTTTACACCGGTTAAAACATGTCCGGTTTAAAACTAAACCGCTTAACACTTGAGCGGTTTATACTTAAATCGCTTACACTTTGATCGATTTAAGGCTAAACCGGTTGATACACCAAACAGTTTATATCTAATCCGGATAGCCTTTGAGCGATTTACATACATATACACAAACTTGGAATCTAACTAACTCTTAATCACATAATACTATGACCGGTTTAGAAAATATCCGATCATACCTTACCCGACTTAAACCAAATCTGATAAATCTTTCAAAACTCAATTCAATATGCAATTCAAGGTATTTCGAAAGTATAAATTACTCACCTTGAATTTTTTTGAAAAGCTTTCCTGAAATGCAATTGAGGATCAAATCCGGTCAACACTACTTTCTTTGAATCGCTCAAATATTCTCAAAATAGTAAGAAGATGAAATGGAGGTTTCCACCTCTTTTTATACCCTTCCCAAACAAGGAAGACGGATACACCACCCCATGCATACATCTATCATGCATGCATGTATATATATATATACATGCATACACCCAATTCCATATATATAACATGCATGCATACATACATATATATATATATTATGCATATGATACTTATGCATAAAATTTCATTTACTGGCATGATTAAATATATAACAATTTATCAAGCTAACACGTAATCATTTAACAGATAATCATAAATTAATTACCTCGGGTGATAACTAGGATCCAATTATCACATTATCCACCCCTCAAAAGATTTTCGTCCCGGAATTCCTTAATAAAAAAGCCACAGATATTCTGTTTTCATATTCGATTCCAATTCTTATGTCGCTTCTGGTCCTTTGTGAAATTTCCACTGTACCTTAACCAAACTGATTTCTTTGTTTCGTAACACCTTGGTTTTTCGGTCAATCGCAACTTCCGATGTTTCCACAAAGTTTAGCTTATTGTCCAGTTTAACCTCCGATAATGGTACATGTTAGACCCCATAAGTCTTATGTATGGAAGTAATGAAGACAAACAAGTGATGAAGAAACAGAAGGCCGATGGAAGACTTCAAAGGAAAATGGCTAAGTCTGAAGAACAACCAGAGGGTCGATGAACTGACCAGAGATGCGATGGAAAGTGCATCTTCATAACCCCTCTGGGTACCAACACTTGGAGTTTTCCTCACTAGTTCAACCAGAGGCATGCGATGAAGATATGAAGATAAGGTTAAAACAACGTCCCATGGAAGACAGCTGGAGATGACCAATCAACAGCTGGATTCTACAAAGTTTATCTTGTTTTGATGATTATCCATGTTTAGATAAGCTTTATCTTTTCTTAGAAGATTAGCTAAATAGTCTCACTAGATAGTTATCTTCTTAGCTAGATTACTAGTATAAATAGGTGCTTAGGCCTATTATAATCTTTGACTCTTTTACGTTTTTCACTATCATTGAAATAAGGTGAAAACTTTGACACTCAAGTATATTCTTTGAATGTTCATAAATTGTTCTTGAGTGTTCATCATTCTATTCATCCAAACTATATAATTAGGTTATTCTTAACTTATTTATTAGTGTTATTGAGAGATCTGGGGTCAATAATTGGTATCAGAGCCAATTGATTGTTTTTCCAATCAAAACGATCATTAAAATCTCTCAATTCGCATATTTTCAATCATAAAAAATCATAGCAGATCTTCTGAAAAAACGTAAGTTTTCTCTTCCAAAATCTTAAATGGCCAACTGGAATTCCACTTACAGTGTTGGTTCCCTCACCGAAACTCCAACTCTTCAAAGAGAAGAGTATCCACAATGGAGGATATGAATGGTAAACTTTCTAGAAGTGATGGACAGAAATCTTCTACGATCTGTCATGGAAGGTCCCTACATTCCACAGATTCTTGTTCCAAGAGTCCCAGTAACGAGCACCACAACAGAAATTCTTATCTACTACATTCCCAAGGATGAGAAGAATTGGGAAGAAGACGATATAAAGCGCATGGAGACTGATAAGAAGGCCAAAAGATTAATCATCATGGCCATTCCCAATAAAATCTTCCAATCCTTCGATGCATGCTCCACAACAAAGGAATTATGGGATGAGCTGGCAAGCCAATTAGAAGAAGGAGCAAAAACGAAGAAAAATCATAGAGCTCAATGTCTCAACGAATATTCCAACTTCAAGGCTCTTCCTGATGAACCGACTCAGAAGACGTACGATCATTTCAACACATTGATTAATCAATGTCGTCCAAACGATATCTCAAGGACGAAGGGAGAAAATAATGTTTTATTCCTTAAAAGTCTCGGCGATGAGTGGACACAGCTGTCGATGTCTCTCCAAGCAAATCAGGACTTAGACGGCTGGTCACTTCATGACTTGTATGGAACGCTTGTTGAAAAAGAGCAAGATATCATGAAGAAGAAAGTATCCATCGGTGGACCCCTTGCTCTTGCTGCTGAAGAAAAGGATGCTTCCAGGACCTCCACCAGAGACCACAAGAAGAAAGGAAAGAAAGCACTGGTAGTAGAATCAGAATATGAGGACGAGACATCCGAATCAGATGATGATATCAAAGCCTTTGCCAAGTCTCTGGCCTTGATCACAAAACAGTTCCAGAAGAAGTTCATCAAGAAGCCCTATGAACGAAGAGACTTCAAAAGAGAGAAGTACCAGTCATCCGATGAAAAGAAGCCATCAAAATTCTTTCAGAGGGAAGACAGAAGAGATGGAAGAGAAGATAGAGAAGACAAAAGAGAGGAGAAGAAAGATGATCGAGATTGAAGGAAGAATGACCTTCGCTGCTATAGGTGCGGAAAAATCGGTCATTTTTCCAAAGAGTGCAAAGGACGATTGGTGAAGGATGCTGATTACTACAAGAATAAATATAAATACAATCCAAGAGAGCGAAGCCTGATGGCTGAAAAAGAAAATTGGGTATCTGATTCTTCATCCGATGAAGAAGACAAGGCACTCATCTGTCTGATGGCCAAGTCCAATGCAGAATCCGCCTCTGATTCTGATGATCAGTTATGTGAGACTTCTTTCGATGAAACCAATTCTGCTCAATCTGAGCTAGAGTTAAAGGTAATAAAACTTTCAGAGGACTTCTTGAAATTAAAAGAAAAATTAAATTTTGAAAAATCTGAAAGACTTAAAGCGGAAAAAGAAGTCAGTTTCTACAAAAGAGAGATTGATCTTCTAACTGAAGAAAAAGCCGAATTAATCAAAGAAAAGACTCGCATCGCCACTCTTAAAAAATAAGAGGAAGAAAAACTTCTGGAATTCAACAAGCGAGTAACCAAGGACTTAGAAAAGAAGGCAAAGGCCTTAAAAGAATCTGAGGCTGAGAGACTTAACTCAGTAGCTCTCAAATATTTCTTTCAAAAAGAAAGGGAGATTTTTCACCAGAAGCTTCAAACCAATGAACGTCTGATGAAGAAATACAGGGATGACCAAAATGTATACGAAAAGTTAAACGGTCATACGGACACCCAAGGGATTGGATTCAATGAATTGGACTCCTTCATCGAATCAAAGAAATCCACCCTTGAATCCACTTTCAAACTTGGATGCATTCAAAAACCCGACGTTTTCCCAAAACCTAAAGCAAATTTTAAAAGAGTTAAAGTCGATGGAAAAACTGTCCTCTTGAGACAAGATTTTGAAAACGTGGTGTACAAGAGCAATACATGTGATGAAGGGAATGACGCCTACACATCAGATACCGATGGAAACCCTATGGTTAAATCAGAGTCTCTGGTTGTCAATCCCACTTCATCAGCAAGTACTGTTGATACAAAGGAGAATCCTAGTAAGGAACCATCAGCTGATGAATCAATGAACCAACCAAGTAATATTGCAAGTTCGTCTAAGTCAGAAACGATGGAACCCCCAAAAGATCACTCTAAAGCATCAACCTCAGAACCCACACCTCCCTCAAACATCCATGATGATTTTGATTTCGAGAAATCAGCAAGAGACTTTCTCGATTCAGAATCTAAAGAAGAAATAGTGTTAGCTCTCATTTCTTTAAATGTAAAAATATGGAAAAAGTAATACTGCAAGGGTTGACAGAAGATGATCTGTCACAGAAGACCACAGAGGACCAATAGCAGAAGATGCTCAAGCGTACAAGTCCCAAGTGACAGAACCTCTGTCGTGTCTCACAGAGGTTCTGGAAACTGGTCCTCTGGAAAGACAATGCTTCAATACAAAGACGACAAAACCTCTGTCGTGTCTCACAGAGGTTCTGGAAGATTTCTTCTACGTCAAGTGTGCTCTCAAGTTACATCCAGCAGAGCCTTTGTGATGTCTCATAGAGGGTCTGAAGCATGTCTTCTGTATAGATCTTCTTTAGCTGTTTTACTTAGGTTTATTAGCTGCTCGTGCTTATCACGTGATCTTGTCTGTAATTTGTTTTGATCGAACGACTTAGATTAATTTACTTTAGGTCGTGTCAGAAAACGGTTATTAGCTTGTATAAATAGCAGCGTAGG
>NC_037532.1:23500447-23502253 GCF_001531365.2 Cynara cardunculus var. scolymus | reverse complement strand
CCATCTCATCCCTCGCCACCCAACGCAACCAAGTCCTTCTCCAATCCCTTGCCACCCTCACGGCTCAGGCAACTGAGACCGATGAAAACCTTACATACATCATTTCCCAACTTCAAACCATCACTCGCCATCTTCATCAACTACCATCCTCCATCATCTCTCAAATTCCCCAACCCTCTCAATCTTCCACCTCCTCAATCGATGAAACCCTTACCACTCTCTCCCACCAAATAACAACCATCCAAGACACCCTCACCCAACTACCCGCTGCCATCCTAAGCCAAATACCCTAACCCACTCCTCCTCCCCCTCCTCCCTCTGTAGGACCTTCTTTTGACGAAGCCTTTWCTACATTCACTGCAGAGGTGAGAAACTTAATCACCAACCTACCCATACCACCACCCTCTTCCACATCAACCATGCCACCACACCCTCAAGCCTCCACCTCAATAACAGAGTTCGCCACCAGGGCGGACTTACAAGCTTTGTCAAGAGCACTGGTCTCCTCCTTCAACGAGATCAGTGCTAAGTTTGTTCATCGAGCCATCCAACCAACACGGGCYCTCACTACAACGCTGGTCRATGAACAACAACGAACTTCAACTCTCCTTCGTTCGATGAAGGAGACCACCAGAAAGGCAGCCCTGAGGKCGTATCTTCAATCCCTCAGGAAGAACAAAAAGAAGAAGAGGTCCCATGCCTCATGTTCGAGCAGCCGTCCGCAGAAACAACAAAGACACGATGACCAAGACCTCGATGATCAAGGCCTTGGCACTCGTGAGGGGGAGAAAACGGCGGCTGCACATGCAACACATTCYGCTGCACCACAACCATCATCCACTCAACCACAACCCACAACAGAACCCATCGAGTTGAGCTCTGCATCCGATGAAGAACCCACTACCCCTCCAACGCAAACAAACCTACCCTTAACCCCTTCACCAACACCTCGACCAACTCAACCATTCATCATCTCCACATCACCAGAACCTACAAACCAACCTACTTCACCCACACTACAAGAACCCTCAAACCAACCTCCTTCACCCACATTACCAGAACCCTCAAACCAACCTACTTCACCCACACAATCAGAGCCCACAACAACCCAACAACCAGAACCTATGACTACTCTTCCTTCATCACCCCAACAACCAAAATAAACCCATGAACCTGAAACCACCCAAACAACCAAAACACAACTTGTGGTGCAAGCGGATATTCCCTCCTCCTCGGGCCATCCTTCACAGAGCCTAGTGGACGAAATACTTCAGAACATGGAATCAATGAGGAGAAGACCTCAAGTGCCTACCAGGGAGCCAGTAATGATGGAAAATATCCATCAATATATGTATCAAGATAGAGAAGAAAGCCTGTCAACTAATCCGCCAATCCTATCACCAGAGTCGATGAATCTTCTACATCATCGCTTCGTAAGACAGACTACTCAAGATCCTCGAGCTGTCTTTTCGAACGAGGGTATAAGAAGAGTCTTAGACTTAAAAGTCAAGTCCTTTGCCAACAGAGCTATTCGCTACATCGAGTTCAGAGTGGAAAGAGCTCATATGGAAGTTAGCGTATTCAACGAAAACAACCTTATCAACCTCAATCCTTATGACTTGATAGAACTATATGGTTACACGGCTCTGCGGCAAGATCATGGTATAAGATTTGGTATGGCTAAAAGAGCTATTGTCAAAACGATGGAGTCCCTGGTAAACCTTAGAGCCAAAAGCGATTTTGAGATTGCATTAAGGCTAGGCATTGAGAGACTGTCCTGCGGTCCACCAGATGAAGATTTCCAGG
>NC_037532.1:23494468-23499592 GCF_001531365.2 Cynara cardunculus var. scolymus | reverse complement strand
ATTATCCATGTAAAAGATAAACATTATCTGTTAGCTAGAATATTTGCTAGAAAGTAGTAATAGTTAGTTATCTTAGCATTAGCTAACTAGTATAAATAGACGACTAGGTCTATTGTAAAAAGTGTGCATATGTGAAAAATCCTCTTAAGTGTTTTACGTTTTATTATCAATAAAGTAAAACCTTTGAAGCTCAAATTGTTCTTTATTCATATATTAATTTTGAGTCTTCTTAACTTTCTTCATAAAATCATTATAATTTGGTTATTCGTAACTAAATTATAAGTGTTATTGAGAGATCTGGAATCAACATCTAATGCTTACAGACAAGAAGATTAATCACTGAAAGTAGACATAGTAAATAGATTTACAAAAGAAAATGTGAATAACATTACAAAGAGAAACTAATCTAGGAATCTTAGATCTATGCAACTAGGTACATCTTCACCAAGGTTCTTTCGACATAGGCATTCTCTTCGTATATTTAGATCCACGACTTTTCCTTGCATGCTATCATCTATCCAAAGTATTAGATCAATCATATGTCCCATTGGGCATAGATGTAGCTCAAACATTCTCTGAAATCTTACTTCACCTTCATAGTCAAAGAATATAACTCCTAACTCAAGTTTGAAGTGCACAGAGTTGGGTGTATAGGGACCCTTCTCTGGCAAGTAAAGATTCAGCATAGAAATGTCTATACTCTCGTGTTCCTTCAGAACTTCATCTAAGGAGAACTTTGTTTCATGTTCGTTCCTTAGGAATGCTCCATCATTAGGACTGGAGAGTTTTTTCTTCTTCCATACACCTTTCTTCAGAGAGGGCCGGTCAGGGACTGCGACATACCTGGACATCCTTTTGATGAGATCATTGATAATGTCTTTGATAATCGACTTATATCTTGACTTGGATCGCTGAATGGCTTGCTTGATCTCCAGCCATTTGTTGTCTCCATAAAGGCTAAGGTAGGAAGGGTACTCGGTGATGGCATCGAGATTGTCCCTGGTGATGAGCATTGAGACAAGAGTTCCACCGTCTTCGAATCATCCGTTGATGCTGATGCTCTTGATCGGGTGGGGACTGATTCTCTTCTTCAGCTTTGCTTCGCTCCAGCACTTGTCCCGCTCAGCCAGCTTCAGTTTTTCTCGTGCTTAGCTTCTGCAAGAGAAAGAAGTTTAGCCTGGGTTTGGACAGTGTTCACCTTCTTTTTGGACTTTCTCTTTGGGAGAATCTTTTCCGCTAGTGACTTGGCCAGCTTTAGGCTGTCTTCAGTCTGCTTCTTCTGAAGCTCTAGCTTTTCTTCAGCCCTTAATGCCTCGAGTCTTTCAGCTTCTGAAAGGAAGTTAAACTCACCACCACTAGAGGTACGAAGAGGAATTTTTACTCTAGTCTGGTCGAGTGACTCCTTTAGCTGAGCCATCTGCTGGTCGGTAGCAGTACTGGAGATAGGGTTTTCAGGGACCCACTCCAGTAGACCTCAAGTAGTGGATGGAATCTGAAGCTGATAAAAAGAAGTGACTACTACCTGAGAGGTAGAGTCTTCAAATGAGGGTTGAGGGTTTTTGAACAGTACCTTCAGGTTCCCTTCTTCAGCGATGCCTTTGCCTTTCGACTTAGGGTCTTGGTTCGTTGATGGAGCGGACTCTTCTTCCCTTTGCTCCTTCTGAGATGAAGAATCCCTGAGGGCGACTCCCTTGGTGGTAGTTGTTAGCTTTTGATACTGGATGGTGAAGTCATCTTCATCATCGTCATCATCATCACCATCTAAGTCACTGTCGGGGTCTGGAAGATAGGTTCGTCATTTTCTTCATCATCATCTTCGTCTTTATCATCATCATCACCAGCAACAGGTGTACAGGTGATGGGAAGATCATCATCCCTAGGATGGCCTCAACTTCCTTAGCTATAGCAGCTTCACCGGAGGTTGGTATGGCTTGGGCAACCTCAGCTTCAGCTTCAGCTCTAGGAACTTCAGCTTCAACTTCAAGGATTGCTGGAGCAGCAGATGGTCCAGCAGCGTTGGACCTCATCTCCCCTTCTCTGGCTAAGACTTGGGAGTATAAGCCAAAGAGTTTGTCCACGCACTGATGCTGGAGAACCATCATATCCTCTAGCCGTGACAGAGCACTGGCCAAAGTTGTCGTTGCTTCATGCGTCTCATAGAGCTGAGCGCGGTCATCAGCAGAGAAGGATGGCGGGATCACTGGAGCTGGTTGACGGACACCATCCAGGATCTGCTAAAGAAGCTCCATCTGCTGAAAAAACTAAGCCTGAGCGTCATCATCCTTGCTCGATAGAACAGCTATAGCTTTAGCGTTGGCTCGAACAACCTCTTGTAGAGTCAAGAGCTGACTTCTTACTTCTTGTACATCAGCTTTGATAGCTGAGAGGTCCGCATCAAGATCGGCCTTGCGAGGCATCTCTTGATGAACTTCGGCCATCTTGCAGAAGACGGTATCGACGGTTGGGAGAAGAAGCTTGACATCTAACACCATGTCATAATCCTCGTCATCTTCTTCGTCAATGGCATCATCTTTGTTGTCTTCTTCCTTCTCTTCTACGTCCATAGAATGGGGCACAGAAGAAGGACCTGAGGGGCCATCAGTGACATCCAAAGGATTGGCACTGGCATGTACAAAGATGTCCTCGAGAGGATGGGCATCTGTATGTTGAGGAGCCTCGAAAGGAGCAACCTCAGGTCCAGTGGGGTGTGTTTCAGCATCTAGAAGGACATTCGTTGATAAGTCATCAACACGTGTACAGACCAAGGAAGGAGGAGAAGAGAAAATGGTTAAGAGACGTGGGTGTTCAGCGATGATGGCGCTGATATTCACACCTTCAGTGATTTGGGTCACTGAGGCGGTTGGGGTAGGTGCCACTAATACAGTGATTGGAGACATCACTGAAGAGCTAAGAGGGTTAGCTAAAAATGCCTCGGGGTTGAGGCTAGTTTCAATAACTGAAACATGTCGAGAGGTTTCAGCCAGTTATGTGGCTATCCCCTTTTTGGCCTTCTTGGCTCTCTGAGGAGAACCAAGAGTTGGTTATGAAGGACATTTGGAGGAGGTTTTGGTGGCTGGGCTAGACGTGGGGGGGTTATTCCTTGACTTGACCACATGAGGAGAGAAGGGAGTGAAGGGCACTACGGAAGAAAGTGCAACGTCTTCATCCCTCAGCTTGTGATCCAGAATCTTGAATCCAAGCTTACACACCTGAAGGTTTCCTTCCTTGGAGTATTTTTCTCTGAAGATCTTAGCAAAGACCATGGAAAGGAACCTGGTGTAGGGCACCACCTTTTCTCGCTACCGCTTGTTTAGCTTTTGCACCAGGTCATCGAAAATGACCGCAGCATAATTTATATTGTGACGCTGAATCGTAGAAACACCAATCGTCAAGGCAATCCTGGAGGCTTGGTCTTGACCTCCAGTCTTTCCACCCATGGACTGGATGAAGTGAGAAAACAGGTATTGCCAGATCGTTGCATCCTATTTTTCTCAATCTTCGATAAGGACTTCATGGGAGCATTTGAGTCCTTCATTGGCCATTGATAGCCAATGGCATCGAGACATTGGATGATCTCGGCCGTTGTGGGCTCACTGTCGAAGGTGCCCTTGGGTAGACGTAGAGCGGTCCTCACTGTGTTCACGCCAAACTTCACAATCATACGATTGAACATGAAGTTGATTTGCTCGACTTGGCGGTCGTTATTGTCTTCAACGTCGACCACCTCAGTAGTGAACCAGAACTGTTGTAGAACCACCTTAACTATGACAGGCTTATGGTTAAAGGCATATGTAAGCGATCACTATTTAAGGAGGTCAGCTGCTTCCTGGTAGAAAGTCTTGTTCGAGGGGATGTCCAGCAAGGCAATATGATTGTTGACCTTGAAGGACACTTCATCGATGGTGAAACCTACATTCTTGGCAGCCATCTGTTTTCAAGAAAGAGAATAGATAAAACAGTTTGTTAGAAAGCCAAGATATGTGTATTGATAAGTTTTTGAATCAAGAAAAAACTTCTTATGAAAAATCCTTGAAGAAAGATTAGGGTTTTTCAAGTAGAGTGTGTTTTGAAGAAATGTGATTATAACCAAGTAGAAAGTTGAGGCTATAATCATTGATGTTTAATGTTTTAAGAGAACAAAGTTCTTAAAGAGATTAAACACATTTCTTATTATAGTAGAAGAACAAGAAAAGAAAATATTGACCTTAAGTTGAGTTAGAGAAAAAGGTCATAGAAGGAATGTTAGCTCCAATATTTGCTTAATGTAAAAGTATGAAAAAGATTTCTGCAAGTGTTGACAGAAGGGTTTCTTCCACAGAAGACAACAGAGGACCAGCAACAGAAGTTGTTTGATCGTACAAGTCAAGATTGACAGAACCTCTGCTGTCTCTCACAGAGGTTCTGGAAAATGGTCCTCTGGCAATAAGAACCTACAAGTCTTCTACAGCAGAGCCTCTGAGGTGGCTCACAGAGGGTCTGCAGATTCGTCTTCTGTGAAGAACCTGTTCTGCTATTTTTCAAAGGTTGTTAGCTGCACGTGCTTCTCACGTGTCTAGGTTTTTAATCGACTTTATTTGGACGACTTGGATGATTTCACTTGTCTAGGTCATGTCAGAAAGGTCGTTAGGAACTAGTATAAATAGCAGCTTAGGCCTTTGTAATTCTGTGTGCTTCCGTATTGTAATCGTCTATATTTTTCAATCAATTGAAAATCCTTTGAAGCTATTCTATTGTGTTCATCTTCTTCATATCAAACTGTGTGTTCTTGATTAATTACTCTGCTGTGCTCTTATATTTATTTCCGCTGCACTATAATCGTCCTAAAGATCATCCAGAGTAAGAGATCAACTACCAAATCTGAATTTACATGTCCTATCAATTGGTATCAGAGCAGGAATTGAATCTCATTCGATTAATTCTATTTTTGGTATTAATCTGCATTTCATAGAACACCAGTCTTCTTCATTTTTACCCTGTTTCACTCGATTAAATCAGTTTCATCTTATTTCTGTTTTTCTTCTTCTAATTTCAATGGCGAATCTGGCCAATACCTCATTCATGAGCACTGGTTCTCAATCAAAACCTCCCACGCTTATTCGTGAGGAGTATCCGCAATGGAAGGTG
>NC_037532.1:23491283-23492470 GCF_001531365.2 Cynara cardunculus var. scolymus | reverse complement strand
AAAGAAGGATTCCATTCCAAAGAGATTTTTGAGACAGAGTCAGATTGGAATCTTTAAGTTTGGACAACCAGAAACTCAAGAAAACTATGCTTTTGGTCAGCCTCTTGAAAGAAAATTATCATCACAGGCTTTGGAATTCTTTCCAAAATACATAATAGAGCCTTTTGTAAATGAGTCTCTTTTTGATAAAGTTTTTGTCACAGAGCTCTCGGAAAAAGATATGTTTAAGCATGAATATACCTCAGATCATGAAAATAGTCTTACACAAGTTGTAGAAACTGTTATTGATCTTGAGAGAGGAAAAAAGGAAATTCAACGACAAAGTAATTCTCAATGCTCCTCCTCTGCAACTCAAAGACCTATTTACACTTGGCAACAATTAAAAAATGGCCTCGGACTAACAATGCTTCTGTCTTAGTGATTGCAGGAAAACCAAAGAGGGGACCAATACAGAAGAGTTTTAAAAAGGATTTCAAAACAGAGCCTAGAATAGGAAAGGAATCTTGTAATGAGAAGCCCATACCTAAGAAGGGCTCTAAAAATAAAATCTTTGTACCCTACTTTGAGAATTTTAATGAAAATTTTAAGAAAGCCTCTTGTAATGTCTCCTTCTGTGATTGTTTCAAAATCATGCATACTCTATCCAATCACCTTCACCACTCTTCCTGTTTAGTCTCTCACCCCAAGAGTCATGATTCTGGGGTGAATAAGAGACAAGTTGGTAATTCTTCTTCCAAGAAAAATAAAGCCAAATCAAAGGATGCTACGGCTTACCTCAAACAATCTAATACTAAAGGACCCAATTGGAAGTGGGTACCTAAAATAAACGTTGTATGATTGCAGAAGCAGCAGCATGTGTCTACTTGGGTTGTTGACTCAGGTTGCTCGAGGCACATGACTGGTACAATAGAGCTTCTATCGTCTTATTTAAAGCAAGAAGGAGGCTCTGTAGCTTTTGGTGGAAACCAAAAAGGGAAGATCAAGGGCTACGAGATGATTGTGAAGGGAGAGATAAAGATGAATCAAGTCTCGTACGTGGATGGACTCAAACACAACCTAATAAGTGTTAGTCAACTCTGTGACAATGGTCAGGACGTGCTCTTTAAAGTCAAACACTGCATTATGTACAAAGCAGATACATTGATAGAGGTGATGAGAGCCAACAGAAGAGGAGACTTGTACCTTCT
>NC_037532.1:23479740-23491183 GCF_001531365.2 Cynara cardunculus var. scolymus | reverse complement strand
CTTGTCTATTCTTTCAGACTTTGGCTTCTCCCTTAGGGATAGCTGAGGAGATATGTGGAATTTGCTCTTACTGGCGAACCTCCTGAATGACTTAGTCAGGAGTGCCAGGGACTCATCAAAATCAGTTAAATCAGATTCTGGAATGTCCTTAGAAGAGTCAATCTCCGTGATGACCATGGGAGGTAGAGAAGAGACAAAAGGAGTAGAGGTTTCAACTGAAGAAGACTCAGAGATCAAAGCTAAAAGAGAGCTTTTCCTTTCCCTGGAATCTCTTACAAGATTTCTTTTCAGTTGACGAGATTGCTCATGGTTAAGCAGAATCCCGTATAAAGACGAAATAGAAAGAGTGGATATGTCATTTGACATCTTGAGACACATGGAAAAGGTGTCCCAAGACTCAGGAAGRCATTCTAGAAACTTAGTCAAGGTTTCAGAATTAGAATATTTCCCGTCGACAGCCCTTAGATCAATAAGAAGGCAATTAAATCCTTGATGTACTTCAGACAGYGTCTCCGACTTTCCACAGAGAAAGCTTTCATACTGTCTTACTAAATTGATCTTTCTAGTCTCTTGAATCTGAGAGGTTCCTTCATATTGGACACATAAAGTATCCCATACGGATTTAGAAGTTTTGAGTTTCATCACTGAGTGATAAATCTCATCAGGAAGAGACATAGCGTGTGTATAGCTATTTTCTTCTTGTCCTCATCGCTCCACTGATGTGGGAGCTTTGGAATCTACCGTTCAGGAATCGCGGCAGTCGTAGTTGTTGCTGGAACAGCCGGAACAATAGAAAATGGAATATATGGTCCATTTTCTATATAATGTGGAATTTCAGGATCCACACCTTCCAGAAAGAGGGACATCGGGTTCTTCCAGAGACAAAAATTGTCATGGACAAACCGGGGAGGTTTGGCAAGAGAGCCATTATCTTTTGTGTGTGTGTTTGTAATATGTAAAGTCATTTGAAAGCAGTAAGTTATCTACAGAGAGATAAATTAATACAGAGAAATAACAAAACACAAGGAAAGAAAGAAAACACTGTTTTGATACCACTTGTTGGTCCCCGTAAGGGTCTACAAGAATAGAAACAGTTTTTAGAAGGGGGAGGGATGAATACAAACACAATATTTTCAAATTTAAAATATATATTGATAGAGAAGATCAATACATATTTTACAAGACTGTTTGCGGAAAGATAAGGTAAAGAAAACCTATCTAAACAATCTTTGGTTACACACAGATCTTTAGCAATTAAAAGAAAAGAGATTGCTAAAGAGAAGATCTTTTACTTAAGCTAGAAGATGATTGAAGTAAGATGAGGATTGCAGAGAGATGCGCGCTCTCTACAAAGAGAAGAAACACTTSTATTTATACCCAGTGCATTAAATGAACATTTAATGCAATATGGTAGGTTTAGAGTGCGTGTCAAGCCTTAAGAGGAAGGCTTGTCCTTTGCTACAGYGAATAGTACAAAAGCACTATTCTTGAGCAGACATCCTTGCCTAAAGTTGGTGGACAAAGAGTCGACTAATCGGCTCCGTACCGTACTAACTTTTGCAAGAGTATGGGTTTGTCCTTTGTGTGCAAAAGGACAAGACAACAACAATCGTGCTAAGCAAACTTCTTTTGATCGCTGAATGCTGGATGACCTGGAGGTCTCATCATCATTCGCTGAAGCTAGAGCAGTCTTCACACATATGTAGACAGGTTTTTAATCTCTGAATACCGCTTCAGATCACGTACTCGCTAGTCTCTAATCTTCAGTTTCAGTCTTCGACGTTCGCTGAAGGATCTTTGGTGTGAGTGTTGTCTTCTTGAAGTATTGTTTGTCTCTAATGAATTTACAATGCAAGTACTTCAGCGATCACTGAACATACTCAGTGATGATCGCTGGAACTGAAAATACAGAGACACAAATACAACGTGAAAGGAAAAAGGGATTATCATCAAATCACTGAGAGAGAGGATCAACAGCTTTTGTCAAATAATTTTTAATATAGTATAGATTGTTGGTACCCGACTCAAACTAGATATCATATATCTAAACAAGTTCTTTTGTTAATTGTTTAATTTAGAATAAATTGTGTTAGTCAGAATAATTTTGTTTTTCATATATTGATATCACATTTATTAATTATATCATTCACTTACCATTTTGAAAAGTAATAATCGTAATAAACTTTAAACAAAAATTAATTGTTTCACCTATAAATTTTAAATAAAAATCATATTTTCACTTAGAAATTTTAAAACAATTGTTTCACCTTCGAACTTCGTTTAAACTTTCTTAATCATCACGTTCACTTTCTGATTTCAGTTATAAATTTTGGTAATAAAATTGGAACAAACAAGGTTCATTCATACCAAAGGGCCTTTAGCCTAGTGGTATGTCAGTTATTGGCCTCGTGGGAGGTCAATGGTTTAGATCTCACCAAAAAAAACAATGTTCATACATAAAACAACATTGTCTACTCGAAACAACGTTTTGCTCTCTTAAATGATATTTTAATTAAATCCATGACCTTCTTATGAATATAAATCCATTTTTTTCTTATATAAACCAGAAGATAATGAATTTAATTAAAAACTCACTTAAGGTAATTTACCTAAATGATCCTTCTAGACTTTTCCTTCTTTTCCTTTTCTTTTTTTCTTTTCCTTTCTTTTTCCCCCCGATTTCAAGAACACGTCGTTTTATGTTCTCAAGGTGTCGATTAAGTAATTCGAGGAGGCGAATCACGTTCTTGAGGCAAAGGGATGGCAATTTAGGCTTTTTGTTCAAAAAAATCCCAGTTGCGTACATGATGCTCAAAAAACCGACCAAGATGACCAACTCGATCAACCCAACCCAATCCAAAGCGAAACTCAACCCAAAGCAACCCGATGCAACCCGATGTCTAACCGAGTTGTAAAATTTTCAAACTGTAGGTATTGGGTTGATATTGGATTTGAACTCAACACAATCCGATGAACTTGATATCTTTTTATTTCTTGGATTAAATATGATTGTAGAGTTTCTAATAATATGTATATTAGACAATTAACCCTCTTCATATACACATATTTTCAATCTATTCTTCATCTCTATATAACTCATTCGTTGAACATATATCTATAATTTATACTATATTATAAAACATTTGACAAAAACTCTTAAAAACGACTTTTTATGCATGAAGTACTGTTTATTGATGCATATTACTTAGAATTCAAGCTCTATCTTTTGGTATATTAATCAAAGATGCAACACATTCAAGCGTGTTGCATATGTTGAACGACTGAAGCACAATCTTCCCAACACCAGTCAACTGTGTGATAAAGATTTCACAGTGAGGTTCTAAAGAATTCATGCTACGTCTTTGACAAGGATGATAAGGTTGCTTTAGCCGGTTCTCGTCTAGAGAATGTCTACATCATCAACATGGATTCTCCTCTCATTGAGAATAACTATTTTCTCTCTAAAGCTTTGTCAGATATCAACCGCCTGTGGATAAACGACTTTCTCATCTTAACTTCAAGACACTCAGAGAGTTATCTAGAAATGATCTCGTCATTGGTCTTCCTTAATACACCTTTGCAAAGGAATCTCTTTGCTTAGCATGGGAAAAAGGAAAACAGACAAGAGCTAGCTTCAAGTCCAATCAAATCTCTTTAGTGACATCTTCACTACAGCTATTGCACATGGATCTCTTTGGTCCAGTGAACGTGCAATCCATTGCTGGAAAAAAGTATACACTCGTCATTATTGATGAGTACTCTAGGTACACTTGGGTCTTCTTTCTCAGATCCAAAAGTTAAGCACCTGAAGAAATCATATTGTCATCAAAAATATAGAAGTACTTAATAATATCAAAGTACGATTTATAAGAAGTGACCATGGAATTGAATTCAAAAATAGTACTATCGATAATTTCTTTGAGAACAAGGGAATCTCTCACAACTTATCTTCTGTGAGAACTCCTCAACAAAATGGGGTCGTTGAAAGGAGAAATCAAACAAACATTGATACTGCTCGATCAATGCTCAGTGAATCTCATCTTCCCACTCATTTCTGGGCTGAAGCTCTCAACACAGCTTGTTTCATTTAAAACTGGTCGCTGATCATTAAAAAGTTCAAGAAGACAGCTTACGAACTCTTTTATAGCAGAAAGCCACCTCTCAGCTTTCTACACATTTTTGGTTGCACGTGTTACATTCTTAGCAACCGTAATCAACTGGGAAAGTTCGATCCCAAATTGCCCTCATCGATTCCCACAACGTCCATTGAAGACGTTCCTCAATTGTATGATGTTGATCGGTTACTCCTGGTACATTTAACGACGCTAGAATATTTGCATCCTGAAAAGGAGGTTTGGGGCCAACTGTTGGGCATACTTGCTTCAGGGTATTTGGAAAATGAGGTATGAGAATTACACTATTTACTAATTAAGTTGAAAAAAATTATATTTTTGACTCATTTAATTATAATTAATCCATTATTTTGTATTTTTAGCATCTTGAAGTATGGAACACGTAACTTCTCTGCAAGAGGCAACCGACAGACCATTGGACCATCATGCGGCCTTGTTGGATACCAAGTTTAGCCAACCCAAATCTTGGCCCTACAGATCAGAAGGTGTTCGGCGATGGTACACGAGAGCCATATCCGTCATGGCGAAACATCGACCGGATCGGTAGAATCACGCAACAATATTGTTATATATAGAAAATATTTTATTTATCAATTCTTATTCGCAACTTATTTTTCAAGTATTCATCACAATAAACATACCAAATGCTCATTGGGTAACCGGGGAACTCGAACTAAGGTCATGGCGTTTGACTATATACGATACTTGTCTGTCAGAAATGTTCAAGAAACAAATCATTGGTATCACCCTTGTGTTGAAGAAGTTTCTGCCCGAATTCCTATTGGAAATAAAATATTATATAGGGGTCATGGAGCCAATCAGATCGTCGAATCTAAAAGTATTTTATTCAGAAGACGTGCCTCGACAGTCTAGAGTGCTCGGCGATTGTCGGGTGTTCTATTGTATGTTTGTTGAGTAGTTGTCCCAAGGACAAGATGTATATTGTGAGTTGCCGACTGACCTTCATGCGATGATGTTTCGTTCATGTATGACATCTCTCTTATATTCAACACGTTTATCTTGGGTGCAATAAAAAGTTTATTTGGTGTAAATGACATTGTTTGCACTATATTTTTAAATGGTCTTCGCTAATATTAAACCGTAAATGACAATTATACTACAATCGTCTTGATGAACAAAAACATGACAATCACTAAAAAAGAAATCCAACTTATCACCAACATCATCTTCAACCAGCGAGCTTGTAAAACAGCTTCAAAAAGTGACGCTTCAAGGTTAATTTTGATCTTAATAACCCTGGAATAATTAGAACAGATCTGGGATACAAGGGTGGATCAAGCAATCAATAAATCCACAATTTATTCCTACAAAAAAGTAAGGAATATATATATATATATAAACAATTATATACAATGGTTTCATATACGAAAACACTTAGAAGTAATGAACTACAAAAGAATCGACGACCTGATTATGATCGCTCTATGACGTTCTGATGATTGCATTAGCGTCACAGTTGCAATGTCTCACCATTTTCTATCCAGTAAGTTGAGAGTCAATGAATACTTGATGGTGGAGCAAGTTTGTAATGGAAAACAAAGTTATTTATAGGGAAACATAAGGGGACTTGTCACATCATCATCATTTCAGTACAATAAATTATAAAAGATCGAACTAGGAACATTGACAATAATAAGTTTTTGACCCGATACTACTAAATTTTATCATGAAGATAGAGTGCTTTAATTCTTTCTATTCATTGTAAGCTTTACTAACGATTAATATCAGAGACGATTTAAGAAGTCCTGGCAGGTTCATGACCGGATTTGACAACACCATGCCAGTTATTAACTCGTAGGGTGCGATAGTGCATTGGTAGGGTTATGGGTCAGGGTTTAAAGACGAATCTTGTAAGCTTTACAGACGATTAATATCAGAGACGATTTACAAGTCCTGGCAGGTTCATGACCGGATTTGATAACACCATGCCAGCTATTAACTCGTAGGGGGCGATAGTGCATTGGTAGGGTTATGGGTCAGGGTTTTAGGACGAATCATGTAAGCTTTACTGACGATTAATGTCAGAGACGGTTTAAGAAGTCATGGCAGGTTCATGACCGGATTTGACAACACCATGCCAACTAATAACTCGTAGGGGCCGATAGTGCACTGGTAGAGTTACGGGTCAGGGTTTAAAGACGAATCTTGTAAGCTTTACTGACGGTTAATGTTAGAGACGATTTAACAAGTCCTGGCAGGTTCATGACTGGATTTTTTAATATATTTTTGGTACTTTATGCATTTTCAATTCAACCCCTATACTAGTAGTATGCATTTTCAATCCAACCACTTCCGTCCCTCTTATTTATAAGCATTTTTTCCTATTTAGAGACCAATCCAGATTGTATTTTCTAAATAAAAGTTGTAGGTTGGTATCATAAGATTCTATTAGTTTTGGAATCGTCTCATTTGGATCATCAATCTATTTTATATGAATTTTACAAAACTGTAGATTAATCACGAATAGAGTGCAAACAGCCTAAAAAACAGACCGGTTTGAGCCACTTAGATTCATAACTGGATTTTGGACCGTTCATGAAAGTTGTAATATACAGTAAGATCTTTCTAACTGTAAAATACGAGCTTATTCCGACTTAGGATTTGTGAGTTATATACCGTCAAAGTACGAGAGTTGTATTATCGGTAAAATTCGTTGCCGCAATTCCCGACTAACTTTTATGATCCAACTTCCATGATTCATTACATTTACATGCTATAAAGATACTTCAACATACTAAACAGTAAAACAAGTCTAAAAGCGGGAAAAAATGGATCACCCCCGGGTGACGTGGATCGCCCCCGAGGGTAGATTCACCAGCAAATAGGGGCGATAGTACATTGGTAGGGTTATAGGTCAGGGTTTCAGGACGAATCTTGTAAGATTTACTGACGATTAATGTCAGAGACAATTTAACAAGTCTTGGCAGGTTCATGACCGAATTTAACAACACCATGCCAACTATTAACTCGTAGGGACCGATAATGCATTGGTAGGGTTATGGGTCAGGGTTTCAGGATGAATCTTGTAAGCTTTACTGACGATTAATGTGAGAGACGATTTAACAAGTCCTGACAGGTTCATGAACGAATTTGACAACACCATGACAACTATTAAACCAACTTTATTAAATCGTAAGGGGCGATAGTGTATAAATAGGATGCCTTGTGAAATCAAATATCACAACTTCATATCGACCATATCATATCTTATACAATTACTTGTCCACTTATTGTAAGAAATGGCTGCAAACCCATCATTATTGTGACATCCGTCACTTTTGGAGCATCAGGTTAGTATCCTTAAAGGGTTCTTATATTTAGGATTATAATTTATTAGGATCTAGTCATGTTGATTGGAAATCAATTGACTTAGCTTCCAAGTAGTAGTTCAGAAAACTCTGTCCCAACGAGTATCTGATAAAGTAACTTATGTAATGCCAAATATATAAAAAAATTGATATTATAACATTCAAATTTAAAATTTAAAGTTTTATTTGAATATACAAATAATTTTTACAAAATTTGGAATCTTGATTCAAAAACAATAAATAATTCTATTGGTGTTTGATAAAAGAAATGATGAATTAAATTAACATTAAGTTGAGTTGTATTTATTTATAAGAAAATTAGAATAAAAATGAGGTGGTTTGGGCCTTGAATGGGCCGACCCCTCTACTTTCATATAAAAACCCACTTCTTTTAAAAATCTTTCATTTCATCTTCACATTTCTCCTTTCCCTCTCTCTCTAAACCGTTCATCTTCCACACCAGCCGAATCCAAATTCCAACATTCTCCTTGATTCTCTAAATCTTGAAGAACATTCAAGTTTTCAAGAAAAAATCAAGCAAAAAGGTAATAAGATTGGTTTTATTTTTGAATCTTTAATGTTTCTCGTATCTTTATACTTCTTGCTCCTTCTCGAGTTCAAAATTTTCTAGAGAATCAAAGATGGGAGATTATTTCATCAAGACATGAAAATGTTCCCAAAATGATGATAATCTATTATCTATGAACTTAGGACTCAAGAAAATGGGATAAAACCACATTGCATGTAGTAGTTAATCAATAAAAATGATATTTTGAAACTGACATGTTGCTTCTAACAATCTTGTCGACCGTATCCTTTAATATCGACACAAAATATTTGACTTCTTTTGGAGTCTGTTTCGATTAGTTGTTTCACTATTTTGGGTCTCACTCAAGAATACTGAATTTTGAGCATTTAAATGTTTAATATAAAACTTTAGGAGCAAAAATAATGATGTTGGACAAAAGATGTCTAACAACAGTGACTTTTGTGGTTATAAAAGTTAAAAATAAAATGATTTATGGAAGATTCCCTTGACAATGATTGGTGAAACCAAGAGTCCAGGAACAGAATCTGTATTTCTGTCCAAATAGCAACTTTTTGTGCAAAAACACAACCTTTATTTAATTAAATATTGGGTTATTTTTAAAGAACAATTAAATAGGGTATCAACTTTAACCCATAAAGGTTTATTGACATTACATAAGATAAAATATTACTTTATCTTTATCGTGACCTGATGGGTGATCTAACTATTGGATTTCGGGTGTTTAGGATATTAGTGCGAACGTTGGAGCTCTAAGCCTCATCAAAACCTTGGATATTCATCTACAAACTAGTGAGTTCTTCACGGCCCCACTTTTACTGCTTTTAGTTATTTTTAACTAGGGGAAAAGCATGAAAGAATGCAAACTTTGCTGTTTAGATGTAAAATTTATGGACTAAAGAACTGTTTAGTCAAAAGTTGTGAAAATCATGAAAATTAATTGTTATTGCACTACCTATAAATGATAAATTGATGTGCTTGAGAGGATATTTCAAAAAGTCGTCGTGCGTACACGCTACTAGTTAACTCGGGCACGTCCCCGGGCCTTGGTAATTGTGGATAGCCGCTATTGTGTTGACAGTCCCACCTAGAAAAGGGTGCACATTACCTATGTTTTTTTTCATAGGTCTACTCATGTACGCGAATGGGCCACCGCTGAAGTAGTACTGATACGAACCGTGGTACCTAAGTGAGTGAACGGGCCACTTATGGTAGTTCGTAAACTAATGGGGCACATTGGTCAGGTAAGGCTCTGTAGCGTCTCAAGTTTTTAAGCATCAATGGAAAAATTTACATTTATAATGTGCATGTTATGTATAAGTTTGCAAGTTGTGTTTTATGCATAGAAAGTATTTTGTGCATATGATAACCCGTGAACTTACCAACTCTTTTTAGTTGACGTCGTTTTATGTTTTATGCTTTTCAGGAAATTAAGTAAGAAGGGAAGTTTTGGAAGATCTTATGCGATAACACCTGTTCACAAGTTTTAGAAATCTCTTTTTGTAAATAATGTTTTCTTTGTGAGCAACAAAGTTATGAATTTGTAAATTTTCATGGATTATGTAATTAATGGTGATATCTATCGAATGGAGCTATGAAATGCTTACATGTTATGCCTCGTGTTTCCGCTTTAGCGGGGTGTGACAATTATCAAACCCATCGTCTTCTCAAACCATGCCTACTAGGATGACAAAATCGATTGAAAAGGTTGAAGCGGAAATAAAGAAGATTACAGATGATTGGTGGGCTAACAGGGAGAGACAAAACAAACTTGAAGAAGCGATTGAAGAGAAGGAAAAAACTATAAAGCAATTGCAAAAAGATATTCAAGCTGAGAAAAAACTTGTGAAGGACATAGCGAAAAGGTACCCCGTGATGCAAGAAATGATCAATGAAAATTAGTACTGGATTAAATCTTGCAAACAACTTTACCCAGAAGAAAACTAACAAAAATGTTATGTATTAATGTTGTTGTTCTCGTTGATGTTTTTCATTTTAATGTTACGTCTTAATGTTGTTGTTTTAGTTGATTCATCTATATATTAATGGTTAATGTTCATGCATTTCTCAGTCAAGCTGTCATTTAGTATTAAAACAACAAAGCTACACTTTACAAACGTACATTTACTTACTTAAATCGTAAGTATCAAATACATAGTCTTGTGTATTATCAGGTTGAGACAAACCACAATCGGTTGAACGACTAACTGATCTTCGACGACTACTTGAACTTCCGTGCATCGGCATAGGAGCTGGCATCGGACTCGGACAATTATATCGAAAATGTCCACTTTGGTGGCATCGACTGTAAGTTTTCACTATTGGTTCCTCGTCTCGTGACGGGATACGATCGCGGTTACGTAGCCTGCCAGAGTTTTGTATGTCCAAGGGAGGCGGTAGGACGGTCATACATTTGTTGGGCAACACATATTCAGCTTCTAGTGGAAGGGGAATTACTTCATCCTCGTATGTTGCATGATAAGAGTCGGAATTGAACCAAACAGAACAAAATTGACTATAGTCTTGAATATCTAAACTTCGAGCAACAAATATCACATGACCGCAAGCTATTCTAGAAAGTTGTCATTGCATGCATGTACAAATCTTAGCATGCAAATCACAAGTTTCTTTCTTATACATGTCGTCAACTTCAAACAACAAATCGCTTATGGGATATACCTTCCAATTTGTACTCATATGGATTCTCTTTTCTAATTTCTTCTCCACCCAAGGAGTCATCGCATTCATCATTTGAGCTGCAAATATTTGATATCATTAACATATGTTACATAATTAAAACATATAGTTTTGGATGGTTGAATTTACCTCTGTTATGCCGACGTATAAAATATTGTTGCAATGTCCCCCGATAAAATTTCACTAACATTGTTATCGGAAGATAACGTGCAAACTGGGTTATTGAGTTGACGGACTTCGTACTATTGGAAGTCATTGCATTGTAAAGCAATCCAGGGAAGTGCGATCATGTCCATCTAGCGTAACCAACTTCCTCAAGATATTGAGCGACTTTAGGTAGACTGTGCCACATCAAATCCATTGTAGTTTCAAAGTCCGACAACCTATAAGCTTTGCATGCCTCCCAAAACATCCACCTTTTCCTTTTGTCTTTACTGGAGGTTAGGCGCAGGTTCTGGCTGAGATGCCAACAACAAAGTCCATGGTGCGCGTTGGGAAATACAGTTCGTATGGCCAGGTCGATAGAGGCAACCGTATCGGTTACGAAGGTTAAATTAGGAACTTCACCGATACACTGCCTCAACTTAAGTAAAAACCATGTCCATATGTAACATCCAATTTCTAATATGCCCAATTATTTGTTTAGTATATTTAATTATTGGGTTAAAGAGAACTTATGATTTAGTGGGAGTTTAGGTTTGAAATTTTAGAATTATACTTCTTAGGAGTATATTAGA
>NC_037532.1:23476587-23477880 GCF_001531365.2 Cynara cardunculus var. scolymus | reverse complement strand
GACCCAGTACTTGCAATGCAATGGGTCGAAAACACTGAAAAGGTCTTCAGGATTGTTTACATACATGAGGAGGATAAAGTACGTTATGCTACAATGACATTTACCGATCGTGCACTCACTTGGTGGAACGCCACATATCGATCAATGGATCCTAATACTAGGGATAGAACGACATGGGAAGAGTTTCAAGTGYTGTTCTTCGAACAATATTGTCCGGATGATTTGAAACAAAAGCTTGAGAAGGAATTCCTAGAGCTCAAACAGGGATTTATGTCGGTGATTGAATATGAAATAGAGTTCAATTAGAAGCTTCAGTTTGCACAACGGTTCATACCAAGTGAAAAGGACAAGATTAATCATTTCGTCAACGGTCTTCGACGGAATATTCGAGACTTCGTCACCAATCGCGACGTACCATTATTTACCAAAGCAGTTGAGTATGCAAGGAAACGGGAGCATGACCTGAGTCTCCCTGATGGTTCTGATGTACCGGAGAAACGATCGAGAGTTGAGAGAACCTTCTCGACCCCGACATCTAAATCATCTCGATTCTTCAAGTCGAGACGAGCTCAATCGCATAATACACCACATACTACCTCACAGGCTTATACAATGCAGTCAAATACGCCACGGAACTGCAACCGATGTGRCAAGAATCACYAGGGAYGATGTAGTGGTGATCAAACTTATGTACGATGCTTCTGTTGTGGTGAAGCTGGGCACATACGAACTCAATGCCCTCAAAGAGAAAAGGCATGTTATAATTRTGGTGTGTTAGGTCATCGTATGCGAGAATGTACAAAGAATAGACTGAAGGAAAGTAAGGGGTCGGTACAACAACCAAGACAATGACCGATACATACAATGGGGGCTTCGACCAAAAAAGGAGGAGGTTCCGAAACCTCAGGCCAGGGCATTTCAAATTACCGCGAAGGAAGCCAAAATGATCTCGACGTTGTTACGGGTATATTTCTTGTTAATTCTTGGCCTGCTCGTATTTTATTTGATTCTGGTGCAACAAATTCTTTTGTGTCAAATGATTATATTCGCTATATTGAATCYGTGYCTACTATGCTTGAAAAACCTTTCACTATTGACACTGCGAGCGGAGTACCATTAGTTGCTGATAAGGTATTTAGAGAGTGTACATTGCTTTTATATGACTATGAATTTCTTATCGATGTCATTCCCACGGATTTACATGGATTCGATGTTGTTATTGGTATGGATTGGTTGGCAAAGAATCAAGCCAACATCATATGTTCACAACGAATGATTCGAATACCAATTAGC
>NC_037532.1:23473247-23476487 GCF_001531365.2 Cynara cardunculus var. scolymus | reverse complement strand
TGTCTCTGATGAATTTACAATGCAAGTTCTTTAGCGATCACTGAACATACTCAGTGATGATCGATGGAACTGAAAATACAGAAACACAAATACAACGTGGAAGGAAAAAGTGATTATCATCAAATTACTGAGAGAGAGGATCAACAATTCTCACCTTCGAATGTAGAACAAAACGATCTTCTCTTTTGTCAATGAAGAACAATATCAGCAACACTCTTCAAAAACAATCTTCAAGATATGATCTTGAAAGAGTCTTTTTCAAATAACAGACTACTAACATCTCCCCATAAATGAATTTCTTCAGATAAACGTTCACAAATATTTTCCCCAAAATTAAAGATTCTCTTCGTTGAGAAATCTATATCAGTAAACTTTTGTAAAGGTGAAATCTTTACATTAAAAAAAACTCTCAAACAATGTAGCACATGAATAATCTTCAGTAATAATCTTTAGTCACACTCCTTTGAGTCTTTTGCTGGTTCTCAATCTTTATCTCATACTCTCCTTTGATGCTACTCCCTCTTGATTTTTATATCATACTCCCCTTATGTCATCCAGAATTGATCATTTCATTCATTATTTCATACTCCCCCTTATGATGAAATGAGAATCATTAGCATCATACATCTGAATGAATGAAATTTTCAGCGAGAGCCGTCAATTCATAAAATTAAGAGGATGGGAAAATAACAACCAATTTCAACTTATGAAATTGTTTTCAATCTTATAAAAAGATTGGCTTGTGAATATAACAAATATACTCAGTACAACGGATGTACTTCATATATGAGACTTTTTGAGGTTCATTTCACCAGGTCTTCCATTCAATCATCGATAACTTAATAATAGCATATCTATGAATGTTACGGCAAAATAACATATAATTTGCAAAATCTGTGTAGTGTAGAAAGATAAAGCAACATATGCTTCTGTTTAGGCTCAAAAAGATAAACTTTGTGGACTACACAAATTTATCTGACTCAATATGTAATCAAAAAGACTTGAAGGGGCGGGGGGACATATATCCTTCTGTTTCAATATCAACTTTCTTCGAATGAGAAACCGATAGATTGTGAGCTGCGTGCCCCAAGTGTGATTGAAACACTTATATGTTAAGAGATAAGTAAGTAGCTGGTGGGGTTGTGACAAGAATTGGACTAGGTTTTGCCTTTTCAATATTAGTCTCGAAAGAATTGAGAACTAATAGATTTCGTTGTATGTAACGCCCTAAAATACCACATTTGCATACAACACATATTTCATTACATAGAAACATGGATTACATCAAAAGTCCCACTAGTACAAGGATTACTATATGTACAAAATTGACATATAAAAATTTNCTTCTGTTGATTGTCCTCTGTTGTCTTCTGTGACAGATCAGCTTCTGTCAGTACTTGYTKTTTTACTTTTTCTATACTTTTACATTTAAGGAATGAGAGCTAACAAAACCTTAATCACAAAGTTGATTGATGCTTAAAAGATTATGTTTAAGTCCTTTCATATAGGCAACTTTGTCAGATCCATTAGTGAGAATATCATACCCTAGAGTTGACCCTTTTGAATTATCACTGAAAGTAATTGATGGTCCTTTTACTAACACAAATTCCTTAAGCAGGGAGATATAACCAGTCATGTGCCTTGCACATCCACTATCCAAGTATCAAATTTGGGTATGACCTGGTCCCAGAAACCAATCATTCGATTAGTCACAAGACACCCATAAAATCATGGGTCTTCCAAGGTAAGAGTAAGATAAGTCAAAAATTAGGTTTCTTTAGGAGAAGAAATTTCTACAGTTTTTAGAAAACAGATGAAGAGATGTATGTGAGAATTGGTCTTCAAGCTTGTAGTGACTGGTGAAGAAATTTCAGGGCTCTTTTTGTCAAAAGCACTTAGTTCATTAAGGTGAGTCATAACGCATGTGCTTGTCTTTTCCTCCAATTTCTTTTCGGACTTTATTCTGAAACCTTTCCATGCTTGTCCTTCAGTCATTGTTTTTTTCTTTTCTTGAACATATTTTACTAAGATGAAGATCTATAAATTCTTTATCAACGGAGAGTGTAACGCCCCAAATACCACATTTACATAGAACACATATTTCATTACATAGAAACATGGATTACATCAAACGGTCCCACTAGTACAAAGATTACTATATGTACAAAATTGATATATAAAAATTTCCAAAACAAATCATGTACTACTACATGTAATATAACATGCATCTTCAAAAGCAGGCAAAAGATTAGGAAAAATAATCACATTTTCCCTTTTACATCCCCGGACCCAGCTATTCCTGCATTGCATAATTTACAACAGAAAATGAGGGTTAGACCATACGGGTCTAGTGAGGTTCCCTTCTATGAAATGCAGGGTGAAGATCACCAAAACAAATATTTCAAATCAATCATCGCATGCAGCAAAACTGAAAACATACAGCTTTGATCCATCGGGCCTCTGGTTTCAAACAACATTTGGAAAATATTTCAACAACCACGACAAGAGCCCCTCTGGTCTCTCTTCCAGAGCTTCTGGCCTTCACGACCAGAGCCTCTGGTTCTAAATAACACATAGAAAATATTTTGACAACCACGACCAGAGCCCCTCTGGTCTCTCTACCAGAGCTTCTACTCTTCACAACCAGAGCCGCTGGTTTCACTAACCAGACTTGGAATATAATTTGACATTTAGGACCAGAGCCCCTCTTGTCTCTCTACCAGAGCTTCTGCTCTTCACAACCAGAGCCTCTGGTTTCAAATCATAGAATATATTTTTCAACACAGGACCAGAGCCCCTCTGGTTTCTCTACCAGAGCTTCTGGTCTTCGTGACCAGAGCCTCTGGTTGTACTAACCAGCACCTCTAACTCATAAAAGATCTTTAGATAACCCTTCAAGCAATAAGATAACCTTTTTCATGAAAAGAGCAATTATAAAATGTTCATGATCGACCAGAGCCTCTAGTTGTACTAACCAGAGCTTCTGGTTTCAAAGACATGACCAACCAGAGCCCCTCTGGTTCAACGCTCAACCAGAGCCCCTCTGGTTTAACACTCAACCAGAGCCCCTCTGGTTCAACACTTAACCAGAGCTTTTCTGGTCTGTTTTTCATAAAAAGACTAAGTATAAAACTCCTTTTTCTTAAAACTTCAAAAGCATGATTTTGACATAAAAGCTCTTATCAAAAGATAAAAAACCTTTAATCCAAATAAAACCTTTAGTAAAAACTTGCTCATCCT
>NC_037532.1:23470369-23472862 GCF_001531365.2 Cynara cardunculus var. scolymus | reverse complement strand
TTCTTCTTCAAAATCTATGAACTAGTTCGGATGAAGGACCGAAGTGACAACCATCTTATCAAATCCTCTTTCATAGTTTTATCCATAAAAACCTTTCAAACTCAGGAACAATCTTGTCTTTCAAAGATTTTCCAAAACATTAAGTTTCCTTTAAATCCTCAAAACAGGATATCATTCCCAAAACTGTTTTAAAGAAGCAATCTCTTCTTTATCTTTCCCAAAATAACAATAACACCTTAAAAGTATCAAAATAGTTTTAACATCCTTTCTTCAAAACCAACGTCAAAACTCATAGCATATACTCAACAATAGTTATAAAACTCGCAATTTATAACCAACAGTAGTTTAAAAACTAACAGTTTATACTTAACGGTAGTTTAAAACTCACCTTAACAAATCACAGGTTCTGAAGATAAAAAGCACACAGCAAAGCACAATCACTTCAAACAACTTTGAACAACAGATTCTTCAAGAACACTTTTCACCGCCACCAAACTTTCTTCAAATGAAATGATAAGATAAAATCTTATCTTTCTATTTCTTTAAATACTCCCACCAAGGCGGTGAAGATTCTTTTAACTATAAAACTCATAGGCGGTGAAAGCTTCTTCCAATAGAAATAATATTGGGCGGTGGATAAATCATTATAAATTTCATGATTTCTTAACCATGAAGATATAATAATTTCACCCGAATACCATAAACACCATCTCATGTATGCTTCATACCACATGCATACATGTATAAATCATATATGTCATGCACAATATCATGTTCACATATATGGTTCATGCATTTCTACTTAGATATGCATATTTCATGTAATTCACATAATAAACATGTATAAATTACCTCAACTCAGGTTGTCTCAAACCTGGTTATAACATTCTCCCCCCTTAAATGAATTCCGTCCCGGAATTCACTTATTCAAACAACCACAAATATTGGGTTTTCATAACAGATTTCAATTCCCAAGTTGCTTCTGGTCCCTTGTGAAACTTCCACTGAACCTTTACCAGACTGATTTCTTTGTTTCTCAACACCTTGATCTTTTKATCAATTACAGCTTCCGGTGTTTCCACAAAATTCAGTTTACTGTCTAATTCAATCTCTGGCATTGGTATAGTTAGATTCGGATCAGCCAAACATTTCCGCAGATTCGACACATGAAAAGTGTTGTGAATCAGACTTAACTTTTCTGGTAGCTCTAATTGATATGCCATTGGCCCAATTCGTTTACATATTCTGAACGACCATACATACCTCGGACTGAGCTTTCCTTTCTTTCCAAATCTGATAACACCCTTCCATGGCGAAACTTTCAACATCACAAAATCACCTATATCAAATTCAATCGGCTTTCAACGATTATCTGCATAACTTTTTTGGCGATCTTGTGCAGTTTTGATTCTCTCACGGATCTGTTCGATCTTTTCAGAAGTTTCTTGGACAATTTCAGGACCTGTTAGCTGTTTTTCACCCACTTCATTCAACACAATGGTGTTCGGCATTTACGTCCATACAACACTTCATATGGTGTTGCTTGAATGCTGGAATGGTAACTATTGTTATACGCAAACTCTATCAATGGCAGGTGATCTTCCCATGATCCCTCGAAATCAATAATACAGCTTCTCAACATACCTTCGAGAGTCTGAATTGTTCTTTCACTCTGCCCATCAGTCTGCGGATGATAGGCTGTACTTAATCGAATTTCAGACCCCAGAGCTTTCTGTAATCCTCCCCAGAACATTGAGGTAAACCGACTGTCTCTGTCAGAGATAATAGATAAAGGAACACCGTGTCTGGTAACAATTTCCTTGATGTAAATCTGCGCTAATTTTTCTAATGAGTATTTCTCTCTTATTAGTAGAAAATGTGCAGATTTAGATAAACGATCAACAATTACCCAAATTGCGTCATACCCCTTTGGAGTTCGAGGTAACTTCATAACAAAATCCATGGTAATGTGATCCCATTTCCATACAGGTATTTCTAATGATTGAAGACTTCCATACGGCTTCTGATGTTCAATCTTAACCTGCAAACATGTCCGACACTGCTCCACATATCGAGCTATGTCTCTTTTTAATCCTGGCCACCAATAAAAAGGTTTTAAATCTCGATACATCTTATTGGTGCCTGGATGGATTGAGTATCGGGATTTATGACTTTTATTTAGTATCATACTTTGGATATCTCCAAAATATGGTACCCAAATTCGTCCCTGAAAACACATAATTCCTTTGTCATTCGGTTCCAATATTGAAATCATCTTACCCAACTTCTCTGATTTGATAAGATCTTCTTTCATTGCTTCCTTCTGACATCTCAAAACTTCTTCATGAATATTAGGGACTAAGCTTATTCTCATTGCAACAGTTTTAATAGTCCCGCTTCTTTCTTTTCTACTTAAAGTGTCAGCTACCACGTTAGCCTTTCCTGGGTGGTAAAGGATTTCACAGTCATAATCATTAACAAGTTCAATCCACC
>NC_037532.1:23467251-23468729 GCF_001531365.2 Cynara cardunculus var. scolymus | reverse complement strand
CTCCCATTGTCAGACGAGGAGTTCTTAACAAAGGACAATTCGGTCGAATATGATCTGGAGAATTGCAATTAAAACACTTTCTGTTAGTTGGGCAGTTTCTAGACAGATGACCCGCTTCGCCGCATTTGTAACATTTCCTTAGGTCCACCTTACATTCACCCTGATGAACCTGTCGGCATTGTGAGCAGAATTTTTCATTATTCTTCTGCTCAAATCGGTTATTATATCTAACAGTTTCCGGCCCCCAAAAAGATGAAGACCCTTCCCATTTTCTCTTATTGTTATTTCTTTCACTCACCTCAACTGCCTTTACTGTTAATGGAAAGGTATTGGGATTTATAGCAATAACGAATTCTCTAATTGAGGGTTTCAGACCCCAAATAAACCTTTCTATCTTCCTGGATTCATTCAAAACATAGTGTTCGACAAAACGAGAGTATTCATAAATCTTTCAGTATACTCTCGAACTGTTCTATTTCCTTGCTCTAACTTCAGGAAATCTTCCTCCATTTGTCTCACGGCCGTTTTAGGACAGAACTGATTTTTAAATCTATCCACGAATTCTACCCATGCCAAAGTCTGTAAAACATCTGTTCTGGTAGATGATTCAACTTCCCACCAAAACAAAGCATTTGACTTCAATACCGAAACAGCAAATCGCACTTTATCTGTTTCTGGACACCGAATGGTGTTAAACACAGATTCCATTTCCTTGATCCAGCATATTGCTTTCACTGGATCTCTTTCCCCAGAGAAGGTTGGTGGTTTACATGCTAAGAACATTTTAATATTCCCTTCTTTATTATGGGTAACTGGAACAAATGGATGAACTTCCACTCTTTCTGTTTCCACCCTAGCTGGTATTCCCATGATAGATGTCAGAGTTTCCCGTAATTTTCCCATTTCCTCTGCCAAAATATTTCTAGTTATATATTCTGGGTGTGGCACCGACCTTTCCTGAACATTACCAGAATGAGATTCTTCTAGTTCAGATTGGATTTCAGTTTGTCCTCTTCCTTGAGACAGACTTCTTCCTCTACCTCGTCCCTTAGGTCTTCCCCGACCTCTATTTCCAGACATACTAATTGGAAGATTAACAGGTGATTCTTCCCTTTCCTCAGATTCTAGATGAGCCAATCTTTCAGATCTTCTAGTTCGGCTAGACATCTGCAAAGTTTAATATTAATAATCACGTATTCACATTCCCAAATATAATGAAGTAATCAAGTTTAGATGTGTACTTGTAAATTTATAATTACACTGGCCAGATGTAGTTAAAATTTACCTTACACAATGTTCTTTCAACTCATCATATTTATTTCCAATGGTGCTAACTATGTCCGGGACTCTTATCATGCAATAAAAACAGTTTAAGTCTAGGTATCATGCTTTGAATACCTAAATCCCTTAAACTCAGGCTCTGATACCACTTCTGTAACGCCCCAAATACCACATTTACATAGAATACATATTTCATT
>NC_037532.1:23465618-23467186 GCF_001531365.2 Cynara cardunculus var. scolymus | reverse complement strand
AGGAAAAATAATCACATTTTCCCTTTTATATCCCCGGACCCAGCTATTCCTGCATTGCATAATTTAAAACAGAAAATGAGGGTTAGACCATACGGGTCTAGTGAGGTTCCCTTCTATGAAATGCAGGGTGAAGATCACCAAAATAATTATTTCAAATCAATCATCGCATGCAGCAAAACTGAAAACATACAGCTTTGATCCATCGGGCCTCTGGTTTCAAACAACACTTGGAAAATATTTTGACAACCACGACCAGAGCCCCTCTGGTCTCTCTTCCAGAGCTTTTGGTCTTCACGACCAGAGCCTCTGGTTCTAAATAACACATAGAAAATATTTTGACAACCACGACCAGAGCCCCTCTAATCTCTCTACCAGAGCTTCTGTTAGCTCTCATATTTCATTTAATGTAAAAGTATGAAAAAGTACTACTGCAAGTGTTGACAGAAGAGTTCTACCACAGAAGACCACAGAGGACCAACAACAGAAGATGTTCAAACGTACAAGTCAAAAGTGACAGAACCTCTGTTGTCTATCACAGAGGTTCTGGAAACTTGTCCTCTGTGATCAAAAGCATACAAGTCGAGAACGACAGAACCTCTGTTGTCTCTCACAGAGGTTCTGGAAACTGATCCTCTGGCATCAAGAGCTTACAAGTCACATCCAGCAGAGCCTCTGGGATGGCTCTAGGAATGGCAACGGGCCGGGTTCGGGCCGGGTATTGGTATCCCCGTCCCCGAAATCGATAGCTAAAACCGTCCACGTAACCGTCCCGATCCCCGTCGGGGATCTTATCGGGGATCCCCATCGGGTCCCCATGGTTTTCCCGATCCCCGTTGGGGAACCCGTTAAGGGTAAAAATTTTCTTTTTTCATCGTTGGTTATAACCTAACCCGAAACCCGAAACCGATACGAAAAAAGTTACAATATGTTAATTTTCACAATTAAAAGTAAATTACAATTTTTTAAAGATCTAAGTTGAAATGTCTCAAACATAATTGAACCAATTACAAACAATGTATTAGATTACAATATAAAACTAAACAAAAATTTGAACATCATACAACTAAAATCACGGTTTTTGACAAATAAACTAGACTTTTCGTGAGCTTTATTTGGGTTGTTGAGGTAAAGTGGATAATTTTTTTTAAATTTTAATGTTACTTTTTTTAAAGATATTATATATATATATATATATATATAAATTAAAATAAATATATAAACATATCGAGGCGGGCCGGGCCGGGCCGGTGATCACCGTCCCCGCCGCCGTCCCCATCCCCATTAAAATCCCCGAATTTGTCCCCGATCCCCGTCCCGTCCCCGATAAAATGTCCCCGAACCCGGCCCGAAAGTTTCGGTTTTTGGTTTTCACCGTCGGTTTCGGTTTTTTTTGCCATCCCTAGATGGCTCACAGAGGATCTGCAGAAGTATCTTATGTGAAGAACTTCTTTACTGTTTTACTTAGGTTAGTTAGATGCTCGTGCTTATCACGTAACTATGTTTGTAATCTGCTTTATTTGAATGGCTTAGATCATTTCACTTGTCTAGGTCATGTCAGAAAAGCCGTT
>NC_037532.1:23459295-23460475 GCF_001531365.2 Cynara cardunculus var. scolymus | reverse complement strand
AAGTTCACAGAAGAGTTGAAAATTCAAGCCGACAAATCTCCAAATGCTACAATTACTCCAGACCTAGAGCAACTCTTTGCAGAGTGGTGTGAAGACGACAAAGAGCCTGAAAGATCCTCTGCAGAAGTTGTCCATCCAGATCAAGCGTCAAGACCAAGTCCCACCACGACATCTATCTTAGAGCAAGCTCCCCTCTCTTCATCCTCTATGACCCTTCCCCAGAAGCTTCTCGACCAGAAGCTACTCAAATAAATGAAAGTCCTCCAGACATATCCTCCAACCAAGCTCCAGAACCTAAATCAGACTCTGTATCTCCACCTCAACTTCAAATTGTTCAAGAAAATGTGCCCTCTGTTCCACCACAACATGTCACAAAATGGACCAAAAGCCATCCTCAATCTCAAATCATTGGAGAACCTTCTGCCGGTRTTAAGACGCGAGCCACGGAAAATTTCTGCTTATTCACTTGTTTTGTAAGCGAAATTGAACCTAAAACAGTGGCAGAGGCTCTGGCAGATACCTTCTGGGTTGATGCTATGCAAGACGAGCTAGTTCAATTTGACAGAAACCAGGTATGGACACTTATACCTCTGCCAACTGGGAAGCTTGCTATTGGCACCAAGTGGGTTTTTCGTAATAAGAAGGATGAGCAAGGGGTGGTAGTAAGGAACAAGGCAAGATTAGTTGCTAAAGGGTATTGCTAGGAAGAGGGTATTGACTATGAAGAGACCTTTGCTCCTGTGGCCAGACTAGAAGGTATTCGTATCTTTCTAGCATTTGCTGCTCACAGAGGGTTCAAGGTGTTTCAAATGGACGTCAAGTCAGCCTTCTTGAACGGCAAGCTCAAAGAAGAGGTATATGTCAAGCAACCCCCAGGGTTCGAAAGTGAGAAGTATCCAAACGACGTCTATTTCTTAGACAAGGCTCTGTATGGTCTCAAGCAGGCTCCCAGAGCATGGTATGATCGCTTATCCAACTTTCTTACTTCCAATGGGTTTCACAGAGGTACGACAGTATTACTTTGTTTTATAAGAAAATGAATGATGATATCTTGCTTGTACAAATTTATGTTGATGACATTATCTTTGGTGCAACAAACGTTTCGATGTGCAAAGAATTTGAGTTCTTGATGCGGAGTGAATTCGAAATGAGCATGATGGGAGAGCTAACCTTCTTCTTA
>NC_037532.1:23454721-23457927 GCF_001531365.2 Cynara cardunculus var. scolymus | reverse complement strand
CTGAGCAAGTACTCATCTCTCTATGGATTTTCAAACCGTTTAGGTAAAGGTGTAACATTATAAGAAGGCCTGGCATATATCACAGAGGCTCTATTACCCTTAGGCCTCTGACAGAACTCTCTTAATAGTTCTTGTCTATTGATATGGTGCGCGTGGTTCTGTGGATAAGGGTTAGAACCAACACACGCGTATCAGAAAAGGGGGCGCACGTCATCAAAAGCGCGTCTTCCCAACACGGCGTGTCATAACTTTTGAGCCGTTTCAACCTAAAACCACTCATCACGACCTTTCGTCAATAAAACGGTTCAATTCAAAATTCTCACTATAAATACCCCTTTCCACCCAAATCAAAAACCTTTACCACTCTCGTATTCTCCGGCGAACCTAAACTTGCGAACCATCATACAAAACCTGCAAAAATGTCTTCATCATCTGCCTCAGCTAAATCAGTCAACGTCTCCAATGACAACGAAGTCACATAGGCCCAAGCTCTAACGTCTCACGCCCTATCCTTCGTCCAAAACCAATACGAGAAGGTCGTGCTCGTGAAAAAGCAAAACAACTATTACTTCGTTCCATCAAACACAGGTTTCCCTGAATTTACCTTTCCTTTACTAGAAATTCTTCGCAACCATCCTCTCTTCTACGCCCTGTCTACTACTAAACCTACCCCTGAGTCCTACATAACCCAATTTCTCCTAAGTTGTTATATAACAACTCTTGACAACTCTGGACTGACTATTGTGGGATACGCCTCTCACCCTACCAATAAATCATTGGTACCTTTGGAATTGAATGTGGACATATTGCGAACTGCCCTGCACTTACCTAAACTTGAATATCTAAAATTGGATGAATTTGCTGCAACCCCCACTGACGAGGAATTGATTCAATTTCTTGAATTTCATTCCTATGTGACACCAATCGTCAAACGGACTCAGTTCAAGCGCAAAGGATTACCCCCTGTCTGGAATACCCTGTTCTCGATCGTGAAATGCTCCCTAACAGGGAAGGTTGGAAGCCACGACCAGACGTCTCATGCTATGCTTTCAATTGTGTATGGAATCTACTTCAACCTACCTTTGGATTACGCACAGCTAATATTCGAGGATATGGTTGGACTGATAAAGAAGAAATGCGCAACTCAAAGGGGAGAAAAGTCCAAGGTCAAAGCGCAGAAGAAGGCGAAGGAAGACATGAACCAACCAAACTTAATTCTATAACGGTTCCCTGGTCTTGTCTTTGGAGATCTGTTAGCAGCAAAGCTACCTTCTGTGGAGCCCAACGCAAGGCTGTACCCGTTCAAAGAATTCCACCCAACTGAGCATGAGCAAGGGTACAGAAGCCCAAGACCCTTATCAAAAGCCATGCTCAGGTTCCTTAGTCACGGAGATAGGAAGGCCTACAGACGTGGATTCAGGAGGCCAGAGCCGGTCCCTAAGACCCTACCACTCATAGAAATCCCTTTAGGTGAGAAAATTGAAAAAAATGAGGGTTGAGGGACGAACGGAGGAGCCAGAAGTGGCTGGTAAGGTGAGTGAGGCTGGTCCTAGAATCCCAAGTCCCCCACCTAAGAAGATCAAGAAGACACAGAAGGGTGCCGACTCTTCTGTGAAGAAGAAGAAGAAAAAGAGGCCTGCAGAAGAAGAGGGCCCAAGTAGTCCTCTGCAGAAACCTAAAAAGAAGAAAACCAAGAAGGCCTAACCGACAGAGGTTGTGGTCACAGAGGCGGCAATCGAAGAAAGCCCCGCAGAGGTTACTACTCCCAAGCGCAGAAGGTTGCGCAAGGTCGTACAAGAGGAGTCCCCAACGGCGTAGATCCATGATGTCATTTTCAACCTCCAACAGGAGTTCAAAGCGCCAATCGACATGATAGTGTTGGGGACAGAAGTCGTCTTAGACGAAGAAGAAGAAGAAGTGGAGTTAGGAGAGGGAGAAAAAGATACCTCAGGTACACATCCTAGCCCTCCTCCCTGTCCTACCCACACTTCTAGGGGCCCTGTTCTAGAGGGGTCCCCTATTGAACAAGGCGCACACACGCCAAACCCAACCCAACCTAACCTCGCAGAGGACATTCTTCAGTCCTCTGTCGATCGTACAGCCGGGCAACCACCTTCTACTCCTACATCCTCTCAAAAGGATGAAGGTTTTAATACAAGAGTCTCATCGCCCAAGGACTCGCCACATCCCAGAGAGGCATCTGTTGCCTCTCCACACATGASTGACCAACCAGAATGTGCTTCAGAGGCACATGTGAGAGTCACCGCAACAGTGGGTCTAGAACGCCCAATGTCCACACTTGATCCCTCTACCATGTTAGGCTCTGAACCTACAAGGCACGATATCAACAAAACACCGGTAGGCTCTCCTCACAGAGAACTCTGAGGATCTGGTGGAAGTCCCCGAGCAGAATACGAAAAACCACTCGCTGAGGGCGCCTCACGCTCCGAGGCTACTAGGTCACCATGTGTTGGTGATCTAGGTACCCAGGATGCCTACGTGACGAAGGGGGAGCTTCATACCTTCGCCACAGCGGTATTCCAAAAGATGGACGAGTTGAAAAGCTTGTTCATCTCATGCTCGATGACAGAAGACCTCGCTCCAATCACAGAGGCTCTGAAGGAGTTGAACTCAACAACGGCAGAACTTAAGTCAACACTCTCAATCCTTCAGAGCTCTGTCCTACAGAAGGATGATCGGGCAGAGGCGTTCAATGCTCTCTCGCTCAACCCCTCCTCCATCCAGACGTTGAAGACAGAACTATCAGAGTTGGCCGCCCAGTTTGCCGCTGATTTCGTCTATGCGGGCTATATAGACTACTCCAAATTCAAATACGAAATCAAGCAAATATTCGCTTCTGTAGTCACTTATGGCGTGGATACCAAGTCATCCAGGGCCAATATCAACCATCTAGCCACTCGCAGAGAGCTAGATGCGATGGTTGAAGCTTTGGGAGACATCGTGTGCAAACATACAGACCAGCTTCTTAAAGAGGCCCATGCCTCCAACACGGCGATCAGAGACTGCATTTCCCAGCTCGTGAAAGAGGGAGACCTCCTTAGAAGCGAAATCTATCGAAGCGTCTCCAAGTTGAAGTGGTCGACAGAGATAGACATAAGCCATGCCTCTGTGCTTGCAGAAGAGGTCATTAAGAAAATGAAGAAGGCGGCCACCAAGATTTTGAAGAGATTGGAGAAGGCTCCCCT
>NC_037532.1:23451102-23454571 GCF_001531365.2 Cynara cardunculus var. scolymus | reverse complement strand
GACTCCACAGCTGCCTTGTTCTCAAAAGGCAAAGAAAAGGCACCAGAGCCTAAAGGCAAAGGCAAAGGCAAAGCTGTGGAGGAGTCACCACAAAAGGGGTCATCAAGCTCAGAGACTCCACAAGAAATAAATGAAGAGGAGTACAGCGACCCTGCTCTCGTTCAAGCTTTAAAGTAGTCTTTAGCAGAGGCTCAAGCAAGAAAAGGCAGAGGCCCCATCCACAGAGCAGGAGAAGGCCCTTCATCAAAATTCCAACAAGTCCAAGAAGAAACGTCCACGGGTATGTTCGACGCTCTGTAAGGAACTGTCAAACCTATCCTTGCAGAGGGGTCCACCCAGAAGCCAATTCTTGAAGAAGAAAAAGCCAAAGTGCTAGAGTCCGCCACAGTAGGAAGGGTCTTTGAAATATTTGAATCAATGAGCAAGATTCTCGTGCAACAAGTTCGCACAGAGCCTGCTTCTACCGTGGAAGAGATTCTGCTGTGGAGATACTCTGCAGTAGACACAGAGCCCCCCTATGATCCATAGCTCACAGGTATTCCTTCTGCCGCTGCCAAGTTCCAGTTCTCTAAGCTCACCAGGCCACGCGAGCAAGTCTTCTCAGAGCACGTCATTGTGTCTCTTGAAACTATTTCTCCAAGGACCCTGCTAAAGAGGACGGTGCTCTATGTTCAATACGTCATGAAGAGGGATGACGCCAACTTGTACACATTCCCAGATGCTGACCTCCACAACCTCTGTGTATTTGATTTGATCTTCTTGCACAAAATTCTCAACAAATACATGGARAGGAGGTCAAGCTATGCTCTGTCGCTTAAAAGGCTTATCGAGGTCATGCGCGCACAAGTCAAGTACTACAGCCAGAAGGACTTCGAGATAGCAATGAGGTTAGCCCAGTCAGATCTTAAGATCACCCCTCCAAACAACAGGCCAGGATGGATACTTAGGTGTCATCCTAACTCCATTGTTCGCAACCCCATTTTTGGGTTTGTGTTCTTGGACAAAGATGACATCCTAAGGTTCTTTGATCTGACAGAAGAAAACAAGTACTCCACAGAGACTCTTGAGTGGATTTTCAAAAGAGCGCTGGTAGAAGTGAACAATGGGCATCTAAGGATGGGTGAATTGTCTGGCATTTTGGAAGCTATCAAGATTCAAGTCAACTTCAGAGAACGAATCTTCAATGTCTACAGAACCATCAAGACTGAGATGCTATATGCAGTAGACGACTATCCAGACGCTGCGGTTGGATAAACTTCTGTAATAGCATTGGCTTATGTAACACATTTTTTTTCGTAATTCTTTCTTTATGTAATTCTTTCAGAGGATGAATTTTATCTCCTCTTGTAATTTCTTTCAATTAAGTCATCTCTTGCATTAAATTGTCAATTTTTACTTTTTYATACTTAGGGGGAGATTGTTAGCTCTCATATTTCATTTAATGTAAAAGTATGAAAAAGTACTWCTGCAAGTGTTGACAGAAGAGTTCTACCACAGAAGACCACAGAGGACCAACAACAAAAGATGTTCAAACATACAAGTCAAAAGTGACAGAACCTCTGTTGTCTATCACAGAGGTTCTGGAAACTTGTCCTCTGTGATCAAAAGCATACAAGTCGAGAATGACAGAACCTCTGTTGTCTCTCACAGAGGTTCTGGAAACTGATCCTCTGGCATCAAGAGCTTACAAGTCACATCCAGCAGAGCCTCTGGGATGGCTCACAGAGGATCTGCAGAATTATCTTCTGTGAAGAACTTCTTTACTGTTTTACTTAGGTTAGTTAGCTGCTTGTGCTTATCACGTAACTATGTTTGTAATCTGCTTTATTTGAACGGCTTAGATCATTTCACTTGTCTAGGTCATGTCAAAAAAGCCGTTAGGAACTAGTATAAATAGCAGTTTAGGCCTTTGTAATTCAGTGTGCTTCTCGTATTGTAATTGTTAATATTTTCAATAGAATTGAAAATCATTTGAAGTTATTCTCTCGTGTTCTTCATCTTCATTCTACTGTGTGTTCTTAATCCATTACTCTGTTTTGTTCATATAATTGTTTCCGTTGCACTGTAATCGTTCTAAGAGTTCATCCAGAGTAAGTGATTAAATACCAAGCTGAATCTACAGGTCCTAACAGCTTTTGCTCTTCACAACCAGAGCCGCTGGTTTCACTAACCATACTTGGAATATAATTTGACATTCAGGACCAGAGCCCCTCTGGTCTCTCTACCAGAGCTTCTGCTCTTCACAACCAGAGCCTCTTGTTTCAAATCATAGAATATATTTTTCAACACAGGACCAGAGCCCCTCTGGTCTCTCTACCAGAGCTTCTAGTCTTCATGACCAGAGCCTCTGGTTGTACTAAACAGCACCTCTGACTCATAAAAGATCTTTAGATAAACCTTCAAGCAATAAGATAACCTTTTTCATGAAAAGAGCAATTATAAAATGTTCAAGATCGACCAGAGCCTCTGGTTTTACTAACCAGAGCTTCTGGTTCCAAAGACATGACCAACCAGAGCCCCTTTGGTTCAACGCTCAACCAGAGCCCCTCTGGTTTAACACTCAACAAGAGCCCCTCCGGTTCAACACTTAACCAGAGCTTCTCTGGTCTGTTTTTCATAAAAAGACTAAGTATGAAACTTTTTTTTCTTAAAACTTCAAAAGCATGATTTTGACATAAAAGCTCTTATCAAAAGATACAAAACCTTTAATCCAAATAAAACCTTTAGTAAAAACTTGCACATCCTTTATATCAACAACCAGAATCCTCTGGTCCAACAATGAGGACCAACCAGAGCCCCTCTGGTTCCTTACAAAGAACAACCAGAGCCCCTCTGATTCCTCACGAAAATAACCATTCTGATTCAAAACACTTTTAACCAATACCAATGGCCATAAGCCAAGTTTTCCCCTTCTCAATAACATCAATACCATTATTTCCAATAAGAACAATATCATTGAGTTCTCAAATCACAAAGAAGTAAGGACTCAAATCTATTGTAGTCTTAAAAGACATAAAAGCAAGAGTTATAATACTCACATACAATTGCCACCTTTATATCCAAAGATACACCTCTCCTTGATATGCCACCCTTATCCCAAAAGACAYMTCTHCTTGAWWTGYYACCCTTWTCCCAAAAGACACCTCTCCTTGATATGCCACCCTTATTTCTTCTTCAAAATCTATGAACTAGTTCGGATGAAGGACCGAAGTCACAACCATCTTATGGAATCCTCATTCATAGTTTTATCCATAAAAACCTTTCAAACTCAGGAACAATCTTGTCTTTCAAAGATTTTTCCAAAACATCAAGTTTCCTTTAAATCCTCAAAACAGGATATCATTTCCAAAACTGTTTTAAAGAAGCAATCTCTTCTTTATCTTTCCCAAAATAACAATAACACCTTAAAACTATCAAAATAGTTTTAACATCCTTTCTTCAAAACCAACGTCAAAACTCATAGCATATA
>NC_037532.1:23447166-23450882 GCF_001531365.2 Cynara cardunculus var. scolymus | reverse complement strand
TTGGGCGGTGGATAAATCATTATAAATTTCATGATTTCTTAACCATGAAGATATAATAATTTCACCCGAATACCATAAACACCATCTCATGTATGCTTCATACCACATGCATACATGTATAAATCATATATGTCATGCACAATATCATGTTCACATATATGGTTCATGCATTTCTACTTAGATATGCATATTTCATGTAATTCACATAATAAACGTGTATAAATTACCTCAACTCAGGTTGTCTCAAATCTGGTTATAACAGAGAGAGGAATAAAACTAATATTTGTAGAAAAGTTTGCCTTTTATTTTTTGAAATTTTGACATTCTGAATAAAGTACAAAATGTGATGATATGATGGAGTTTTTTATATTTTTCTGTGAGATCTCTTTAAACCTGTTGTTAAGGATTTTATCAAGAAGGGACAAAGTGATAAACATTTTGATGGATTCAACGGTTTCCCTCATTTCACTTCTTGTCCTCCGAACATAGGATTTTTCAGATGTAAGGAGATAGTGAACTTCTTTAAAAAAAATAAAGTTATCCGATTTTATTAAATAGGAGGGCTTATCTTTTTTAACACAACGAGGTCTGGATAGAGATCCATAGTCATTGGTTGTGAAGTCAGTTTGGATCTTGTTTATGAGATTAACAAACCGCTCTTATACCAGTTATTAGTCCTAGGAAGTGATGACTTACACATGAAGTGTTTGTAGAAAGGGATTGAATACAGACATAGAAGATTTTAACTTTTTATTTCTATATTTTATATTTTGTATTAAATAAAGTTTACAATTTTTTTGTGGAAACTAGGAAGGTAACAAATTGATAGTGATAAATTCGCTAACATTGAAAGAGTAGGGAATGAGGTATTCTTTCAGATCCGAAGGATTAAGTATGTTCTTCATATGTTAACGTCGATTTTTCCTAAGAAACAATCACAAATAAATTCTTTCAAAACAGGTGAGTAACAATGAATGACAAGGGTGACCTTTTATAGCCACCATTGCATTAAATGCTATTGTCCAATTTTAATGTGTCTTCATCTGATTTGTTGATCCATACTTGCATGTACTCTTTATTTCAGCCTTTGAGGTTGATGTAGACACTTGTTAACCTATCCCATCTTTTTGTATGTTGAGGGAACAGTAAAGGAAGTATGTCACTAATTACATACCAAGATGGGTGTTGGAAAGTTGGTGAGTTAAACTTGTTGGACAAGTTTGTACACCAAAATCCGAATTTTTGGTAGTATTATTTGCAGACTACTAGTTGACTTTATCTTGTATTGATCTTCTTTTTGGCTAGATGACAAACCAATCCACATTGGTGATGATGTTGACCTCACTTCAACTAGTTTTCGATTTTAATGAAGGCATTTTGCTCTTGGATAAATACATATAGTTAAAAGACTTTTACAAGTAAAAATCCTCATCATTTTCTATTCTGAAATATATGCTATAGAAATATTATGAAGGTGCTTCATTGGATACCAAAAGACTTGGTACAAATTGTGGATATTTGAATCTTTAACTATTAAGACTCCAATGAGAAAGTTTATCAGATTTTCTTAATAGGATTGTAAATACTATCATATTTTTCTTCACAATTTATACAAGAGGATCTGATGCTTTACATCTAATACCTATGGCTTGAGGTTCAGATGATACTGTATTGGAAATATATCCGATGGATGAAGTTCCACGGTATATTCCTTGTAAAACAAGGTAAACATGAATTTCCTCTTCTAAGTGTTTGATCGAATGCTATAAGTATTATTTACAAATCTATTGGTTGAGACCATAAAGAGGGATCATCAAAATTTGGTACTTCAAAAGTAGTTGATGATTCTAATGGTTCATCCTTTAATTATATTATTTTATCCATTATACAAAGATAAAGGACATATTTTTTTATCAAAAGAGGAGGTTGATGAAGAATCTGCCTAGTCGTGTTCTTCAACGACAAGACTTCTACCATTCTGTTTCTAGTTTTCGACATTTCAGTGTTTTTCTGTGAGCTTCAGTTACTTGTTGTCCTTTGACTTAGAGAGGGGGATTTGTGAATTTCTTGGACCTATACTCACTTGCAAAGTGTCCTTCTTTTTGAAGTTAAAACATGTGGCAGCAGCCTTGTCAACCGGTGTTGATTTAGGATTTCCAGTGACAACATAACTTGTGTTTCTATGAAAATTACTTTTCTGGAATACCTTCTTAAAGAGTTAGTTAGAAGGGTCAATGACTCGTCAAACTCTAAGAGGTCAGAGTCTAAGATGTCTTCTTGGTCCCGTTAGGGTCTACAAGATGTGTATAACAGTTTGTAGAAGGGGTGATGAATACAAACACGGTATTTTCAAATTTAAAATATATATTGACAAGAGAAGATCAATACAGATTTTACAAGACTATTTGCGAAAAGATAAGGTAGAAAAACCTATCTAAACAATCTTTAGTTTACACACTAAATCTTAGCAAATAAGGAAAGATTTGTTGTTAAAGAAATAAAAGAAAGTAAGTTGTTTCTGGGAGTGAACTTGTTTAGAATGCAATGAAAGTGATTCTAACTTGCTCTTGAAGATGAGCGTATTTGTTCTTAGATGTGTGTTCTTTTACTTAAGCGCAAGAAAGCTCAGAGTAAGGTTTAGGTTAAGAGTGTATCTCTGCATGGAGATAGAACACATCTATTTATACCCATTGCATTAAATGCACATTTAATGCAACGTGGTAGGGTTAGAACGCTTGTCAAGCCTTAAGGGGAAGGCTTGTCCTTTGCTACAGTGAATAGTACAAAAGGTTATTCATGAGCAGACATCCTTTAACAAAGTTGGTAGGCAATAGAGTCAACTAGTCGGCTCCGTATCGTACTAACGTTTAGAAAGGGTATGGGTTTGTCCTTTGTATGCATAAGAACAAGACAACAACAATCGTGCTTTGCAAGCTTCATTCGATCGTTGAATGCTGGAATAACCTGAAGGTCTCTTCAGCATTCGCTGAGGCTTGGGCAGTCTTCACACATATGTAGGCAGACTTGTAATCACTGAATACCGCTTCAGATCACGTGCTCGCTAGTCTCTAATCTTCAGTTTCAGTCTTCGACATTTGCGGAAGGTTCTTTGGTGTGAGTGTTGTCTTCTTGAAGTATTGTTGTCGTTGATTGGATTTACAATACAAGTTCTTCAGCGATCACTGAACAGACTCAGTGCAGATCGCTGGAACTGAAAAGATAGAAACAAAAATACTTCGCAAAGAATAAAAGGGATTATCATCAAATCACTGAGAGAGAGAATGAACAATCTCTCCCTATTTGATGATAACAAGACAACATAAAGAAGGTTGTCTTATCAAATAATAGTAAGGAAAAGTAACATATAAAGTACATGTCCCTTTTTACTATTTTAGGATCTTTTTTAGTCAGTCAGTTTTTACTTGAAGAAATTTTCTTAAGTCATATTTAAGAAAAAATTACAAGGATAAAAACTGAAACTGAAAGCTTATTCACTGACTTATAGAATGTCAGTGAATGTAAAAAGTAACACTAGAACTCATAGACTTATGTATCTATTACTTTTTTCAGGGATCTTTTTCAGTGAAGTACAAGAAACACTTATATTATATTCATTGGTAATATTACAAGTAGTTCAGTAAATGTCTAATGTTAGATCCCATAGTGCAAAATGTAAAAAGTAATGAAAAACAATAAGTGATGAAGAACCAGAAGAC
>NC_037532.1:23445309-23447066 GCF_001531365.2 Cynara cardunculus var. scolymus | reverse complement strand
ATGGCTGTCTCCAGAGCCTCTGTGGCTATTACCAGAGCCTCTGGTTGATCAGGCGACCTCTTCAGAATCATACTCTGGATAAGGTTAATCCTAAAAGACTTAGTTTTTCAAATGAAGGTTCCGAAATATGGTTCTAACCTGAAAATCCAAAAGTGCAGAGTTGTTACAGTCTCCCCAACTTAGAGAAATTTCGCCCCGAAATTTAATTATCTGCGCTTCTATTCATGGTTGGCTTGAGAAAAAAAAGTGGGGATACTTGTCCTTCATGAAGTCTTCCCTTTCTCACGTATACTCCGGCCCATTCTTGGAATCCCAATGAACCTTCACGATGGGTATCCTTTTACGTCTCAACTGCTTAACTTTTCTATCCAAAATCTCCAAAGGTTTTTCAGCAAAATGCAGTTGATCAAAAACTTGCAAGTCTTCCAGGAGTAAAACCTGGGTTTCATCAGATAGGCTTCTCTTGAGATTCGATACGTGGAATGTGTCGTGAATAGCGCTTAATTCTGGGGGTAGATTTAGCTTATAGGCCACTGGTCCAAATCTTTCTATTATTTTGAAAGGGCCAATATAGCGAGGGCCCAACTTGCCTTTCTTTCCAAAACGCATAACTCCCTTCCAAGGCGAGACCTTTAGAAAAACTTTGTTACCTTTCTGGAATTCTAAAGGCTTCCTCCGGTTGTCAGCATAGCTTTTCTGTCGATCCCTAGCAGTCTTGAGTCGATCTTTGATTACCACTATTTTATCGGTGGTTTCTTGGATTATATCGGGTCCAGTTAATTGTTTATCACCAATTTCTGACCAACACAATGGGGATCTGCACTTGCGCCCATACAAGGCTTCATAAGGTGCATATTGGATGCTGGTATGGTAGCTGTTGTTGTAGGCAAATTCCACTAAAGGAAGATGCGTGTCCCACCTTCCACCAAATTCTATAACACAGGCCCGTAACATGGCTTCCAGGGTCTGTATGGTCCTCTCGGTTTGTCCATCGGTTTGGGGATGATAAAAAGTGCTCAATTCTAGACGAGTACCCATTCCTTGCTGAAGCGATTGCCAAAATCTTGATGTAAAGCGACAGTATCTATCCGATAGGATAGAAATAGGCACCCCATGCCTAGTGACAATTTCGTTTATATAAATCTGAGCTAACTTCACCATCTTATAATCCTCTCGGATTGGCAGAAAGTGAGCATATTTTGTCAAACGATCCACAATCACCCAAATGGCGTCATGTCTTTTCCCTGATCGGGGTAGCTTAGTTATGAAGTCCATCGATATCTGCTCCCATTTCCATTGAGGAATTTCGGGCTGCTGGAGTAGACCAGAAGGTTTTTGGTGTTCGACCTTAATTATTGCGCAAGTCACACACTTATTTACATATAGCGCAATATCTTTCTTCATTCCAGGCCACCAGTAATATGCTCTTAAATCGTTATACATTTTGTCTGCTCCCAGGTGTATTGAATACTTTGATCGATGAGCTTCGTCCAAAATRATTGATCTAAGATTGCCAATCTTAGGCACCAAAATTCTATTTCCCAAATAACACACTCCATCAAATTATATCTGGAATTTAGACTCTATGCCATGCAGGATTTCATCCTTTAAGTTCTCCTTCATTAGAGCTTCCTTTTGATCTTCTAGGATCTGAGCTTTCAGACTAGTATTCACCAAGATTCCCAAAGCTCGCACCCTTGTTGGCTTTATACCTTCTTTCCGACTTAAAGCATTGGCCACAACGTTGGTTTTGCCCG
>NC_037532.1:23442115-23443579 GCF_001531365.2 Cynara cardunculus var. scolymus | reverse complement strand
TGGGTCTTAAGTAAATTTTCTGACTAAAATTTAATGACACAAAGCTTCTGTCGGTGCCCGAATCAAATAAAACTGTTGCAAATTCACTGTTCAGAGGAAACGTACCTGACACTACATTGGGATCCTCTCTGGCTTCCCTGACTCCCAGCTCGAATGCTCTGCCCCAAGCCTGATTTTCTGCGTTGCTTGGATTGTTTTGCCGAGTCTGATTTACATTTGTCCCTGCTCTCCTTCTTGGGCAAACATTCCTCATGTGGTCTGGACTCCCACATTCAAAGCTTAGTCTTTTCCGGCAATCCTTTGCCGTGTGACCCCCAAGATGGCACCTCCTGCAGATAATGCAATTCCCCCGATGCGGAACTTTGCATTTATCGCATCTAATTACATCGCCCTGTCCGATTATCTGGGATTGAGCTCCAAAGTTTCTCGTTGTTCTCCTATTCCGGTCCTGTTTCCTTCCAAATTTTTGGTCTTCATAATCCTCTATCTTTCTTTTCCCTTTGGCCAAATCTCCAGATCGCACCGCATTGTTTGTGAGTTTCGTGRCAATTTCCACAGCTCCTTGAAAAGTTTTTGGATTGGCAGAGGTTATGTTGCCTCTAATTTCTGGGGATAAACCCCAAATGTATCTTTCTATCCGAACCTCCTCTGGTGTCACAAGGTGTGGCACCAGGTTTGCCAATTCTTGAAACCTCGTTGTGTACGCAGAGATATCGTCTCCCATCATCTCAAGGTTTCACAACTCCATCTCCAATTTCTGGAGTTCACTTCTCGGACAGTGTTCTTCTTTTAACAACTTCTTAAACTCCTCCCATGAGAGCTGATTGGCTGCTTCCCGGCCTCTTGTTTGCACCAAGGTGTTCCACCATGTGAGCGCCCTTCCTTGTAAAAGGYATGCCGCATATTTTACCTTATTCCCTTCAGTGCAATTGCTAATGTGCAACACGGATTCCATACTCTCGAGCCATGTCAATAATTCTACCGCTCCTTTTGTTCCGTTAAATTCCTTAGGATTGCAAGCTCGGAAGGTTTTATAAGTACATTCCCGCAGTGGTCGAGACTCCGAGTTAGAAGGTTGGTTAGCGTTTAAGCCAGCAGCTACTTGGCTGACTATGGTAGGGAGTGCAGCAATAAGTTGCTCTGAAACAAGTTGTGCTAAATCAGGGTTTTCTCTTCTTGGCGGCATTTCTTTAAATCCTAAACAGAATGGAATTCATAAGTTTGAGGATAACATAAATTGGTAGCTTTCCACAAAATTTCGATGATGCTTAAATGTCGTACCTGCATGACAAAGGATAAGAAGATGACAAATAATCGATATAAGACATAATCAATCGTATAGCCAATAGATATATTAGAAATTCCTTCCAAAAGATATCATGCATTACTTTTTCGATAAAAGATACAAAACAGAGTTTCTAGTTTCCGATCAAAAGAGCAATCCATTCAAAATTCTTCCTAAAA
>NC_037532.1:23438312-23439986 GCF_001531365.2 Cynara cardunculus var. scolymus | reverse complement strand
ATAAAATAACAAAAACAGTAAAAGTGGGGCCGTGAACTCACTGGTTTGGCGAATGTCAAATATTTCCTTAAGAGACTTGCTTAACACTTGCTCGGACTCCCTGATAGAGCAATCAATACTTAATAAGAAGAACTTCTAAACTACCATGACTTGAGCTGGGTAAAGCTGTTCAATGCAATATCGCCAGATACTAATACCAATACAGCTGATACATCAAATATTTGGTTTAAAAGGGAAAATTCCAACATCTAAATAATGGCATCATTAAATACCATTTCAAAACAAATGATGGCAGCCGCCAACTGTTGGAATCAAGAGATTTTGAGTGGGTTTAACACCTTTCCCAAGAACAATTTACAGCCTTGAGTCACCTGCCTCCCCAAGTCGGTTGCATGYCCAAGAATGGCAGCAAAATGAGGCGGTTTCGACTCAACAATGTCGAAAATAGAAACTGTTATCGCCAAAATCCTTATCTCTAAATAATTTCAGAACAGAAAATAGAACAAATGAGGATTTTGGGTTAGCAAGCTACAAGATAAGAGAAAAGATTTAGAGGCGCATGCAGACCCAAATCACCCGAATGTGATATCGGCCTTATATGCAAGAACTCTCTTCTTCTCTTTGGAATTAAAAGATTCCTTGGGTCACAGATTACCATATGATGAAGACGCATGTAAGTCTTCGATGGATAATCTCACCATCTTTAGTTCCCGAAACTTGAGTTGAGTAGGAAGAGAAATTAGGAATTTAAGCACTAAAAGAGAAATAGACGGCTTCTAGGACTTACCTTTTTGAAGACGAGGCAGATATGAGTGACCCGAACACGACAGAATTCCTAAACTTGCAGGGAGAAGAGTTCGGCTTGAAGGTGATGAACTTTAGAGAGGGAGAATCGAGAAAAAGGCTGGAGCTTTTTGAATAAAGGAGAGTTTTCAAAAGAGAAGGGGGTATTTATATGGGGCTTCTAGAGGAGTAGTGGGCTGGCCTCTAAAGGCCCAAGCCCAAGGGGCTTTTACTTCTCTAAGCTGAGCCCCAAAAATATRAAATAACCAAAACGTCCAAGTCTGGAAAAAGACCAACTGTCGTGCCAAATCGATCGATCATSGGAAACCAGCGTCTCAGTAAAAAGGAAACAGAGCTTCTGTGAAGAGACACCAGAGCCTCTGTGGAGAGACAACAGAGCCTCTGTGAAGAGACGACAAAGCTTCTGTGAAGAGACGCCAGAGCCTCTGTGAAGAGACAACAGAGTCTCTGTGAAGAGACGACAGAGCTTCTGTGAAGAGACGCCAGAGGCTCTGTGAAGAGACAACAGAGCCTCTGTAGCTAACATCAGAGCCTCTGTAACTGTCACCAGAGCCTCTATGGCTGTCTCCAAAGCCTCTGTGGCTATTACCAGAGCCTCTGGTTGTTCAATCCTGTGGTTGATCAGGCGACCTCTTCAGAATCATACTCTGGATAAGGTTAATCCTAAAAGCCTTAGTTTTTCTAATGAAGGTTCCGAAATATGGTTCTAACCTGAAAATCCAAAAGTGCAGAGTTGTTACACCTTGAGCTGTGACTTAGATTTCTGAAGAGATTTAGATTTCCTAGTCCCTGAGGAAGAAGTTTTACAAGCTGAAGGAATAGACCTAGATCTATTAGACTTGTTTGACTTCTTAGGACAAGATGCTGTGA
>NC_037532.1:23421276-23435972 GCF_001531365.2 Cynara cardunculus var. scolymus | reverse complement strand
TCAGTTTCAGTCTTCGACATTCGCTGAAGGTTCTTTGGTGTGAGTGTTGTCTTCTTGAAGTATTGTTTGTCTCTGAAATTTATAAAACAAGCTTCTCAGCGATCACTGAACATACTCAGTGTATGATCGCTGGAACTGAAAATACAGAAACAAAATTACATCGATAGATAAAAGGGATTATCATCAAATCACTGAGAGAGAGGATCAACATGTTACTATACTAACAATCACAATGCCAGTTGAAAAACAACATCCATATTTTTCTTGCAACAATCCATATTTTTCTTGCAACAGTCCATATTTAAATCCACCCGCACTTAACGCAAGAAGCGCCTAGAACCTAGAGAAGCAAAACTTATTTTGGGAAAACGGCACTGCCAACGTTAATATAAGATTAGATTATCTATGGCTATCTTTCAATTAACCTATTCGTGGAGGTTTCCATGAAGAAAGGCATGACATATTAAGTATGTAGCTTGGACCTTTGGCAATGCAACAGCACCTCAAACTTTTTCAGTAAACAACTCCTATAGGACTAATGTAGCACCAACCCAAAACTGACAAAATTCTGCATAAAGTCCAAATTAGCATAAAAGTATAATATTTCATATCAAGCTCTAAAAATGATAAAAGATTATAACAATAATAAAATAGATACGAAAAGACTCAAAAAAAAGGTATTTTAGGCAAATAAAAGAAAGGGAAAAAGATAAGAAAAGTAATGCTATAGGGTTAATAAATTAACACCTACCATCTATACATCTAGAATGCGTGCCATTAAAGTACTTTATGGTTTTGGTTGATGTTCCGACATGATGAACGCATGTTGTAATATTGTCCACATGAAATGCTGCACTCCTAGCACCAACTATACGTTTAAGGGCTCACCACTATGATTATTTTATACAGTCTGCAGGACTCTGTAATGCTGGAGAATTTTTCTCTTAAGGATTTGATGATAATTGCATGTATATCAGGATCAATGTATAGTATCTTATACCCCCATAAGTATACATAAAAATTCTCTCGTAGAAGCTATCATGAAAATGATATAGATGGTAGCTAGGGCATTGGTTATGCACATCAATTTACCCATATCTGCCTCCAGTTATGAAAATTTACATGCAACTTTACTTATTCTCCTTAGACCCACTACTAGCCAACCAGTCTTATACGTACTAGTTGGTAACTAGATATAGGCCTGATATTTTACATTTATGCATATATGGTTGTGTAGTATTTGTGCCAATTGTGCCCCACAATGCACCAAAATGGATCTTCGAAGACGATTAAGTATAAATGTTGGATAAGAATCCTCAACAATTATCTGCTAATTAAAACCCTTGATTGGTGATATTTTTATCGCTAGATTTGCGGGTTATCACTTTGATGAGACAGTCTTCTCGTCGTTAAGAGAAAATAAGAAAAAAGATTTTCTACGGAAATGACAGGAAGTATCATAGAATATTCCCCCTCTGTCACATTTTGATCCCTAAACTTCACAATGTAAAGTTGAAGTCAAATGAATCAGACTCGATACCTATCACATTAATATTATTCCAAAAGTGAAAAGATCAAACATAATAGATGCATATATACCCTTAAGTAAGGTTACAATTCCCCAACAGGGGCACAATACCGTTGGAAAGTGATTGCAATCACACTTAGTGGAGGTGTAGTTGAGGTCCTAGGTACTAAACGAAAATGGTGGAAAATATTTGGTTCGATAGATACTCCTCTAAAGGAAGAGAAGAGGAAAGCACAACCATTTATCATCAATACGTAAAACATATCATGAGATTGTCTCTGAATATAATTACATTCATGAATCATTACTGAAGGACACTCCAAATTTAATACTGATTACAAGATGAAAGAAATCTTAAATGAATTATGAGAATACATATGAGTCGATGGATAAATCATACATACTCATTATGATATATTTGCATATACTGTTGCTCATGAGATGATATAGTAGGATGACATCAAATCATGCTTAGTTAAAAAATGTCAACAAAGAGCAGGTTGGCCTAAACGAAAAGAAGAAATCTGGGAAGAATTATATTATTTGAAAAATGAACGGGTATTTGGTCCGATAGTGCTAAACCAACAAGTGTAAAGCCATTAGGACATAGATGTATGTCGTCCCTGGTCCCTTGGGCTTGGGGTAAGCCTGAAAGCAATCTTAGTGAAATGTGAGAGGCTCATTGCGTATGCAATCACTATTTTATCTCATGCCTTTCTTCATTCATAGTTCGATATACTGGTGTTATAAAGCGTATTGGGAATAATTCAGTCATAATGCGTAAGAATCTCTTTTGGCGCAACGTTTCTCACAATGCCCTAGATTGATCACAAGAAGACTTACTCTCCTGTGATGGAAGTATAACGTTCACTATTTAATTATCCTAGTAGTTTCCAAAGGATTGGAAATGCAACTCATGGATGTGGCTACTACATATCTTTATGGGATCTAGATTCAAAGATATATAAAAGTGGTTGATGGCCTTACCTTACCCAAATCAAGTAACTCCAAACCACAGAGTGCATGTACAATAAAGTTGAAACACACTTTACAGATTAAAGCAATAGACGGATGTGGTATACCCGCATAGGTGAATACTTGATTGGGAAGGGATATAAGAATGGCAAATTGTGCCTTTGTGTCTTTATACAAAAAAACAAGTTTTAGATTTTCAATCATAGTTCTATATGTCGATGTTATGAACATAATAGACACTCATCATGAAATAAGAGAAACCATAATATACTTGAAACCTTAGTTTGAGATGAAAGATCTTGGGAAAACTTGGTTTTGTCTAGCTATAGGAGCTCGAACACAAAGCTTGTGGAATATTGATATGTATATGTCCAGAAAATGATCAGGAGATTTAACATGGACAAAACGCATCCGTCTAGCACTCTCATGATCTGTCAAAGTGTTGGATATAAGGAATGATCCATTTCACCTAAATGATGATGACGGAGAGGTGTTGGGAGTTGAAATTCCCTATCTAAGTACAAAAGGAGCATCATTGTACTTACCACAATATACTTGACCGTATATTGTATTTTTCAGTGAATTTATTAGCTAGATTTAGCTCAATGTCAATGCAACATCATTGGAATGATATCAAGTTAATCTCTTGGAGTAATTGATGTGGGTTTATACTTTCCCTACATAGTGAAAAATGGGATTGATAATGGAACTTTAGTACCTAATTAGAATGTGAGTGGCAAAGGTACTAGTCTTTGTAGAAAAACACCAAAAAATGTTTAGGTATGTGGTTGCTGATATTAGGTATCTGTCTGACCTATACAAAGGTTGTTCCCAAATTGGATAAGGAATTACCATAAGGAACACGTCGATTGCTTGGAAGTAAACTAAGGAAACCTTTGTAGCTACCTCCTCGAACTATTACAAGAATATTACTCTACATGAGACAGGTAAATAGTGTACATGGTTAAGGACTATCATTACACACATTAAAGGAGTTAGTGTTTTGAGTTCATATCCTACTTGCATATATGGAAACTATGCACATACCTGCATATATGGAAAAAATGCATCATGTGTCAAGTAAGGGAAAATAAGATACGTGAAGGGTGATAACACAAAAGATACTTCGCCAAAGTTGTATACAATTGACGATAACAAACTCTTCTCGAGATTCAAGTAAAACAAGTAATATTTAATGAGAACGTGATAGATGTGTTTACTAAATCATTACCTAAAGTGGCACTTGAGAAACACGTAGACAATATTAGAATGCAAATGTTTTCCAAACACCCTTTGACTAATACACAAATCAGGGACAGTAATAGATAAAAGGGGGAATCTACTATACATGTACTATTGATATATTGTGCTCTTTCCTTCACCTAATTTTTATTTTTTCCCATTGGGTTTTGTTTCTTGGTGTAAGGTTTTAGTGAGACAATAATTTATATATCATCTTCTTTTCCTATCTTCCATGATCGATGTACGAATCTGAGGGATATATTAGACTAAAGGAAGAGTCTATATATTGCAAAGAAACGGGTGCGCTATACTCTTTCCTTTCCTATTTTTCTTTTTTCCACTGGGTTTTTATTTTTTGAGTTAGGTTTTAACAAGGCAACAATTGTGCACCATCACTCATTTGACTCGGCACAAGCGGGAGCATTGAAAGATAAGTGTGTTATTGTCAAATGGATATGGCGCAATAGATAAAGACAAACATATTATAGATAGATTAAGATTGATATATCTGATGATTATCTACTTATAATTCATCCATATGTAAAGGGCCTATAATTAATGAAAATGACATATTCAGTCTCTGTTTATAATTGTTCTGTTTTGTTTTTCCTTTAACAAAAGAATATATATATATATATATATATATATGTGTGTGTGTGTGTGTGTGTGTATGTGTATGTGTATTTGTGTGTGTAAAGAGAGGATCAAACGAGAAGTTGATCACTTTGCGAGAATAGGCATGGGAACTGGTCCCGACCCGTCGGGGAGCACGGTCCACCCGCCCTGATCGGGGACGGGGATTCCCCGCTAAATCGGGGATGGGGATCCCCGTTTGTCTCGAACCAGAGATGAGTATTCCCCGCCCCGTACCTGTTATATATATATATATATATATATATATCAATTAATAAATTATATATATATATATATATATGTATAATATTCATTTCAAATAAATTGATAATTCGTAATTTCCTATTTTCTAATTAGGTTTAGAATGTAAAATTGTTATCTTTTTGGATGTTAGTATGTAACGTTTTGGATGTCAAGTCAAAGTACATTTAGTTGATATGTTTTGGATATTAATCGATATGGTTTTATATTACTTCATATGTTTTGGTACATGTGATATTAAGTTTTTTTTAATTAAATTAAATTTCTTTTGCTTTTAGGTTATTATTTATTACATAATGTTGTCATTTTTTTTTATTAAATTAAATTCAATTTGATTTTAGGTTTATTAGAAATATGTGAAATTTAAACATGTGTGGCCTCTCACATATTTGATTAAAAGTAGCTTATATAAACGAGAAAAAAAATCCTCATTTTCCCATTGGAGATTCTCGTCCCCTGTTGGGGATGAAGATGAGGATGTGATCATATTCCCCGACGGGGATAGGGACGAAGATGAGTAATCGGGGATGAGGATGGGGATTGAGGTTCCAGCCCATTCCCATGCGTATGCAAGAAGGCAACAAGTTTCCAGATCATATATGATTCACTACAACAAAATTGACTTTATAGGACGTCAAGAATGTCTAAGCGTCATAATTAAATACTTTATAAAAAAGTTTATAGGACCTATTATAAAGTGTCCTATATAAAACTGTTACTTATAAGACGCTTTTAAGCATTTTAAAAAGTTTTTTAAGACGCTTTCGAATAAAAAGCATCCTATTAGCTACGTTATAGAACACTTTTGAGAAATGTCTTATAAATCCATTTTTTAATAAGACATTTGAGTTTATAGGAATTTTTTTTTACAAATAGTGTTGTATAAAATAGCTAATAAGACACTTTATTCTAAAGAGTCCTAAAAACTGTTAAAACATCTAAAAGCGTTTGATAAATTTAATGTAACACTTTTAGATAAGACGTTTGTTGGTTTGGTGAAATAAACTTAAGTCCTATAAGGTATTTATTAAGCTTCTTAAACATTTTAGACATCCTATAAAATCAATTTTCTTGTAGTGATTACACGTGATAAACACATTCAAAAGAGACGGAGTGACTTGTGAATGCGACCTTTGGTTGTGAGGGAATGTTGCGCACTATTTGCCGACCAAGGCAACATGTGTTTAATCATATGTGATTAAGTGTGCGTATCACGTTTAATCATATATGATATTGGAATTTCTCGCATTTTCACAAATTAATTGCCGATGTATGAAATCCCACTTTTCAGATTAATCATTCATGATAAAAAAGAATAGTTCCAGAGGAAAAATATACAGAAAGTGAAACCAATATCGCTTATGGAAACAAATAATCACAGCATTAATCAATTTAATATCTCCCCACACTTGTTACCTCTAAAACTCCCAATCATATATAGTATTCATCTTCATTTCATCATGGGCTAATGATGCACAACGGAATCATAAAAAATTTATGCACATACTTTGACGTTTGATTTGCAAGAATCAAATGGAGTTGGGGATTTGGATTTCATATCCATTCCAATCACATCTTTGGTTTGTTGGATTGTTTGGATTTGAAATCCTAAGATTTAATTGAAATCATACAAACATAGGATTTAAAATCCTTAGGGAGTGCTTGGGATCTCACGACATTTCGTAGGATTGTATGTAATAAGGTTCTAATAATAATCGATTAATAAAAATGTTATTCAATTATTTTTCTAAATTATTTATAAATGATGGAATCCAATTCCATTTCCAAATCCTACGAACCAAACACATGCAATGATTTCAAATCCTTCAAAGAGATCCAAATCCCATCAAAACAACCCTGCAAACCAAAAGGAGTCCGAGGGGAAATGGATAATGATATTCAATGATTCTCAAAGGTTATAAAGAGATCTTTTTATAGACCGAGTCTACTAAAAGTTATGGCATTTTTATTAATTCGGAGTCTCTTTCTATCTCGTTTTCTTTTCTTCTATTGATCCGTATATGAAAGAATCCGCTAACTCTTGAATCTGTTCCGTATCAACTCACACCTCATCAATTTGATTGCAACTAAACTCGAAAAAACAAATGGTTGACGTCTATCTGGTTTGGAACGATACGTTGAGATGGGAACTTTAAAAGTTTGTTCCCTATGTGCTTTGCAACCTCTAGATACAAAGCATACAATTTATCAAAATCAGTATCACCATCATCCTTCGTTTCACAATCCATCACCTTTTCGGTCGTCTTGTTTTTGATCACTTGTAATGCTCTCAGTACATAAAGATTACAGTCGACCAAAGTCTCCTCCAAAGCTTCATCCTTTAAACTCCAACTGCCCGTATTCCAATTCAATTGGTAGAGGGAAAGAAATCTTTGTCCATAAATAGCTACGAACTCTATTGCAGCAAGAATGAATTCGTATTCCGCATTAGACATGTAGTACGGAAAGCTTATTCTTGTCCAACCCAGCTTTGCTCCATTGTAGCCCTGTCAATACAAGTTCTAATATAACAAACCATGCCGTATGCTATATGCTGTATAGATGAATGATTATTAAGGTGTTCCTCAATTTTTTATTGTTCCTACTGACCCTCTCTATCTCTCTCTTTCTATATATATATATATATAAATAAAGAGAGAGAGAGAGGGGGGGGGGTTTTCAAATAAGAACAATAACCAAATAAAATAAAGGCACATTAAAATGGTCAAATCACGTGCAAAATCACATGTGATTTCACACTAATGATTGATGCAAAGGTGTGCGGGCGGCGTCACGTTAATCACATGTGATATTACACATGATTTTAGTGTAAAATCACATGTGATTCAACCGTTATAGGACGAAACACTTATTTGTAACATTTGTATATATGACAATTGTTTTGATCTATCCAGACATTTGTAACATTTGTAAAGTAATCTATTAAGACACTTATGGGTCGTTTACCAAATGCTTAAGTTCTTACGGGTAACATTCTCGACCATCAACATGGATTGCGATAAGTGCTTACCGAGTAAAAGTCTTGGTCCTTGCTATGCCTCTTACCGAATAAGATTCTCTCTAGTGACACCCGGTAAGAATTTGGTAAGCAAACCCGAATATGTTGTATTGTATGTTTAAATAAGACTTACCATTTCAACTGCAGATTTTATTGCAAATGAATGTGGTTCATCGATACGAAGCAAGCGATGAGCATACGGTCCGGCACAAGCGCACCCTCCCCTAGCTTGGATGCCAAAGAGGTCATTCATAAGCTTGGCAACAAAAGCACCACTAAGAGGCTTGTCTCTTGTCTCTCTGGCTGCATTAGCTGAAGAGTATGTAGTTGTATACACAAGGAAGGATAAAATTGCTTGTCTTTCTACAACACTATTTGTATCTGTATTTCCCAACACCCATATCTTTGGATTCTTCACAAGTCTCTTTATTGCCCTTTCAATGTAGTCTACCTCTTTCTTGCCAATAACTTCACAACCGATATATTCTTTTACCTGAAACGCTAAAGCTGCTTTCACTCGTTGGATAATAGACGGTGTTCCCGCGTCTTCCCTTTCTTCAATGTCATCAACATATAACGTGTCCTAGAGTTCATAACGACGTAACAAATTGGTTAAATATAGGATACAATACAAGCCATCTTATTTTTTTCTGTCTTATTGAAAAACTCCGTTTGGTTGGCCATCAACTAGCTTATAAACTAGTTTTTTGAAAAATTATTTCAATAAGCTCTAGGAGAATATTTTAACTTTTTCCGTTAATACCCTTTATATTTTTCCAATAAATTTCAACATGTTCTTTTAAATGGTTTCATAATCTTTTACTAATCTTTACCAATCATGACTAGTTTATAAGTTGTACCTTTTCATGGAAGCAATTGACAAAGTTAACAGTGCCACCTCCACATGTTGAAGGGGGAGAATCTTTTAGCTGGTATAAGGCTTTGTTCATCAGAAGAATCCCTGGTGATCCTGGGCCTCCAAGAAACTTGTGTGGACTTAAAGTTATGGCATCATAGCCATCACTGGCACCTGATCTCATATCAATCTCTACATATGGACCGCTTTGGTTCATTCGTGATTACAAGTATATATCAGTCTCATGTCTATGATCAGTTATTATTGCTATAAATGGAAATATAAAACACTATAAAAGAAATCTGTTAAACATGTCTAAATATCTTAATAAATTACGTTACAAGACTTAAAGTTTATAGGACCAAATTGTGCGTCTTATATAAAAGTATTGTCATATGTTTATAAGGATCTTTTGAGCATTCTAACAAGTTATTTAAGACATTTTAAAATAAAATTACCTATTATCTTTTTATAAGACATTTTAGAAGGAAAAGAAAGTGTTATATAAACGTATCTTTTGATAGGACACTTGTTTTTATGAGGCACATTTTTAAATGATGTTATAACAAAATACTAATAAAACGTTTTATTTCAAAAGATATCTTAAAGAACTTGTTAAGTCGTCCAAAAACGTTCTATCAATTTATGGTAACACCTTTATATAAGACGCACCATGTATTGTTTTGGTCTTTTATATAAACTTAACTTAAGCTTAAGTCGTATATAATAATCTATTATGATAGTTATACATATTTGACGTCCAGTTACGAGAATTTTGTTGTAGTGAAAGACGTACCTTGCTGCAAAATCAAAACATGCGAAAGCACCGAAATGGTGAAGCAAGCGAGAAAGAGAACGGGTATCGGAGCAAATTCCGGTGACGTTACTACAAGCAGAGAAAGAACCCAGCATCAGGCGGCCAGTGGCTTGATAAAACTCCAATTGGCACCTCAAATCATGCATGTCGATCAATCCTTCATCATCCAAACCGATCTCTATTACTTCTGCTAGGGTTTGCTTCCAGGAGAGGAAGTTGGAATGGTGTTCATAAGGACCAACAAAAACCACCCATCTTTCTTGAATTCCAACACAGGAGTTTATAACTTTCTCTCTTAAATTCGATGGAATCGCGATTCCCATGACTTCTTGGAGTTGTTTAATGGCTGCCGTGGTGCCTGAACCGCAGAAAAGGAGCGCATCATCTTGTGTTCCGCCTAAGCATTTCTTGACAAAGTCGGTTGCTTCGTGAAGCATTTTCGTGGTCCGGTTGCCGACATAGCTATCGCTTGTGTGAGTGTTGCCTGAATACCGATAACCAAAATCAGAAAACTAGTAAAGCTGACCGACGTCCTTAGCTAAACTTTCGCTACAATAAAATGGGTCTTTTAGAACTTACATGCATCCTAATAGAATGCTAAACGAGACTTTAGGTTTATAGGATAAAAAATCGACATCCTATCTAAAGACGTCACAATGAGTTCTTTGAACGAAGTTAGACTAAACAAGGACAATCTAATAAGACACAAAAGGTAAGTCGGATGATTAGTGTTTTTACAAGGCACTTTTTGAAAGTGACTTATCTATATTATATTATAAAGCATTTGATAAAAAACTCTTAAAAACCATTCTTTATGCATGAAGTATTGTATTTTAATTAATGCACATTACTTAAAATTTATAATTACAAGTAAATTGTGTGTAAATACAACTTATTAAAGCTCCATTTTTGAATTCGTATAACTAACTACAAATAAACATAATCAAATATAAGATAAAAATCTCATTTTAAATATCAAAAATCTAAAATATAGTTAGGATAATCATTGAGTTCTAACAAAATCATTATTTTTATAAAAGCCAAAAACAAATTACTTTGCTATTAGATCTAAATTAAATTATAATAAAAAATTGAATTTAAGGAAATTGTACAAAAAAACGAGAACTTTTAAATAGTTAATTTTATATTAATATTGATTTATTTTTTTCAAATTTTTATGACATCTTCAAATTTATTTTTATTTAAAAGTAAAAATATTATATTTATCGAAACCACATAAACCATATTATCAATAAAGACAAAAAAATAAAATAAAGATGTATCTCCCTACATTACGCGAGTACCCTTCTAGCATATAAAAATGTTAATAGGAAGATTTAGTTTTTGTATCATGTTAGATTGTATAACTTAATAGATAAAACATGTTACATCCCCTAACTTTGTCATAACAACTTGTTTTAAAACCTTTTGCTAGCTAGGATGCACGTTTAAGGCCCAGTAAATCCTCTATTAAGACGTTGGAGATGTTTCAATGTCCTAAAAGACCAACTTTGTTGTAGTGTCCCTCTGACAACGTTCTAATTACAATACAAACAAAAGTAACGTTACCATAGAAGGGAAGAACAGTCTGAATGATGTAATCTTCGATGTATTGAAGACAGCGACCTGTCGCCGTATGATCTGCATACGTGAGCTTACGTCTTCCAAATGGCGTTGAAATCTCAGCCATCCCACCTATTATTTGTGACCGTAGCCACCGTAGTTTAGCATCAACAGTCGAACCAATCTCGGCTACATCTTTTTCATGACCGATCACATCGGCAAGCAGCATGCCGCATTCACTAACGTTGTTGCTCATGTTTCTGACCTTCGTCTGTTGGGTTAATAGCATCGGCGACATTGATTACAATTTAAATGATGAAAGAAAGAAAGATGAGTTATAAGACTATTTAAAGAAATCTTGAAAGAGATTTTGGTGGGTGAATAATGAATCTGTGGTAAGCGAGGGTCAAGTAATAATAAAGCTGTGGTACATGAAGCAGATGTGGGTCAAATGGTTTAGAGGGTGGATAAACTATGAGCGTTGACCTGCACCTCTTGAAATTGGAACATAGATTTAAAAAAGTTCGATTATACATTATTTTTCCATTAAATAATTATTGTAATATAAAAATCAATATCTATATTTATATATATATATATATATATATATATATATATATATAGAAGTAAGATCAAATGTTAACCAAAATTTTTGTGTTAATTTTACAAACCATTTCAACCAATCACAATCCATGTTTCTTTTAGATTTTTATCTAGTTTATAATTTAATGCCAAGGGTAGTTGAGTAATTTCATTTTTTATGTAACTCTCATATCATTAATTAGGAGTTATAAAATCATAAAATCCCAAAAAATGTGCATTTTTAATATTGATATTTTTATTTTTATTTTTTCAATATTGATCTTCCATTTTTATTGTTCTATGGGTTTGTGATTCGTGGAGGAAACACGGTAGTAAAATATTCGATATCGTTCAAACTATTATGAATAAACGCATTGAAAAAGAACTCGACAACATTGAGAAGATTAAAATGGTTTATGGTGACAATCGAGTTCGGGAAGTGAAGAAAATAACCAAAGCGAATGTCTTGGTAATGGATTAATATTTTGTTGTACTCGTTTTAATCGAAATTATGTTTATTATGATGTGTTATGTTTTTTGTAGTTCATGTTGTGTGGTAGTTTTTTTTAATTATTAATATGTACCTAATTCACATGTTCAAATGGAATTCCATGCACGACCCATTTTCATATGGTCATATAACTGACTTTTATGAATCATGAACAATTGTGTTAATGTTAATGCTCTCATTTGAGTATATATAACACTTCATGAACGAATTTTTGTGTCATATGAACACAAGTGTCATTTTTGAAGTTTGATCTCAAATCTTTATATTTGTGTAAGTGTTTGCACCTGGTGTTCATATATGTCAATTTGTGTAAGTGATTGACCTGGGGTTCATATGATGGGGGTTATGTGTTCATATATTTTCTACGATATTCTCTTCCTATGTGGCTTCATCATGTTCAGAGTTATATACGTTCATGTAATGACCCCAATCATATGAGAGCCATGATGTATTCATTAGTGTTCTCGTATATTCTATGTGAAAGGCTGAAAGCTATGAACTAAGATTAGTTAATAAGTTACATATATGTTCATATGTATTCATAAGTGTTCCCGTATGTTCATATGTGAAAGTCACGAACTAAGATTAGTTGATAAGTTACATATATGTTCATATGTATTCATAAGTGTACAATACAATGTTCATAATTCAACACGGATGATTCTACAAACTATAAAAGGAAGGAACAGTTACCGATTTATAACCAATGTAAAAAAAATACATTGGACATCTCTTCTAAAAATACCTTTGTTCCCCTATGTTTTGATATCCTTAATTTTCAATTAATTACAAATATGCCACAATTGATCTCATCTATAGATTTTAAGAATCAAAAGCTTAGATTGGTTTATAAAGTTAACTCAAATTATTGTGTTAACAAAACAACTTGCACACACACACACACACACACACACACACATATATATATATATATATATATGAGGTTTACTTTGCAAACCACGTTATTTATACAAACCGTACAAACCTCATTCAACCAATCATAATATTTCATTTTGTTCATTTTTTTTGTAATTATGAGAGGTTGATTAATCATTTTTATTATGAAGGGTGTTAATCATGAATATTATCATCTTCATTATATTAATTTTAAAGAAATATATGAAACAATTTCATAAAATTAAACAATTTCATGAAAAAAAATTATAAGATTAAACAATGAAATCGACGGATGAAGGTAGTTTGCACAGTTTGTACAAATATGTGTGGTTTGCATTTGATCACTCATCTCTCTCTATATGTATGTGTGTATATGTGTGTGTATATATATATATATATATATATGTGTGTGTGTGTGTGTTTTTGTATGTGTTTTTTTTTTCTATTTTCTTCTTTATTTTTAGTTTTATATATATAATGTTCAATTTGAAAAAAATATAGTCAAAGTAATACTTTTCATCATAACTACCGTTGACATTAAGTTTTGGGCGGTCATGAAATTATTTGATACGAAGCATATCCCAAAGTTAACTAATTTTCTCAAGGATTAAATTAAAAAAGGGAAAACCAAAATAAATAAAAAAACCAAAATTAAAAAACAAATCATAATTTTTATTCTGCTATCTTTCAGCAACTGAACGGGAAGTGGTTTAGTAAAGGACTTTAAAATCGACTTCTAGCCCAGATCCTGACTGAGAGGTGTGAGAGAAAGACAAGTAAGCCTTATCATGTCCCTTCTAAATAAGAGTGTGACTAACTCTCTTAGCCCTCAGCGAGGGCCTCTGCTTGACCCTCAACCGTTTGGCTCATTCTCGTTCCTCACCCTTAGCTAGGAGTTGCATGTCTTGTTTTGCAAAAACAACATCGTTTTTTAAGAAAATATAAGATCTATAATTATTTCTGATATATAAGTCTCAGTAATTATAATGGTATCTATCTTATTGAAAATTTTATATGATTTTGCTCCTTAACTTTTCACTTCAAGAAAAAATTTAGTTAGTGATCAGAATTTTAATGACTATTTATTTTTTGGTCATTAACTGTGACGTTAGTGATGATAATAAAGTTCGTCACTAAAATTTGGTCATTAATATGAATTTTGTGACAAAATACCAAAATTTGGTTACTAAGTGGTCACTAATTCTCATGACAAAAAAAAAAAAAGATTTTTCATATAAAAAAAAAAAAGATTTTTCACTAATAAGGGATTGTTTGTCCCTAAATTCACTAATCAATCTTCATTATGCTTCACAAACATGGCAGATTAAGATATTGCATTCAAGAACATCAAGAACATTCATATGAGAGTTGAGAGGAAAAGTCAAACATCAAAGCTCTGGTCAAACTCTATATTACGTATTGAATTTTTACAAATGAGCTCTCCTTCCTCTAATTACAAAGACAAACCATATTTATATGGTCAAACCTACTAAACATAGTCAAAGTCAAACTCCTATAAGAAAAGTCAAACACGCTGACTTTTACAATTATAGACTATATTTAACTTTCAAGAYSAATACAATTAATACTGATTTTCAGTCCTAACATTCTCCCCCTTTGTATTCAGACTTGAAAGAAATTCTACGCTTTGAGTCCTTGTTTGAACTTTGAAACATTAAGCATAAAATGTCATCTTCAAAAGAAATCTTCAAGTAATCAACTGTTGAGAAAGATCTTCTAGCATTCTCCCCCTCGAATGTAGAATCACGGTGATCTTCTCTTTTGACAATGTAGAACAGATTCAAAAATAAT
>NC_037532.1:23416888-23418566 GCF_001531365.2 Cynara cardunculus var. scolymus | reverse complement strand
TGAATGAATCTTTTCTTTTCCTTCTCAAACTCTACTCTTTCCACATCCAAATTCTTTTCTGCTGTCAAAAATTTCTCCTTCTCTAAGTCCAGTAATTTCTTTAACTCATTCAGATCATTCTCAGACTTGTGGAACTTCCCAGTGAAATTATTTATCTCTGAATTATTCCTTGGAGAGTTTTTCTCAATTAAAAATGCACTTTAACCTCTTTGAGTTTATTGAAAATATATTTATTCGCTTTACTCCAAGTCTTCAAATTATCATTAAAATCGTTTTCTACAAAGCGGAGAGTGTTCTCGAGTGTTTCAATCCTACACTCAAATTCCTTCTCGATTCTTTCACACTCTTCTTTATGATTTTTCTTTAAAACTTTGATAAACACTTTCTCCTTATAACCTTCAATGCTCTTTTCCAGTTGAACAATATTCTCTCTGAACTTTTCATATACAACTGCCATTTTAAAAAAAATAGATCAGATGAGGATCTATGCAGAGAAATCAGATAAAAGAAACAAGAACAGTTTAAGCTCAAAAAGAATAGAAAAACACTAAAATTGATGAGAATATAGTAGAACGACGAGAAACTGTCAAAAATCAGTAAAAACAGTCAAAACAGTTGAAAACAGTTAAAAACTATTAAAAACAGTCAAAGACAGTTAAAACTGACAAGAAACAGTTTACGCGATCCAAAACAGATCAAAGATTTCTCAAACAGTTAAAACACACACAAAACAGATATACGATGATCCAAAAATAAAATCTAAAAAAAATAAAACTCAAACAATTATAAACCTAAAAATAAAATTGTCCAAGTCCAAAACAAACTAATTCAAACCCAATTACAATACAATCTACGCTTTAAATAATGAACAATTTTCAGGTCCAGGCTAGCTTGAGATGTCCTTGATACTGTATAATTCTACAAGTAATTCCTCTACTCTTCTTAAACAGGAGGTCTGTTAACACCACTTGGATTGTTGTTCCCGTGCACAACTGACAGCAACACCTTTTTGCACCAAGCTGTCCACTGTTGTTACTGCTGCTGCTGTTACAATCAAAATGAAACTGCTTTTCACTCTCTATGCTTAAACCTTTTGCATCTTGGATTGGTGCTGCTCAAATCAACTTCAAGTCTGGCTTTCGGAGTCGTTGAAATGCTGCTACTAACCTGCTGTCAGTTTGTTGCTGTCAAGACAGACTTGAACCCAAATTAGTTTGAGTAAAACTTAACAGCAATGAACCAAAATACAGTAAACTAATGCACTCAAAACAGCTTCTCAAATCACTCAGAATTGTACCTCACTGAACAAATTGTTAAAGCAACTTCAAAATAAAAACAGCAACACCTTCAAAACTGTACTCAAAACAGCTCTTAAACAGCTCCTCCAATAACAAACACAGAACCTGTCTTTTTCCAAACACAACAGCAAGCAACAGCTTCTTCAGAACCAGCAACTGAAGCAATTTCAACAGCACCAAATGTTGGGTTACGGGATCTCAAGCACAACGGAAAATAAAACCGTAACCCTCCAAGGACCCATACGAACCGGAATAAATCGGGTGTGTCGAAATTATACCTCACAGTTCGCAAAACTCTGATCACATCAACAAACAAAGCTTGATGCCTCCACGGTATCCACGCAAACAATCCAAATCCTTTGCCTTCTCGTGATGCTAGT
>NC_037532.1:23397935-23416788 GCF_001531365.2 Cynara cardunculus var. scolymus | reverse complement strand
GTTGTTTAGATAGGTTTCCTATACCTTTTCTTTCCGCAAACAATCTTGTAAAATCTGTATTGATCTTCTCTATCAATATATATTTTAAATTTGAAAACTTTGTGTTTGTATTCATCCCCCCTTCTACAAACTGTTTCTTATCTTGTAGACCCTTTTGGGACCAACATAACCCAATCTATTATGAACATAGTTTATTGATTCAGAATTATGAGGACAATGTTCATAGGAGTGTTCCCCTCCACAAAAAACACATTGCAATATGAATACTGTTGGAACTAGTGTAGTGACAACTAGCTGCATTCCTTAGCCAAAAGTTATATTTTTAAGCATTATGGCCATGGAAGTGACTTGTGATGTTAATGTAGTATATGCATCTACATCATGAATTCCAGCGGTCCTCTTTTGTGGTTGGACATGTAGATCATCATAGTCTCAATTGTTTGCTGAACTCTTTTCAAGAATTTCATACCCGCAATATAGGTACTACCTGTAAAGGCTCCCCTCTTGATGTCGCATCGAACATTTGTTTAGCCATGAGATTTAACCTATTGTAGAATGTCTCGAGTTGAATACAATAAGGAATGTCATGTCGAGAGTATTTTCTCAACAACTCTTTAAACCTCTCACATGCATCAGAGACTGCTTCATCGTCTAATTGTGTAAGTAAACGAATTTCATTTCTGGACTTAGCATTCCTAATGGGTGGAAAATATTTTTGTAAAAACATTTTAGTCGTAGTATTCTATGATGGTACAAAACCTGGTGGCAAAGAATTAAACCATGACTTTGCTCGGTCTCGTCAAGAAAATGGAAATAGAGTAAGTCTTAAGGCATCGTTAGACACACTCAGGATCAACATCAATGATTTCCATGAAAGATTTAAAAATACATTATTATGAGATTATTAATATGTTTAATTGAAACACGAATCAATGTAAACACAACAATTGAGCAATGCGTTTTATACATAAAACAACAACAATGGATCCTTGTTTTCTTACCATCCTCTCTAGTGTACCAAACATACCCTTATGATGTTAAATTTTATTAAAATTCAAAATTTCATCTTATCATTATATACATACATTTTTTTAAAATTTCACGTTGAACTCCATAAAACTTAGGTTGTTTACCGAACATTTACCGAGTAAATGTTCACCGTACTGTCATTTACATTTCAATGAGTATTGAAAGGATCTAGAATCTTACCTTATAAAAGCATAACAATGACCAAGAATTTTATCCATTAAGTAATGGAAAATACTTTTTCCTGGTAAGTATTTACCGGATAAATAATATTTATTAATAATCCGTTTTGATGACCGAAATTGTCAAGATAACCCTTCAAATACATTTTGTTAACAAAATAATTCATAATTTTCGGTTTTTTCTTTTTGATAAAAAGTTGTATTAATTGTCTTATTTTCGATATAAAATCTTGGTTTTAAACCATAATAAGAGTTTCAGTGAAAGCCCTTGCAGAGAGGAGGAAGTAAACAATACCATACCAGATGGAACAATTAAAGGAGCTTGAACAAGTTCAAAATGTAATGTTGATGATGCAATCAGTTGGCGCAATCGATTCTTCCAACAACACCAATGGCGATTCAAACCGTTTTCTTGCCAATTTCATCCTCTTTATGGTACTTCTTTCTTCCTTCTTTTTGATTTCAACCAGTTATTTGCGAGCTGTAATTAGAATTTCAAGTTACAATGAATTCGGTACAGGAAACATCCCGAAACACTCGCTTATCATGCTCTTGTTGATTGCTACAAAAATTCTAAGAAATGAATCAATTTCGATGATAACCTCATACTTTTTGTTTTCTAAGTTCCACAAAGCTGTTGTGATCTTCAGTGTTATAATGCTCTATATCCCCTTGCAACTTCGAAGGTGGAGGTGTGTTTAACTTGCACACTCCCAATTTGGATGTGTTAAGAGGAATGAATGGCCTTTATAAGTACACAAACCAACAGAGCTCTGCGTGTAACAAAGTAGGCGTGATATGTCTTTGATTGATACTGTCACGAGCAAAACAAGGGTGAAAGTGAAACTCTATGCGCTTGGTCCTGGAATAATAATGAACAAGGTTAGAGGCAAGTGCAATAGCACATTAGCAGTATGAATAAACTCAAACTGGACAAGGGACAACAAAGCTGAGTTCTTAAGAAGAAGTCAACCAATCTAGTTCACAGATCGCATCAACAATAGAACAATATTAAATCTTTGCAGATGAACAAGAAATACCTTGTTTCTTTGACTGCTTAGGAAAAAGACACTTGTCAAGAAACATGCAATAACCAGATATGCTTCGTCTTGTGTTATTACAAGCCTGGTGGCTGTCACATATGTATTTAGATTTAGAGAATTACGAGAACTGTAAGACAAACCAAGTCCAAGAACCATTTTGATGCAGTGCATAACCGTTAAAAAAGAAAAAACGTTATAATTTGGTTCAATGGTTATGGAACTGATCAACTCTGGCCATGGCAACATAATATTTCTGCCCTTGATGCATGTGCCGGCGGATAATCAGTTACTTCGTCATCCAGAGGTGTAAACTCATGAGTAGTGTGAACCAAATTCATAGGCTTAGTAGTCGACTTAGATTGTAGCTCTCCTTGAGAGCTATTACTAGTATATGGCCTCTCTTTGGTGATCTTGTTAGGAAAATTTCCCATACAATGGATATCCAACTGAGTATCCTGTCAGCCTGTAACAATCATCTTTTGTATGCCTTTCCTTGTGACACTAAGAACAAAAACTTCCTTAAAAAGATCCCTCGTTAGCCCTTGTAAAACAAGGATCCTTGGTGCAATTAGGTTTCTATTAGCTAAGGGGTTGACTTGTTTTGGGGTTGGGGGTTAACTTTTTTCTCTCAACACAAGAGTGTGTGTGTATGTGTGTGAGTGAGAGGTTTTGCATTTGTGGCGTTCAGACTAGGTGCGCGAGTTGTCTTTTTCCCTTTTGGGGCACAATGTTTTAGTTCTTTTACTTTTCATATTTAGAATTTAAAAGAAATTCTGATATTTTATTGGTTTGAAATGTGATGTTGAAGATGCAACCATGCGGTGAGCTAGATATGAATCAAAAGTGTAAATTGATATCTGAGAGTTTCCCAAAGGTTGGTATAATAACATTCTGATGTTCTTTCCATTTGTAATTTCTAGAGGATGCAATAAACACATCTATGGTATTTGATTTACAGATTTCTTCTGCGTTTCTTGAGGAAGCATTATGCCAGCTTTATGACAAAGGTCTAGTGCAACTAAACTATGTGGCATTCTTCAGTAACTACTGCTTATTTTATTTAGAAGCTGCTCTATGTCCATGTTCATTGTTAATATCTTTGAATATAAAAATTCTTTTTTCTTGGTAAAGGAAATATTATTAGTTCATGAGAATTTGATGTCACTCCTTCCATGGTTTCTCACGGAACCTCCGAAATAATTGCAAAAACAGAGATATACGGGTATTTAAAAGCACTCCTGAAATAAGGAAATGCTGGCAGTCCTTGAGTTTTTTCTTCATTTGCAGTGTCATTTTATATTTATTATGATAGAATCATTAGTCTTTCTTTCACTCTCCACATATACAATATTTCTACATACTTGTAATCTTTTCTTTCTATTTTCTAATTTATTCTTTTTGGTTTCCCTATTCAATGTGAACTTGAAGTCTTGGTTGCAGTGTTTGTTGAGATAAACAAAATAATAAACCGGTAGTTTGTCTAATAGAGAAAATGGTTTTTCAACCACCTTTGTAATTCAATAGTGCCTGCATTCAACTATTAAGTTCTTTGCAGGCAATTTTCATATTGAAGATCCTCTGTCACATCATTGTGAGGATGAAACGGATCTTGGATTTTTGCACACTAATTGTGCAGATGTGGCGATGATTACACTTGATTCAATGCAACGGGCAAATTCTACTTTAGAGGATTTTGTAAGAAATAACTCGTCACCTACTTGCTACCTACCATTCTGGTCACATTTTCATGCTAACCTTTTAAGGATTACTATTTTGTCATAGTTATTAAATGGTTGAGTACTTGAGTAGGATCTGCTTGCACCAGTTGATGATGACCTCTGGTTATGTAGACTTGGTATCTGATACCGATTGTGTTAAAGTTATGACCGCAGTTACCATCAACAGTGAGTAGCATGTTGAGCATTAAGTTCTATTGCTTAAATAATAGAAGCTCATTTCACTTCTATATTTCTCAGTGAAGATGACATCTTCCATGAACTGTGACCTCCGGCATAAACAGTGTTCTCCAACAGTGATAGTAACTCCAACAGCGAATAGTACTTGTCCTTAATGGTAACTCTTTATTCAATGAATGTAAACTTTGGCCCAATTGTAACTTATGCTGAGAGTTGCAGTCAGCTTGGTCCTGACCTTTTCATGGTGATGAAAAAAGATTCCTAGTGTAAGCTTAAGTGCTGTTTTCTCCTTTTTTTGTTTCCATTTTAGAAAGGGTTGCAATTATTACGGCAACTCTTGATGCTTGGTCGAGTCTCCTTAAAATCAATGAGAAACATTACGATGAATTGATAATATGTGAGCTAGATCAAGCAGAAGACGGTTCTTCTGCTTAGGGATGCCATGCTGCTGAAGCCTATAAGCACACATAAAGTTATGCAATGTTCGATATCCAGAAATAAATTTATTGGAATTGATAGTGAAATACTCTGTTGCATTGTCCGTACATAAAGTTATGATAGATCTCAATATGAGTTATGACATACATACAGAAGTCACAAATAAATATATTACACTTCTATATTTTAATAAATAAACCCAAGTGGTTCTTGAAAAATCATCTACGGAAGTTGTATTATATTGAAAACCATAAATGGAGTGAATCAGCTAAAGTCTTCAAGCCTCATAATCAACTAAATGTAATAAAAACGTGACTCGACTATCACCTCTAGGACAGAGAGAACATGAGTTTGTTTTGCTAACTAACACGATTCTTAATTGAAATCTGAAATAGAAGAAAATATCCGACTCTAATTCTTTTAGGCAGTCAATGAAGGATGATCCATTTGACAATGAGTATCTTTGATGTGTGTATCACATAGATATGCCAAAGGTGTTTGGTACATGCCCCATCCATATAGTCCAAGATAGTCATATTTGGTGTCAATTAATCGGTTTGTCCCTGAGTTCTGAGAAACAGGGTAGGTGGGAAAGAAGGTTTAGAGAACAATTTAAATTACACGTAGTTTGGCTAAAAGAAGCAAGACCGTCAAGAAAGGCTGTCCCGTCGAAAAATAGAAGTTAAAGGTAGGCGATTTGTGATGTGGGAGGAACCAGCTCCTTTCCTGGGACATAGATAACCATCAACATATCTCAAGTTGGAGACACCTGAATGGGAAGAGGGTTGTGCAATGTTGGATAACCAGTTCCTACTGGCTACTCCCAAATTACAATTTAGAACCTCTATAATCAATCATCCAAGATGACCGAGCCTAATGAAGAAAAATCCAAGGCTCACTTGCTGCCTGAGAACACAGAAAAACAGTGGATATACCTGATAATGCTGAATCAGCCTTAAGATTGGAAGACACCTGATACCGATCCTAGACATCTCACTGAAAGACCCAGTAGAAGCAGTTGTGGAGGGCGAGGGGGTGGACCCCTTAGAATGAGGAGGAAACTAGGATGGAGGTCCTTTGTATGGTATATCCTTAGTATGGTCCTGCTATGGTATCATCACTCTAGTCTTCCTTGGTAAGTGAAAAAGGAAAATAAATTGGCAGAAAAATAATCTCACAGCCATGTACATGTTCACCAGTAGAATAGGGTTATAAAAAAGAACGGCAAGCAATGGATGCTGGTTTTTGTTCAGAAACAATACAAATCAACCATTATATTGTGTAACTAGAGCATCAAACATGCAAAGAATCAAACTGGCATCTATCATCCATGAAGGTTTAGACACTCTCAGTTGCAAAATCAGTCACAAGTATCCTGTGGTTTTAGGGTGTCAGTCATGTTTCAGAGGGTGGAGTTGTGACAGGTGGCTAGTAACCGTCTGATAGAGGGTTTGGCTAAAATTTCTTCCATAACAGGGCTTGGGTTTGGTAGAGAGGGTTCTGCTAGGTTTAGCAGGTAGAATTTATTCTCGGAAGGTACATAGGCGATTGGCATTCGAGAAGAGGCACAGATGATTGGTTGCATAAGGTTTCGCTAGGAGAGTTGGTGGGAGTGGCAAGGTGGTGGGTGTTTGGTTCCTTACGATGGTGCAACAAGGTGATGGCACTGATGAGTAGCTGGTGGTTCAGGTGAAGGTAGTGGATATCTTTTGAGCAAGGAGATGTCAGCTCATCTCTTTCTCCTTTTCCTGTTTTGAGATTTTGAGAATGGTGGTTTGTGGCTCAATTGAGCTCTGATACCATGCAAGTATTAGAGCCAAAAACTTAAATATCATTAATGAGGGCAGAAACCACCTTCCTAGGGAATCTGTAATTGGTAGCATGCCTTTGCATCATGAGAGATGTATAGCATTGGCCCACTGGATGCTTGTATCAATTCCTTTTCTTCTCGCATGCCATTTTTTCTTCATGGCTTCAAAGTATATGGGCCTTAAATGAGTAGTTCTGAAATCAACTGTCACTAAATTTTCTTTGTTACAGTGTTATGCTCCAAGCTTTATCTGATGTCTAATTTGTCTTATTGGCATGTGAATAAACAGTGCAGATCTTACTTTATGTTTCATGAAATGGATGCTAACAGTGCAGACTCAATATTCAAATTCCTACCGCTGCTTTCCTTCACTGAGAGCTACATTTATCAGGTATTGTATCCTAAAAGAATGAAGTAAATTTTGGTCAAGGATAACATGAGGACCCGATAAGTAGTCCTGGGATCTCCATTTCCTCACAGATTCCACCTTAATGTGCATGCATTTCACACATTGTCAGATTCCATTCTACAATATTAATGAGTCTAGCCTCCCCAATCTTCAAAACTTGCTACTACTATCTCTCCCAAATGGTTTAATGACACAGTAAATATAAAATGGACAATATTGCTTAAACAAAATTGTTAATTGTCTTTAGCACTGCATCTCGGAATACTTTAATGTTCAATGAGTGCCTTATGATATCGTGCAGTTGGACACCATAAATGAGAAACTACTACAATATCCATTTGGTGCAATCCCAGATCTCGACAGGAGGCCTGACCGGGTAACACCTGAATTCTGAGAGAACATGGAGCAAAATCTATGAGGCATGAGCCTCTAGTTCAGTTAGTTGATCGGCTGTAGTAATGTACAGGTGGCTAATAGCAGTTGGGTTACGTTCAAACCACTTGCTGTTCATCTAGAACACTATGGGATGTTTACAGATAGGTTAAAACCTCTTTTCTATATTTTCCATTTCCTTGGAAGGTGTCATAGCATGCGCTCTAGTTGCTGTCTAAATTGCCTATATCAATTTCAGGATAAGAGATGAGTTGAAGTGTGGGGAAGAATACTGGGCTCTAGAGAGAAATCTCTGTTGGGCATTAACAAACAAACAAGAGGTACAAGAGTTAATGTTGATGGTGTTTTCTGAAAGTAGCAAGTAATGTATTGCTAGTTACACTATACCATCTGGCACATGATTGTCCATGTGACTGATTGTGATGCTTATGTAATATATGTCAAAGGATCACAGCAGCACTCCTGATGCAGGGCCTGCTTCTTCATTTTAATATCCTTCCCGTGAGTAAATGTGGGGATAGTCCTCCTCTGCCCTTAGAAGGCACCTAAACAGGGGTCAACACAGATATCCCTCCTAAATTCATGCTGAAGCTTACACTTTCCTATGTCTTCCCAAAGAGACACCCTTCCAGGATTTTTTTCAAAGCGAGGGGATAACAAACAAACAAGCCCATGGCCGCCAACCCATTCTAACCTTTCTCATAAACGTAGTAAGGCTAATAGCAAGGAGACATCCTAAGGAACTCCCTACCAAGTATGTTCCTTGTGGTTGTGATAGATGATTGTATCCAATTATTCATGTAAAACCTGTTTAAGTTGGCCTGATTTGGCCAAGATGTATGGCACACTGGTCCTCAGCGAATCATCTCCTAGTCACTTGTGACACATGGTACATTTGGTCCCTTGGAGTGTACCTTCTTGATAGTATGAATCTATGCTGTGGTCGTCTCTTTGTGGGTAGTTATTGAGTTGTAATAGTAAATGGAAATCTATATGTGGTATTACATATGTAGCGATAAGAGAATCTTGAGCAAGTTAAGAATCAATCCATTGAGTTTATCTCACAGATATGCATCTGATTTTCAGTTTGTAATCATTGATAAAATGGGAATATGTAGAAAGGCAGATGAGAGGGTACATAGCAATCCAATCATTGCGAAAACATTTATTAGGATATATCACTTGAAAAGTCAACTTTTTATTAGCACATGTAGTAGTTCTAAAGAACCAGGAACCATCTTCATTAGCATCTGAAGGGGAATTGTTACTTACTATCTTTCTCAACAAAAAATTGTGATACAGATTCAAGTAGAAGACGTTATGAAAGCAATACATCTGAAGTCCTTCGACTATCGGGTTCTGAATCTACTCTTATACCATTTGAATGGCAAAGAGGTAAATGAATTGGTAGCTTTCTTTGTTACATTATTCTGGATTGTTTTCTTTGATAAAAAAATTTAAAATATATGTAAGTTCCATGACAAATCATGTATTGTACTCCATGTTCATCTGTGTTGCCTTTTAACTCATGAAGCCAAAGAATTTGCTATTGGTAATATAATTCAAAAAGATGGTTGCATATATCAGCTTTTGTTTCAGGTTTTTTATTTAACTTTATGGAATTCCTTTCTAGAGAAACAAAGTATTTTGCTTGTGCATAATGGTATATTATTCATATAGCAACATCATTAACTTATTTTATACTTGAACATAACCGAGGCTCTTTGGTAAGGGTGTAGAAGAAAACCGAATAACCCACCCGAACCAAATGATATTTGGGTTATTCGGTTTTCGGGTTATACGGTTCAGGAAATAGAATAGGATTCCTTATTCAGTTTTGTTTTCGGTTAATTTTTTACTAATTCCATTAATCGGAATAACACATTATCTTTTTATTTTATATATTTTATTTCTATACAAATAAAACGAATAACACATTACACTATTGTTATTTTATATATTTTTTGCTTGATACTATATACTTTTTTTACTAGATAATATTTTTTACTTAATGTTTTTTATTTGATATACGATGATGTGGTCTAAAGAGAATCTTTTCTTAGATAATGTTTTTGTATGCTAGTTAAATTGTCAACTATACAATTATATATATTCGAAGCAACAACCCTTGCATTTGGAAAAGTTGGCGTAAATGTCCAATGAAAAAGAATATAAACTTACTCGGTTAACCCTGTTACCGAACCGAATAACCTGAAACCGATTAAACCGAACCTTATTTGGTTTGGTTATTGATTAGTTAGGAAAAAGTTGAAAAAACGATTAACCCGAACCGAATAAACCGAAAACCGATTTAACCAACTAAACAACACCCCGACTCTTCGTTTGTTAATTTGACATGAATCACAATTTCTAATTTGTCTTTTTTTGTTTCCTTTGAAACGACGTGAAGATTAATGAAGTACATATGGAATTCCTATCAGTATCAGAGTTCCTTGTGGAAGTATCCGACGACTTGTTAGTATTATCCCTTATCTAAAGTGTTGCTACTTTTCATATTAACTTGGGAATATTGGTTAAATAATTCCACAGGAAGAAATACCTAACATATTACATTTAGCATGATCAGATTAATGATTTCTTATTGTATGACTCAGAAAGGAAAAATTGAATATTTTCCAACTCACACCTCCCAAATTCAATGAAAGAAAAAGAAATGTTCGCAAGACGAATGTACCTTTTGACTATGAATCTTGTTGGGTTCTAGTGCCTACTTGTCATCATATTGTGGTTTTTCTTTTGATTAACTCTGAAACATGTTTACTGTACATGAGGAAAATGTAAGAGTCTTCAATCATGTTAAGTGATTCAATGCCTGCTGTAGGTTTGACTATGAGGTCAGTCCAGCTATATCATCGGTTCTCATTCTTAACCAAAATTTCGTTCCAATTACCGTTACCATTTGTAAAGGTAAATGTTCTTTAATGTAGGATGATGTGTTGGAGAACAATTTTAATATCCTGCGCATGTTTGTCAGAATATATGGAGCTTCCTCAGCACCGGCTTTGCTTGTAAGTTGCCTATTTGATATTGTATGAATTCTTTCTTGGCTACTCTTCAACACCATTAAATTCTTCCCAGTAATATTTTCATGCCTGCTATTGGATTCTGATGATAATTCTTTAAGTGCCTGGTAGGATTTGTATCATAATAGAAGTACAATGTTTGCCACCAAACTATTATTTGTATCAAATTTGCCACACAAGAAATTAACTCACATGTTTAAGTCACTAACACTATTTCCCATGCACAAATAACACCAAACTTAACACATGACCGTTCTGAAGGGGCAAAAATGTCATTTTACCTCATCTTTTTTCTCATCCTCGTCCTTGATCTTAACTAAACAACTAAAAAATGGAACAACTTTGATCCAAAATCGGAACAAATTCGAGTCTCAAAATTTAAATCCTTCATCCAATTCAAACATAAGATCAATCAAAAACCATAATCAAATCAAATCTTAAGATTCGCAGTCCTACTCTTTATCTTCCTCAATGAGTCTCCAAAATAGGTTTCGCTTATAATCTTCATTCATCTCAGATTCCACTCTTCAGTGCCAGAAATACAAAAGGCAATTTCAGATTCTAAACCAATCACTTTCTTCAATCAATTCCCGAAAGGGTTTTGCCACAAATCCATATATACCAAAATGGTTTTGAAATGAAAATGGCTACTTTGATATACCACCGGTACAATATGTAGATTAAGAAAGGCCTTGTACGGGCTCAAGTAATCAACACGGGCATGGTTTTGAGAGATTTACTAAAATATTAACAAACATGGGATATAGACAGAGTCAATGAAATCATACTTTGTTCATTACAAAGGAGTCCTTGAATAAAAGAATTAGTAGATGTTGATCCTTGTGCCTTCTTCCGTTATAAAAAGTCAATTGTACAAGTCATGTGACCACCAATTAGAAATTAATCTGTCGCTTTTTTTGTGTTTAAATGTCTGTTTAATTTATTTTGCTAAATTATCTCATTCTGTAGTTGTTCTTATAGAGAACAATCAGATTTTAAGAATAACACAACTTAAGTACTTTACATGCAAGGTAAACAACCTATGTTGCATGGGGACATGTACATGATACCTGGATATGGGGATTCTAAAATTCTAAAAACTTGAGGATATGGGGTGCATTTGTGAACCTATAATATATATACAGAGAGGATCATGAGAGAATCCGATCATCTTACTAGAAGTGGGAAAAGGGCCAAATCGTATGTGATTCTATAGTAAAATGACACGTCATACTACACGTCCGAGAATCACATGTTATATCACATGTGATTTTGCTCTAGAATCACATGTGATTTGGCCCTTCTCCCACTTCTTGTAAGTTGATCGGGTTCTCGCACGATCTTCCCTATATATATTATACACGTTCATAAATGCACCCTATATCCTCAACTTTGTAAATTTTAAAATCTAGGTATCATGTACCTATCCCCTTGCAACATGGTTTTGCTCTTTGCAAGTGAAGTACATAAGTTGTATTATTCTTAAAATGTGATTGTTCTCTGTGAGAACAACTAGAGGATAAGATAATTTGGCAAAATAGATATTGAAAGACAAAAAAGAAATGACAGATTTGTGTTCGTAGGCCTTTTTTTAGTTTTTAAATCTGTAATTGGTGTTCGCATGACTTGTACAATTAACTTTGTATAACGAAAAAAGGCTCAAAGATCAACATATAGGGTAACTCTTTTATTCAAGGACTATGATCTTGGAAAGCTGACAATGACTCTTTTTGTAATTTAACCATAACATAGTGAAAGAAGAGGACGAAGGAAATGAACCCTCGAAGGCCCGTGTATATTGTGGAAAATAAAAATTAGGAGAGATAGTATTTGTCTTATTTATTCAGGGAAAACCTCCCTAGTTATGTACAATATTTCTACTCTTTTTTTATCCACTATTTATGTGAGGATACGCTCTAACACACTTTTCCACACTCCCCACAAGCTGGTGAATAGGTCACCATTCCCAACTTAGATACAAAATTCTCAAATAGTCTATTACTTAACCCTTTGGTAAGTATGCGAACAAGTTGGCGTTGTGTATAGATGAAAGGTAATTGTCCAACTTTTCTTCAATGAAGCGTCCATCAATCTCAATGTGCTTCGTTCAATCATGTTGCATTGGGTTGTGCTATGTTCATTGCATCATTGTTATCCAATAGAGTTTTAAAAGCTATGAGATTATTATAGTAGGTGAAAGCTTTCATATATTTCACTCATATGAAAAACAGAATACAGGGAACCCCATTAATAACCAAGCTACCACCTAATTAAAAAGGAAACTAAGAAACAGACTACAACTAGGAGACCCTTTAAAAATATCTACATAATATAGAAACTCCTAATCCAGACCTGATCGATCCCAATACCCTTATTCTAGACCTAATCAATATCCTAATATCGTTTACACTCCCCCTCAAGCTGGATGGTACAGATTGGACAGTCCATGCTTGTGAACAAACTTCTCAAAGTCTGGTCTGAATAAGGTTTTTGTGAGAATGTCCGCTGTTTGTTGAGAAGTAGAAATGTATTCTACTGAAATGACCTTTGCACCAATCTTCTCTTTGATATAATGTCTATCTATCCTTACGTGCTTTGTACGAGGTCATGATGAACAAGATTTAGACACATTCCTATGGCGGACTTGTTTTCGAAAAACATACTGATAGTTCTTTTGAATTGGATACACAGGGGAAAGGGAAGCAAGTAAGCCATAGAGTCAGGCATAAAGCTAGGCCAGCTACCCAGTTTTTCAAGAAATAGCTCCAACCATAATGCCTCATCTACTTCTCGAGATAACGATCTAAGTTCAGCTTCTGCAGTACTCTTAGCCACTAGAGGCTGTTTTTTGCTCCTCCAAGTGACTAAAGTTCCCATTACAAAGCTACAGTAGCCTGAGGTGGATCTACTATCTGTTCCAAAAAGCATCCGTGAAAACATCAACTGTATTGTTCCCTTCATTTTTCCTGAAGAACAGTCTTTTACCTGGGGTCCCTTTAGATACCGTAGGATCCTATACATTGCCCGCATATGTGTTGTAGTAGGTGAGTGCATAAATTGGCTTACACAGCTGACCGGGAAAGCAATATCTGGTTGGGTGTAAGATAAGTAGATTAATTTTTTATCAACTGGTTGTTCATCACTGCAATCTCCCAGTTGTTCGTTAGCATTCATAGAAGTCTCAGCCGGTTTGCTTCCCAACATCCCAGTTTCTCTTAGTAGATCCAATATATATTTTCTTTGAGTTACAAATATACCTGTGGAGTTTCTGCGATCTCCATACCCAAGAAGTAATGCAACTGATCAAGATCCTCCATTTCAAATTATTTGGCCAGACATTGCTTTATAAGATCGATCTCATCCTTGTTGTTCCCTGTTATTTAATGTCATCAACATAGACAATGAATATGGTTACCTTATCACCTTGTCGATGATGAAATATGATCAGCTTCAGTTTGAGTATAGCCTTGCTGGACAATAGCTTTGGTGAACCTATCGAACCATGCTCTCGGGGACTGCTTCAGGCCGTATAGGGACTTTTTGAGTCGACACACCTTTCCTTCTTTACTCTGCTCATCGATTCCGGCTGGTAAGCTCATGTATACTTCTTCTTCAAGATCCCCATTCAGAAAGGTGTTTTTCACGCCCAACTGAAGCAGAGGCCAATCTTTATTAGCAACAAGTGATAATAGTACCCGGATTGTATTGATCTTTGCAACTGGACTGATAGTTGATTCCGAAGGATTGAGTGTAGCCCTTTGCTAACCGGCCTTATGCCGTTCGATCGAGCCATTGGCATTGTACTTGGTTGTGAATACCCACCTATATCCAACCACCAATTTACCTTCTGGTTTATCAACGATGTCCCAAGTTCCATTTGCCTCTAGTGCTTCATCTCTTCCTGGACAGCTTGAGACCACTCAGTTATGCTAAGTGCTTCGTTGATATTCTTTGGTTCTTCAAAATGTGAATTACTAAGAAAACACTGCATCTCTTTGGGCAAGTCAGAGTATGTAACAAAATTATGAATGGGATGTTTAGTGCATGATCTGGAACCTTTTATTAGAACAATTGGAACATTAAGACTATCATTCTCAGGGTTAGAACAAGTACCTGATTTTGGGTAAGTTGGAATGGCAGGATTTTCGGGATCTGTATTTTCTACTTCAACAACCTTTTCTCTTCTAGAGTAGACCTGCTCGAATTATTCAAAAGTAGTTTCCGGTTTGGTAGTATTCTGATCAGAAGGCTGTGCTGACTCTAGGTTTTCTGGATTTTCGGGATTTTCTGGGTTCGGTATTTGGATGTTTGGTGATGGTGGGTCGATGGGCAGGGATGTTGGGATGATAGGTTCCCAACTTTGTTGATTTTCCACAACAATCTGGTTAACACTGTCCGGACCCTGAACCGATTTTATGGTGAAGTAGGGTTGATCTTCTATAAAGGAAACATCTTTTGGGATAAAATAGCGACGCTTGGTTGGTGAATAGCATCGATAGCCTTTTTGGGTAGAAGAATATCCGACAAACACACACTTAAGGGATTTTGGGTCAAGTTTACATTGGTTTGGTGAGTGATTATGGATAAATGTCGTGCGACCAATAACACTAAAATCGAGTTCAGTAAAGAATCGGCTTGTTGGAAAACACCTTTGAAGCATGGTTAGGGGTGTTTCATATCTGAGAACTCTGGATGGCATTCTATTGATAAAAAAACATGAGGTTAGGATTGCATCCCCCCAATATCGGTGTGGAGTGTTTGACTGAAACACTAGATCCCTAGAAACTTCTAAGAGATGTCTATTTTTGCGTTAAGATACACCATTTTGCTGAGCGGCATTCACACATGAACTTTGATGAATAATGCCATGAGTTTGGGGGAATGTATTTAGAGCAGAGTTGAAATATTTTGTGCCATTATCGGATCGTAGTACCTGAATACGTGCTCCAAATTGGGTTTTAATCATTTCATAAAAGGTTTCAAACACAACACAAGTTTCGGATTTATCTTTTAAAGGTAAAACCCAACTCATACGGGAATGATCATCTATGAAAGTAACAAACCACCTTTTATTAGTTAAAGATGTTACACGAGAAGGACCCCAAATATCATTATAAACGAGAGCAAAAGGTTTTGACGCGGAATACGGTGAAGGGGTATATGAAATTCTTGTGTGTTTTGCTAGTTGACAACTTCACAGTGATTTATCCGAGGGTGTAAATGAACTAGGAAATAAATGCCTAAGGTATAGAAAACCAGGGTGACCAAAGCAGGGATTAAGTAGAACTTTTTGTTGTCTGTCCACTATCTACTTGGCAATATGTATTTGGATCCTTAACACGTCCACTCATCCGGCCCGACATTGAGTCCTGAAACAAACAAACAGATGCGTCAAATATGACTTTGTGTTGGTTTGCGGTTGTAAGTTTGTTAACAGATAATAGGTTTGCACACAAAGTGGTGTGTGAAGAACACTATCTAATCGTAATTCCGGGCTGAGGATAGTGGATCCGATTCCTAGTATTGGAGAAAGGGTACCGTTGGCGATTTGGACCATCCATGAAGTGGAAAAAGCGGTATAAGAACAAAACAACTTACGGTCTCCCATCATGTGGTCGAACGCTTCTGAGTCTTCCAAGTCGGATAACTGCATCCCATATAGCTTTGATCTATATTGAGAGTACTGTTCACGACAAAAACACTGTTCACGTCGGAGTCATTGTTCACGACGATAACATTGTTTACGACAGAAACACTGTTGGCGAAAAAGTATTATTCTGACGGAGTTACTTTTCACGTCAGAGTTACTGTTCACGCCGGAGGTTTTTAAGAAAAAAAATCGAGAAAAAGATCAAAGCCTTCTAGAGCTCTGATACCATAAAAGCTTTGAGAGAATTACAATACGTGAAAGCTTTCGTATATTTCATTCATATGAAAAACAGAATACAAGGAACTGTATTAATAACTAAGCTCCACCTAAGAAAAAAGGAAACTAAGAAACATACTACAACTAGGAGACCCTTTAAAAATAATTACACAATAAGGGAACTCCTAACCCAGACCTGATCGATCCCAATACCCCTTATTCTAGACCTAATCAATATCCTAATATCATTTCCAAGTCTCATAGGGCCATCCCACTTAACCTCTAAATCCTCTAGCAACCAAAGTAGTTCACATACAATTTTTATAAGATATGACTAAAATTACTCTTTTTTTTTTTTATAAACTTGGATATCCAACCCGCTATGCGAGCCGACTAATCCCAAGGCGACCACCTGCTTTGCAGATATCCCGGAGTCACCGCATTTGAACCTCCGTGGCCACAAGGGGTAGGTTCAAATGAGAAGGTGGTAAACTAAAATCACATGCGATATACACACGCCGCCTTAACTAGCCTTTGCACGTGCAACCTTGGTTGCGTTGACTAGTCCTATGCGTGTCCTTCTGGACGTGTTGTATCACTTGTGATTTTGCTCTAGAATCACGTGATTTAAGCCATCCCGTAAGTTGACTGGCTTTTCATATGATCGTCCTTGTGTGTGTGCGTATAGGGATCATGATTTTAAAAAGCGTGGGAGGCGCATGCGCCTCAAGTTGAGGCGTCCAAAAGAAGCATCTGAGGCGATGCCACTAAAAGGTTCACTATGTCATAGGCCTTGGTTGTTATAGGCGTGGGCAAAGCTGGTATTGTTAGTATACTTTATAGGGTTGGGTTCCGGTGAGAAGGGAAGTTATGGTGAGAAGTATAAGAAGAGATCTCCACCCTTGGATCAATCCTAATTGAATGTCAACACTAATGAGGTGCACCGAGATGCACCAGATCAATTCCCTTCTAAAGTGCAATTTATGGGTTCAGATCTCTTTTTACGCTTCTCATCATAACTTCCCTTCTCACACGATCCTTCGCCATACTTTGTATATACACACACACACCATATAGAGGAAAGTTCCGTTAGGAACCTGGGAACCACCCACAGCGTGCCCCGTGTCCCTCTTCAGGATGAATGTTCATCATGAATAACACATTCATGATAAATATGAAAGTGTTATTCATCATGAATCACACATTTATGACGAATAACACGACTATATTCCTAATGAATATGTCACGTGTCATTTCCCGAGTTCCTAATCAATTTTAGGTACCTAATGGAACGTGCTCTTATTTATATGCATGTGTGTATGTATATAGTATATATTTTCTTTGTTCGTACACTAAACACATTTCTTTGAGTTAAGCATACTATCGAGTGTATATATATTTTGTATAAATATTGTATTGTACTATTTGTATATATTTAGTATATATATAGGGTCAGGTTCAGTGGAAAACTGCAAAAAAAATGAAAAATTGAGGAACACTCTAGTAACCATTCATTTGTCTCGTGCGCACGTGGATACAAGTAATTTGTCTGGTATGCACATGTGCATAACATGCACACATGCATAGAGTCCAGAAAACATCTTCAATGACTTCTATACACCTGTGCATACAATACATGCTAGTCGTGTACCCGCGCAATGCGGTGGGAGCCGTGAATTTAACGATTTTGAAGTTTCACTGGTTTTATTAGAGAAGATTTAACGATGACATAAGTTACACTTGGTCTTTACATATTAATATAATTTGAATAAATAAGAGTTATGGTTCTAATTACATTCTATCGATGAAAAAAATTGTATGATTAAAATCCAATATTTAAAATCCAACATATTTAAACGACTCCACAAATATGTTCATTTACACCGACAACAAAGAATCAAGAGATCGAAAGCGAGACCGAAAGTTCTAGAGCAATTGAATGAGAAATGAAATAACTCATGATGAATATCAGTTTGAATCTCACATTAAGAGATGAGGAGAAGACATAGAGGTATGAAAGGGTGAAGGCATGAGTGAAAGGTGTCAAAAGTATATTGGGAACATGAAAAGAAAAGGTAATAATGTGCATTGGTAACTTGCACTCTATGTTATTTTAATTGTAGATTAAGAGATTTTAAGATTGAATGCATAAAGTAGTAGTACTTAATGCATTATGAGTTGTTTTTAAGACTTTTTAGACTTTATGCATAAATGTGTAGTATTTTGTGCATTAAAAATTGTTTTTAAGACTTTTGATGAATCTGGTTTATAAGATAGTATAGATTAATGGTGATTAGGGCGTTTCTCATTTTTTTGGGAGTTTTCGCCTGAATCGCCCTATATATATCCACCTCGAACCTTGATATGGGCATAATCATAGTATAAAACCATTTGTTTAAAAACTATATATCTATACTATATTATAAAACATTTGATAAAAACTCTTAAAAACCATTTTTTATACATGAAGTACTGTTTATTGATGCATATTACTWAAAATTCAAGATTACAAGTAGATTGTGCGTAAGTACAACTTATTAAAGCTCCACATCTGAATTCGTGTAACTAACTGCAGATAAACATAATCAAATACAAGATAAACATCTCATTTTAAATATAAAAAATCTAAAATATAATTAGGATAAGCATTGAGTTCTAACAGAATACTTAATTATTATCTTTATAAAATGTTATATTATTAAACCAAAAATAAATTATTTCATTGA
>NC_037532.1:23388010-23397415 GCF_001531365.2 Cynara cardunculus var. scolymus | reverse complement strand
TCATTATTAAACTTAAATTAAATTATAATAAAAATTTAATTAGAGAAATTACATAAAAAATGAGAACTTTTAAATAGTTGATTTGATATTAATGTATACCGGAGAGAATAAGCGGATATCATCAATGTATACCGGCGTATTGTGGAGAATGGGTTCAAATGTTTTTACCATAGCCTTTTGGAAAGCTGATGGAGCGTTTTTTAACCCGAACGACATCACCTTCCATGGTAATGATGATCTGGAATACAGAAGGCAGTTTTTGCCCTGTCTTTAGGAGTTATGCCGAGTTGCCAAAATCCGGCTTTTGGATCAAACTTAGATAGTACTCTTGCATCTGCCAGGGATTGGAACAACGACTTCTTTTGGGGAAGAAGTGATTGAGAGGCTGATAATTTATCACCAATCTTAATTTACCACGAACTTGTTCACTTCTCTTGTTGACATAAAACGCTTCACATGCCCATGGCGATGTAGTCGGCTCTATTATCCCTTGATCAATGAGTTCTGAGCATTCTCGAACTGCAAGTTGATAACGGTCAGGATTCATTCCGGGATGGCTTGTTTTTGTTGGGTTCATGTCTTCATTCTGTTTGAATGAGAGGGTAACAAGGAATGAAGGGTTTAACCATAATGGGTTTTTATTTTTTGTAAGGAACTCAACATGGTTGGAGGCACAAGAGGTCTGGATAATTTGTTGTTTGAGAGTTTCCATGGTAAGAGTAGAGGTCATGTAGAACCTTTGGATTGGACTTCAATGATTTAGAAAACTCTTATAACAGAGACCTTGTTCAGCATATCTCAACCCGGTAGTTTATGGAGGATATCGAACCCGATCAGTAGATCCTTTCCATGTAAATTTGATCCCAACAATCTGGTTTTTATGACGCACTTGGGAAAGAGTCTAATGTATACCGGGATACTTATCATGTCAATGACGAACGTGTCACCATTGGCTGCTAAGAAGTGCTGATGATGCGGTTTTCGGTAATTACTAGGCTGGATGTCAGGATTTAATATCGAAACTGAGGATCCTGTATCAAAGAATGCAATAACTGGGATGGGTTTGGCATATGTGGAAGTAAGCAGGTGGACTTTTGCTAATGGTACTGGCTGCGCTTTTTGTAAGGGTAGTATCTGAGGGGTAATGGGGTTTTGAGTAGGGAGAGAAATATGAGGAAGTGGAAGAGTTTTTGCCATAAATACTCCGATATCAAAATATCCTTCTGAATAGTCTAAGTTGTATTCTTATTCAGATGAAGAATCAGAATAGGTAATCGTGCATATCGTATGGTCCGCTGGTTCATCATCAAGGGAGTATAAAGATTCAAGATCAGAAAGATCGACTGGTTCAATCTTGCTAAGTGTCTGAATTAGTGCTTGAGACTTCTTCTTATCTTTACAATCCTTGGCGAAGTGTCCTCTTCTATGGCAATTGTAACATCTGTCAGTGGTTTTTCCTCATCGTGATTTCTTCCTCATGAATTTCCACTTCTTCCTTCAAGAGAACGACTTTCTTCTTTTGAAGGAACAATGGGTGCTTGGATCCTCTGAACCTCTTGAAATGAGACTTCTTCCATTTATGAGAACATTCACAATTGGATTTGTCTTTGCATTTTATTTGGAGGTATCTTTCATCACAGGCTGCTCCAAGTCGCTTACCCGTTTTTTCAATGTCTGATAAGAATCTTTTTTGGTTGCAGAGTTTGGTGAGGGCGTTGAGTATCAATTGATAAAGCCCACCAAGTGAGGTTTGTGCGACTGAGACATTTTTTTGATTCTAGGAACTTGTTTACCTCATTTGCAAGGGACTCTGGGAAGGAGTTTATGAAGACTTGTTTGAGATTTGTATCGTCGACACCATTAAGGCAATAGAATCTTTTTGACATTCGATCATAATGTCTTTCAAGGTCCTTTTTCATGAATGAGCAGCACTTCATTTTCAAGAAATCGTCTCTTGCCTGGGCTGTGTGCTCGACGGGGTTGCCAATGAATTCCGTATAGATTATATGGATGAACCCTTAAGGAGAATGTGATTGTTGGATCTGGATCTGTCTATATTCTACAAGGCTCTTGTACCAATCTCGGAGGTGACCTTGAGTTCTGGTTAGGAATCTTTTGATGACTGTGCCAATGTCATAGAATTGAAGTTCAGTTGAACACCAGCTTAACATCTCTATGCTTCTGTCTCGGCATTGGGACGGTGGGATATCATCAAAGGTGAATTGTAGTTTTGAGTCACCTTTTGGAGTCTTGGCTCTTCTAGGTGGTGTCGTCCTGGAGGCGGCATCTTCTGGGCCATTATTACTATCCGAATCATTTCGTACAGTGGATTCTGGCTCCATCATGAACAAATGTTCAAAGGCTTCAGCGGGATCAAAGGCATTTTCTTCATGTGGTACAGGGTTGATAATTGGGACAACAATTATGGAATTTGGGTTCTTTTGGCATTGGGCTAATGATTAAAGGAATGTAGAAATGGGGTTTGGTTGATTTATCGGGAAGACATTTGGGGGTTTTGAGGAGGCCGACATCGAAGTATCATCAGGCATAGGTTCTGTGGTCGAGGTTACCACTGTCCTATTTGGAGCTAGAGATGATCCTGTAGAGAATCGGGAGGCTTTGGCCTTCAGTTTTTGTTTTTCTGTGGACCATAACGAAAGGGATGGGGAATTTTGTCTAGGTGGTGGTGGAGGGGGTGGTTGTGGATCGAAAGATGTTCTGACAAAAGGTGTGGAGGGTAATCTCCATGGATCATCAACAGAAGTTGATATCCTTTGTTGTTTGTGCAGTCTTTCAAGATCAACAAGTTGGTTTTTTAAGAAACTTCATTTCTGCTTCTTTTTGGGCGAGGGTGGCTGATGGTTGGGAAGGAGGAATGTCACGAACTAATTGGAGTAGTTCGTTATGGAGTTCTTGCATCTTGATCTTGATCTCGTTGATCATTCCCTCAAGAGATTGAACTCTTGTGGTGAGGGTTTCCTGTGTCTTCATGGACTTCGTTTGTTGAGCTAGGATTGTTCTCAAGACTTGGTTCTGAGCGACTAACATTTTCACTCTGCGAATTGAGGGTGGCTTCAACAGCAGTGATGGAATCAGAGATACCTGTAGAGCTTATGGTCATGGGTGATTTTATTTTCCACTCATGCTTGGTTCGTTGCTGAGTATTTTCAAAAGGGCTTAGTGGGGGGAAAAACTCAGCTTGGTATTCGGATGATGATGTTGTTGGGGTGATGACACAACATTCCTTTTGGGCTCGCTTTTGGGGACTTTTAGGGAGTGGATTATGACAAGCTTCACAGGTCGTGATTGGAGATTTTCCATAGAGAACATAATAGTCGAACTTTCCTGATGGTTCACCAAGAAGTCCTACCGTACCGTAGGTTCTCCTGCTTCATATCTCTTTTTTAGCTTGTGTTGAGAACCCTTCCTTTTTGGAATGTCTTCATCATACTCAACTCGGTATACCTCATGTAGGCATTCTTGACAATAGCAAACGTCATAACTTGGTTTAGTGATAGGTATTCTAGAATCATCTGGGACATAAGAAATTTCATATAATTGGTCTATTTTAGAGGCAGAAGACTGTCTAAAACTAGAAGAAGAACGTGATAAGCTATGGTCTTGATTCATGACTTGGTTTAGCACTCCTTATTCTATCTATCCTGTTGTTGAGACGCTGTGACTTCTCTCTACGTCTACTTACGAACTCTACTAACAAGGAAGATGGAAACAAGAAAGTGCAAATTAGCAGAATCTCTGGCTTATATCTTCAATTTCTTCTCTATAGGATGGTTTTCTGATGTGAGATATCCGTGCATAGACGGCAGTCACAGAGCACACTAATCCAATCATATAGAAAGATGAAGACGGGTAAAGATTAACAAAGGGAGGGCTCTGGGACTGGGAGATTAGTCATGTTAAAAGATGACTAAGAAGATGACTAAAACTAAGAAACAAGAATAAATAGAACATTAATCTTATGTGTGGGGTTGATCATAGAGGAGTATTCATAATCTATCTGACTTTTTGTATGTCATTGTAGGATGGCCAAGGATGGATCCAAACTTGGGCCATCTCTTAGCTTCAACGAGTGCAATTCTACCAAGTATTCTGTCCGACCTCAAGATATGAGAATTTCTTCATATCATTAGCAAAACCAAGAACCAAAGCTCATCGCCACCACCATCCACTTGCACACATAAGACTATTTATCAAGACAAACAAACCCAATCGAGATGTGGGTTTTTCTTTCAAAATCTCACAATCGCATTGAATCTTGTCCGTAGATTCTTTGTAACTAAAGAGGAGAAACTTGTGAGTGAGTTTTGAATTTGGTAACTGGATATTATGAAATGAGTTTAGGTCGTTGCTTGGTTGTTAGATATAGAAAATATTGGAATTTGAATACCAAGGCTTACCATCTCTGGTCACTTATTTACATCTATGTATGTATATTCTTGTTCCGTTAACTTATGTAGCTTTTCATGTGACCAGGCAAAATCAATAACAGAGGCCGAGGAGAAGTACAACTGCTTACTTAGCACTTTGGATCCTCAACTCTCTCTCAAATATCAAAAACGATGTGAAGAAGCCACGAAAGAAGGTTACAACTAATTACTTCAACAACTAGTATATTAAGACCATGTTTCATAAGCAAACCTATAAGCCAGCTTTTTAAAAAACTACTTCAGATAGCATTTCAGTAATCTGCAGGCGCTTTTTTCACCTTTTTTCCGGTTGTGCCCCTTATATATTGAAATTGGGTAATCTTTCAACATGTTCTTTTAGGTCATTTTAGATTGTCGTCTAGATCATCAACTTGTTTTTACCAAGCCAACACCAAACTTAGCCTAATTTGTTGCATGTGGTTTATATTCACCAAGCAAATTTCATACGTCGACCTTATTGAATAAAAAGAACTTGTTTGGGTAAATCAGCTTTTTGAAAAGCTACTTCATATGATGTTTCACTAAGCTCTAGGTTTTCTTTTCCCTTTCTTTGTTCCAATTATGCCCCTTATATTTTAGAATCTAGTAATGCTTTCAACAAGTCCTTTTAAAAAGTCATTTTGCGTTACCATCTAAACTATCAACTTGTTTTTACCAGAGGCATTCAACTAACAGCTAGCTTTTCTGTAGCCAACATCTATTTAGTTTATCAGGTAAGTTTCCAAATATCGCCTATTTGGTTTATATTCTCAACAAGCGTATTTTGGACGTTTATGTTTCAGGTGGGAAGTTATTGGGTCCGCCTCTTGGGACGTGGAATATACCGCCTATTATCGAAGATGAAGATTTATATAGATATGAGGTCTCAAATGCTATGCCACCAGCTAAGTGAGCCCAGGTACATACATATTAACAGCATAAAGCCTAAACATTTTGGTAGTTTGGGGTCCAAAATATATGGCCATCATTTTAGCTGTAAGTTGCACATGGTTTCAGTTTTCTCTCTCTGCAACTTGTTTTCTACAAGGAGAGTAGAAACAAATATAAAGCCAAAGGTTCACACTTGATTTCTTTTTATATCAAATACTTGGACTCCACTGTTTCGGTATCTTTTTTATTCATATACTAATATTTATATACAGCAAATGGAAGTCACACATCATTCCCGCTTTTAATGAGGTTGAAACCCTCGACCTCTAGAAATGCCGGTGAAAGAAACCATTTTATGTGTTTTAATGGTTTTAGTTAATTATCTACCATTGTTTTCACTAACCACCCAAGTCATGTCCATAGAGTGAATCACATCTTTTGTCCTATGGTTTGGTGTTTTTAATGGATCTTGTCCTTGTTTTGAAATATTAACGAGTTGGGTTCTTGTAGTTGTATTTTTTTAACGAGTGGGGTCTCTAATGCAACGACAAGGACCCAACTCGTTAATTTATTCATGGACTTAACTCATTAAAAAATGAAACCACAAGGAGCCGTCTCTTTAAAATAATGCAACCACGGGAACCCAACACATTAAGTTGTCAAAATAGAGACAAGATCAGGTAAAAACATCAAACTGTAAGACCAAAAATGTAGTTCACTCTAAACTTTAATTTGAGTATTTCTTTGTTCTGTGGTTGGTTAAAAATTGCTATTTTTGTTCTTGTGGTCTCAAAATTACGGTTTTCAAAAAAAAATTACGGTTTTCGTTCCTATGATTTGCGATTTATTGTTTTTTTTCATAACTTATTGTTGTTTTCATCCTTTATACTTAACGGTAAACCATTGATGAAGTTAGTCTGAAAAATAAAAACAGCAATGAATTGTAAACTATAGGAATGAAGACCATAGTCTACTCTTGTTTTCGAGATATATATATATATATATATATATATATATATATATATATATATATAYTTGGGATCATGTGAGACCAGCTTGTTTTCGTGAGACCCGTGAGATCATCTTTTTACATTTGAAACTTCACAGCAAAATGCTGTGAAGGTAAGCTTCACAGTGTTTTTGCTGTGAAGGTTCGACTTTTTTAAACCTTCACAGTGTTTTTGCTGTGAAGTTTCAAGTGTAAAAATGTGATCTCACGGGTCTCATGAAAACAGACTGGTCTCACGTGAACCCAACCCTATATATATATATTTCTCTTAATAAATGAAATGGCCTTGGTTATGAGTTGTGTGACCCCAAAACTTTTCGCTCTCATGTGGAAAATGAAACAACTTTTTAGCTTTTTTGCAATTTGTGGACCTGTAAAAAGAAGGGGTGTGATGTTGGGTATGAGTAGATGTGTTTATAAATTAAGTAAAAAAATTATTTAATTAATATTAAGTGTATAATTGAAAATGATAGGAAAAAACTCCTCGAACTTGTGAAAATGCTACTTTTTACATATGCGATGTGGCGTTTGTAGTAAGCTCGAAAAATAAGGGTATATACTTTAAGGTATTCAAAAACCCGATCAATTCAACATAATCTAATGTGAAATAACTTAATTTGATATTTAATAGAGTTGTAAAATTTTCAAACCATAGGTATTTGATTGATATTAAGTTAAACTCAATCTAATGTCTAATAGAGTTATAAAATCTTCAAACCGTAGCTAATTGGTTAATATTAAGTTCATTTTATTTGAACCCAACCCAACCCGATATCATTTTATTTCTTTTATTTAATATGATTGTTTTACACGATCACGCACTCTCTTCATATACACGTATTTTCAATTTATTCATCATCTTCTATATAACTCATTTGTATATATGTTCATTAACTGTGAGTATATATATATATATATATATATATATATATACACTTGAGATCATATGAGATCAGATTGTTTTCGTGAAACCCGTGAGACCACTTTTATACACTTGGAACTTCACAGCAAAACACTGTAAATGTAACCTTCATAGTGTTTTTGTTGTGAAGGTTCGAAATTTTTTTATCTTTACAATGTTATGCTGTGAAGTTTCAAGTGTAAAAACATGCTCTTACGAATCTCACGAAAACAGGTTGGTCTCACGTGAACCAACCCTAAATGCCGTCATATTAATATAGTGTAGTGTGATTCTAATGCTAGCCGAGCAAGTGTCCCATCATTACTACAAAGTAAATGTATTGATTGCTGATTGAGTCAGTCGTGCTGACAGAGAACAACCCTTTTATAGATTTAGGCAATACCGATTCCAATCCAATCATCTATCAAATATTGGATTTTTCCAACTAATTTATTCCAGGTAACTTTGATCAATTGATCAAATAGTATTGGATCGTCGGTTTCTACCATTAAATATTACTATTGGTTATTTGAATTGGATTCATCTAACATATTAATTCAATTCTTCAATTAATTAATTTATCATTTCAATTAATTATTCATGTATTTTTCGGATTTCATGCCACTTACAAACATCAAAAAGATATCCATATCATGATATTTATATACAAGCACAATCATAAGAAATTTAGTAATGGGTGAATAGTAAATGAAGTCCAAATTAGTATGCAATAGATAAGGAATTTTAAGAATTTTTTTATTTTACAACTTATTTATAATATTGCAAAAGACAATTTGGATGAAGCGTTGATTACCGGCAACCCAAATTAATCGTACATGGAATCCCACCAACAAGGCCATCAATGTGATGGGCATTTTTGGTTCACTCAGTAGCTGAGGCTAATTGGGGGGTCTAGGATCGAACCTAGGGGTGTCAAATTTGTACCAAGACAAACCAACCAATTCTCGTACCAACCGCACCAATTTAGTCGTTAGCAGTTTAATTGGTTGGTAATATCGTACAAACTATTAAAACTTGGTTGATACGTGGTATTAGAAGTTGTGTACCACGGTAATACGGTAAACTTACTTTTTCAAATTATTTATTGATTCAAGTTTAATCAATAATACAACATATTTTGTTTCTAAAAATTGTAATTAACTTATTCTCTATTTTTTTAAAATTATAATACGGACGGATTTACATATTTGAATTTTTTTCTGAATTCATTAGCTTAATCGTAACAACTTTAGTAATTCATACACACCTTTACGTCCATTATTGCTCCTTAATTGCAGCTTGTATTAGACTATTAGTGGCACATCACATATGAACATGTTTCTCAATGCTTCATGGTTTTAGTGTCTTTAGTTGGAAAGGACATCAATAATTCAATATAAATAAATTTGTAACTCCGATATATAATATTGTAAAAAATTATCTGGATAAAACGTTGATTACCGACAACCTCAATCAGCCGTACACGAAATCTGCCAATAAGGACACTAATATGAAGAGACATTTTTGACTCACTGCGCAGTTGAGGCTAATGAAGGTCTAAAATCAAACCCGAGAGTGTATTGATATTTTGAACCTGACTCGATCCGAATTTAATCAGTGAATTCTGAATAAATCGAGTGACTAGATTCCCTATCTGTAAGTATGAAATTGATATGAAGTTCAATTCAACATATAGATGTGGGTTCATTTATACAAACTCCCTTCATAGAATTGATCTTCAATAAATTTATCCTTAGGGCATTTACGGTCCATCGCTATAAATACTAAAATGGAGGTGTTTTCTCCTTTAATTCATCATTAAAATACTGAAAAGAAATGGAGGTCATCGACATCGGCTCCCATATTGGGAGATAAAAAAAGTTGAACTCTATTTTCAAATATTAATATTATAATAAATTTTTATAGTTATAACAAATACATGTGAAACTATCATATTATGAAACAAGTATATATGAAACTATCACATTTTGAAACAAATATATGTGAAACATTATCTTAAATTATAGTTTTTAATAAAAAAGATCATATAAAAATATTTTTATGTCCGTTCTTACGAGTTTTTGACCTTTTGTGGTTATCATTTGATTATCTCCCTATATATATATATATATATATATATATATATATATATATATATATATATATATATATATATA
>NC_037532.1:23385241-23387445 GCF_001531365.2 Cynara cardunculus var. scolymus | reverse complement strand
CTATTTTATTAAATTTGTATTAATATATTTATATTTTTAAGGTTAAAAAAAATTAAAAATAACCTTTGTGATTATTATTTTATTAAGACTATTAATTTAATTATACTTTGAAGGTTAAAACAAGTACAAGATAACCTTTATGATTATTATTTGGGAAAATTTCGAAAAAAATCCAATAGACTTTCATATTTTGAGTGACTAAGTCATTAGATAGATTTTTAGAAATGAACACTTGGATGTTTCGAAACCTGATAAATAGGTCCTTATTACTGAGTATGATGACCAGTATCATGTATAGCAGTTAACAATCAAAATTAAGAAAATAAAAAAACTAAAAAAAATATACACCTAATCGTCCTTTTCCATTATTGTCTCACGTGCCGAAGTCGGTCTATCTTCAACTGTTGTCGTCTCCCAAAATCACTATTGTCGTCGCAACCATTAAACCTCTCTCCCTACCCATGTTGTCGCCTCCTTCTCTGGCCAAACTTAGTGATTGCCGTCAATTATTCGAGGATACACTTCTATAAAGATTGTTCAGTAACAAAAATAAGTCAAAGCTAAAGAAGTTAATACGAGGATTGACAATCCACCAATTATTGCTTCGTGATATGATGTGTGGAAACTCCGAGCACGGAGGAGTTGATATCGAATAAGATGATCATAGAAGAAATTCAAGATATTATATCATGTTGGACTCGATTGTGTTTCTTGGTTCAATGGTACGAGACTATGGATTGAATGGAAGTATTAAAGCTCAAAATGGAAAAGATCTTAAAAGCATGATTATATATATGCTAATATCATAAGAGTGTAAATGAAAAATAAAAAGGTAAGCAATATAAAACAAATTGAATAAATAACTTTAATGATATAAAATGTAAATAATTCGTAATCCTTTATGTATTTAATAATATAATTAAATATAAAAATCTTTCATATTAAACACATTTTTAAGATATTAATGAGACGATTATAATTGTTTAATTTGTAAAAAAAAATGAAGTATTTATATGTATATGATTATGTATGTATATGATGATGTAATTCGTTAAAAAAAGAAACGTATTTTTTTAACCTATTTGAGGTAATATACAATTATGTATTTTTTAAAATACATAAATCAAATATTTGTGGAACGAATATGTGAACTTGAAAAACCGGTGCAATAAAAATTGCTTTCACATGCATGTTATATTCTAGATCGGGACTATTGTAATTAATTTTTTTTAAAATGTAATATTTATTAAATAAATTAATTGATCATTATTTATTAATTCTAAAAATTAATCATATAATAAAATAATTATTTTTTAATAAATAAATAAATATTCATTATTATTATTATTATTATTATTATTAAAGATGTTTTTTAATGTTCTTTTAGTGCTTGCTTGGAGTTTGCTTTTCTGAATGTTCAATGGATCCATCATTTTTAACGACTTTAATGTTTTATTTTTATTGGTTGAGTTGAAGATGGTTTTTAGAGTCCTTCAAAAAGGGAAATGAAGATTTAAAAAAAAAATTATAGTTCAATAGATTTTCCAAACCTATGTTCAAAATTATTGGTATCTTCTCTGTGAGGGTGATTCTAAATAGACATCTGTCTATTATTTTAGAGATCTCCAATATTGATCCATCTCTAACTCTACAGTAAAACCATAAAAATGAATTATTTTCATCTTCAACCAACATTAAAACATTAGAAAAATGGAGGCAAAAAATGTTGGCCTCTACAAATACATATTAATATAATATTAAGTTTTTCATAATTATATATATATATATATATATATTGATTAAAAGTTTAATATATTAAGATTTTTATTATTGCTATAATATTAAATATGGTTTTTAGTATTTTTTTTAAGTGTATGATTGAAGTTGATTGTTTTTAATGTTCAATGAATCCAATTTTTTTTTAGTATTTTTAATGTTGTTTTTTAGTGGTTGGGTTGGAGATACCGTTACATACATAATATTAAATGTTATTTTTTAGGATTATGTAGTTATACTAGTAGCCATAATTAATCATTTTTTATTTTATTTACTAGTCATTATAATTGTCTCTATTTTTTTTTCTTTCGATAAGGGTTTATATTTCATTTACCATTATTTTTATTATCTTAAAATATAGAGTAAAGTAAAAATTTGGTTACTGTGATTTATCAAAAATAACAATTCTCATCCCTTCAATTTCTAAA
>NC_037532.1:23383149-23385215 GCF_001531365.2 Cynara cardunculus var. scolymus | reverse complement strand
AGGAATGTATGCATTATTATAACAATATTTCTAATTATTAAAACTAAACAGTTTTTATTTGATTGATTTAATTATTTAAATTTCATAACTTAATTAATAAAATAAACAAATTAGCAGAAAATAACATATTAGTAAGACACAATTGTAAATTCAACTATAAGAGTAGTGTTTGATTGGTTTGAGTTTGGGCTCCAAAAGTTAAAAATGTCTGATGATCCCACGTTTAAATCCAATGAAGAATAAAAGTTCTCTTGTGACCACGAAAGTTCAAATGTAGTGACTCCAGATTACCTGCAAAGCAAGTGATCATCCTGAAATTAGTCGACTTGCATAACAATATCCAGGTTAATAAAAAAAAAGTGTAAATTCATAATTTTGCAAAACACCCAACATTGCCAAGCTTCACATCATTTTTCTTCCCTATAAATGATTTCTTAAAAGCTTCATATTTTGTTGATTATTAATCAGTAGATAGTAAATAGTATTGGTATATATGATTTCCCTCAATTAAATTTTATCTTTATAAGTATAAAAAAGTTATGTTTGAAATTTAAATAATAAACAATTATTTTATTAAAATATGTTTGTAATTAAATAGAATACTTATTTTGGAAGAAATGGTAAAAAAAATATAGTCCTGTTTTTATGTATTCTAAAATTAATTTTATTGATTTATTTTCTTAACAAACAAATCTATGCTTTCTATTAATCAGTCTTGGTTGTTTGTTTACCTCTTAATAGTTTCATTAAGAGGCAACCTTTGAATCGTTAAGAGACGAATCTTGTTTGACAAAAAAAAGTTTGCCTCTTAATGGTTTTAAAATCCTCTGAATGATTTTTGTATCTTGGGTCTCCCTTATCCATTTAGCGTCTTAATTTTGTTGTAAATAATTACCAAATAATTATATTTTATTTTACACAATATATTATGAGAGGTTCTTAATAATTCTCATCACTTAATCATTCTACATCAAACCATTCAACAACTGCCAAACAACCCCTTAATTTAAATTTGAGTTTCAAATAAATTATATTATAAACATATTCAATAGAAAAAAAAATCATAATTACACGAAAAAAGTTACAACAAGTATTTTAAAATATAAATAAACCCGTGTTATTATTAAATTAAAATTACATAAATATATACCAATTTTAACTTATAAAAAATTAAAAAATAAATTAAAAAACTAAATATTTATCTATAAAATTAAAAATTGATAAAAAAGAGAAAATGATGGATGTAATGACAAGGCATGATGATGATAGGGGAGAGAGGGGAAAAAAAGTTGACTCTTACATAGTAGGGGTGTTTATGGGTTGGGTTGATCGGGTTGAGAATATTTGAACAATCCAATCCAATGCTTGCAGTTTAAAAAAATCTTAACCCAACCTGTAATAACCAAAGAAAATAATAATAATAATAATAATAATAATTATTATTATTATTATTATGCTTAATAATGGTGGGGGTTAAAGTCAAGTGAAAGGATGGTTTAAGCAAGTGAAGAGGCTAAGTAACCACCAATTATTTAGGGGGGGGGGGATGGTTCGAGTGCTTTGAAACCGACAAATGGAGGGTATAAAAAGGATGGTAACCTTGAGAAGAAATCCATCGTTAAGGAGAGCTAGTGGACGCCGGAGAAGAAGACGAAAGTTCGATACAACGCGTCTAGGTCGACACTAATCGGTAAGACATTTGTATCTCTCGTCTCCTCGTCGTTCGATCGTCCGAGTTGTTTTTCGTTGGGTAACGGTGGCAAATGGTCACCGCTCACCTCTATCGTTCGTTACAACGATAATCCCCGTCACACCGGGTTGTTTAAATTGTGACCCTCGTATCGGTTCTAGAAGATAAAACTTATGTTTAGTGTGTGTGTGTATATATATATATATATATATATATAAGTATAAGGAAAAAGAACCCAAACCCGTTGAAGTTATGGGGTGCGAGTATATATATATATATATATATATATATATATATATATGCATTTAGTGGATGCATTACCATGCATATATATATATATATATAAATATATATATATATATATATGTATATATGT
>NC_037532.1:23368416-23383024 GCF_001531365.2 Cynara cardunculus var. scolymus | reverse complement strand
TACTATGGTATGATTCCATAAAGACAAACATGCTTTGTGAGTTTGTCTAAGCCGTAAGTGCGGACATGCTGTGTGAGTCCGCCAGGTAATGCTGTGTGAGGTAGTCATCTCCTGTACGCCACTAGCTTTGTGAAGTGTATTGTTTAAACTGTATGCATGATAAAATATGACGTTTTGTGAACCCTATTTTTTTTATGTGGTGTATGCATTAAACCGTTAATTCACTAGGCCCTTGGCTTACCCAACTCCTTTAAAAAATAATTGTACAACCAGGTCGTCTCATACACGGGAATAGTAGTAAGGGAAAAGAGAAAGTTTAGAACCGGCTATCGCGGAATAAAGGCTTGGCGTGGAGACTATCCGGAACTTGATATGGATATCTTTAGACATATGTTCCTTTTAAGTTTTATTAGTTTTAAAAAGATATATACACTTCCGTTGCGTTGAACTATTTAGATTTTATGGCTTATTTATGTTTGGACGTTATTATATTAAGGAAAAAAAATTGGGTTTTTACAAGTGGTATCAGAGCCTTAGTTTAAGAGAAATAGGTTATTAATTTTAGCCTAAGCTTAAACTGAGATGGAGTATAAAAGACAGAAACAGGAAAAAGGTTATATGATTTAATATTGTTATAGTTGGTTAATTTGCCTTTAAGTTTTGAAAGTGTGTTGGAAGATGATAGATTCTTCACTGTGGTTTTATAGGAATATGGTTTACACCAAGCATACTAGGAGCATTGGCCGTCGAGGAGGTAGGGCCGAAGGTAGTGCGGTAGCTGGACTAGGACCAAGGGGTGGAGTCGGGGAACGTGACCGTACAAGCTCTAGTCGCAGTAGCAAACACTCTAGGAGGTTGAGGAGCCGTTCTAGGGGTCACGTGAGCGTTTCAAGGGCTGAGTCATCTCAACCCACACCTTTAGAGGATTCTTCTTATGATCCAACAGAGGAACCTTATGAGGAGTACACCCCACGCACGCCTACTCGTGAGGACTTAAAAGAGAATATAACGAATTTGTGTGGTGAGAATAATGAACTGAGAACAGAATTGTCTAAGATTCAAGTGGAAAAGACCAAAATGGAATTGTGGTTGAACAACTTGCAAATGGAACATGTTAACTTAGGGGGAGAGTTAAACAAGGTGTTAAAAGAAAATGATGAACTTTGGAAGAACAACCATGACATGGCGTGGAAGCGTGTGAAGTTAGAGTGGGAAAGAAGGATTGCCGCCCGGTCTTGAAAAGTGCGATTGGGAGACCGTGCTCGCTATTACCATGGAGTGGCCTTGAAATATGTAAGCTTGACCAAAGAGTATTTTTCCAGCTGGGCACATCAATACCATCATGGCCCGAGCTTGGGATTTATTTGGAAATACCGTCCAGATAACACTTATGAGGAATTTGTGAAGATCGTTAATTACCCCACGGACACGCCTTGAGTGAGAGGGTGAGAAAGAAACATAGTCTTGCGTTAAGTACTTTCTGGTTAGGATATTTTTGGATATTAACCGGCCTTGAGCCTGGTTTATTTTGTTTTATTTTGGTTTGTGTAATAGCCAGTTTGGCGTAGTAAGCAAGACTTATGTATTGACATATTTTTGGCATGCAATATATTATTTTAGTGTTTAATCTTATTGGGTGAATGTTGGATGAGTAGGTTATACATAAATATGCTTATAAATGTAAATGTTTAACGCACACATCAATAATATCGCGACGGTCAGGAAGGACAGCATCGGTTACACCCGATGCAGTAAACCCACCACCTATAGGAGCCACCCCTATTGTACAAGAGACCCGACCAGCATCGGTTGTGGCCGCAAGGACCGTTAGCACGCGGGGACGGGGTCGAGGAAGAGGAAGGGGACGAGGTAGGACTCAAGCGACACAAAATGAACCTGAGCCCTCTGTGCAAGAAAGCTCTGCATCTAGAAGAGGTCGGGGCAGGGGGCGAGGACGAACCCGGGAAACCGTCACTAACCCTGTGGACATCATTGCTTAGGAGGTGACAAGAGCCTTGCAAGCTGCCTTGCCTGCAGTTATAGCTCAGGTACGAGAGGCAGAGCTGAAAAATCAGGAGGATAGTGCGATAAGCAATAGAAGAGGAGATATTAGTGATTCAAACAACAGAGAAGACCGACATGAGAGGTCAAGACCAAATAGTCCTGTCAACACGAGCACGGGACAACAAGGTTGTAATTATAAGACCTTTCTAGCATGTAAGCCCCAACCCTTTCAAGGTGACCCTAAACCAGTGGCAGCTAAGAGGTGGATAAAAGAGACAGAAGTGATTTTCAAAATCAGTAAGTGTGCGGAGGAAGATAAGGTGACATATGCGACATCCATGCTAAAATCAGAAGCCCTTTTCTGGTGGGAAATAATTACGAACTTAAGGGGCGAAGAGGCTGTGGCAAGAATGACATGGGGTGAGTTTAAAGTGTTATTTAATGAGAAGTTTTGTCCTCGAACTGCGATAAAGCAACTGGAAGAGGAATTTTTGAGGTTGGAACAAGGAATCATGACAGTCCGGGAGTATACAACAAGTTTTACAGAAAAAGCGAGGTTTGCCGAGCACTATGTTTTGACTGAGGAAAGACGGGTAAAGCGGTACATCTGGGGACTGAAAGCATCCATCCGAGAATTTGTTCTCATTATGAGTCCAACCACATTTCAAGAGGCAGTAAACGTTGCGGAAATTCGAGAGAAAGAGATGAATCGTCAAAATGCTGAGCGGGGCCAAATAAAAAGAAAATGGGAAGGTCCGAGCAATGAAACCAGGAAGCCAAAGTTTATGGGWTCAGAAAAGAAAACATGGCAAGGGCAAGCTGCTAAACTATGTCCTAAATGMAACCGTGTGCACAATGGAGAATGCATGATTAAGTCGAGGATGTGTTACCGATGTGGGAAGCCAGGACATCTGTCTCATGATTGCCAAGTTGAGCGAAGGGAGCGACTACGCTTCATTTGTAAGTCACCCAACCATATACAAGCAAATTGCCCTCAGCAGAAGAATGAGCATACTACAGATCAAGGTGGGAATCGAATTGGAAAAAGGGAGGAAAGGCGACCTGAAGTACCTAAGTCAAAAGGAAGGGTCTTCCACATGACAGCAACAGAGGCCGAGGAGACACCAGACGTGGTGACAGGTACCTTTCTGGTCAACTCTGTAYGTGCTAGAGTACTCTTCGATTCTGGAGCAAACCGTTCTTTTGTGTCTAYAACTTTCTGTGATTATTTGCATAGAGTACCGAAGCCCTTAAGTTCAGCCTTAGAGGTAGAAACTGCCGATGATAATAGGGTGATAATTAAAGAGGAATATGATGACTACAATATTCAGATAGACGGTTGTTTGATTCCATTAAAACTACTCCCTATGACTCTCGAGGAATTTGATGTAATAATTGGAATGAACTGGTTAGCTAAAAACCAGGCAAGAATTATGTGTAACAAAAAGATAATTCAGATTGAATTACCCGATAATGGAACCATAGTAATTTATGGAGATAGAAGAAATAGGAAATCTAGTATGATCTCTCTAGTTAAAGCAAGGTGGTGTGTAAGAAAGGGATGCCAAAGTTATTTAGCATATGTGATAGATGCCAGAAAAGAGAAAAAGAGTATGGAAGACATTGTTGTTGTGAGGGAGTTTCCTGAAGTCTTTCCAGATGACTTGACAAATCTACTACCCAAGAGACAGGTAGAGTTTCAGATTAATATTGTACCGGGAGCTGCACCTGTAGCTCGAACACCCTATCGTCTTGCACCGTCAGAAATGAAAGAGTTGATGACTCAGTTGCAGGAGTTGTTAGACAAGGGTTTTATACGCCCTAGCACCTCGCCCTGGGGAGCGCCGGTATTATTCGTTAAGAAGAAGGATGGCACAATGCGGATGTGCATCGACTACCGCGAGCTTAACAAAGTAACCATAAAGAATAGGTACCCACTTCCAAGGATTGATGATCTTTTTGATCAACTTCAGGATGCCAGTTATTTCTCAAAGATCGACCTATGGTCAGGTTATCATCAGCTGAAGGGCCGGGAGGAGGATGTGCCTAAAACAACTTTTAGGACTAGGTACGGGCATTATGAATTCCTAATAATGCCATTTGGGTTGACAAATACACCTGCAGCTTTCATGGATTTGATGAACAGAGTATGCAAACCTTACCTAGATAAGTTTGTCATTGTTTTCATAGATGATATTTTAATTTATTCCCGCACTGAGAATGAGCATGAGGAGCATCTTCGCACGGTGTTGAAGTTGCTGAAACAGGAAAAATTATACGCAAAGTTTTCGAAGTGTGAGTTCTGGCTCCGAGAAGTTCAATTTTTAGGGCATGTGGTGAACCAAGAAGGTATAAAAGTAGATTCGGCCAAGGTAGACGCTATAAAGAAGTGGGAGCCACCAAGGACCCCTTCTGATATACGAAGCTTCTTGGGATTAGCCGGTTATTACCGAAGGTTTATTCAGGACTTTTCACGAATAGCGGCACCGTTGACAGCACTAACAAAGAAAGGTGTGAAGTTTGATTGGAAATCATCTCAAGAAGAGGCATTTAGAGTCTTGAAGRAAAAATTGAGCACCGCACCGATATTGAACTTACCAGAAGGAACTGAAGGGTTCATAGTCTACAGTGATGYTTCCAAGCTAGGACTTGGTTGTGTGCTAATGCAACAAGGGAAAGTTATTGCATATGCCTCACGTCAACTGAAAGAACACGAGAAGCGATACCCAACTCACGACTTAGAGTTGGCAGYAGTGGTGTTTGCATTGAAGATCTGGAGGCACTACTTATATGGGGTGAAGTGCCAAATTTATACTGATCACAAGAGTCTAAAATACTTGTTTGATCAGAAGGAYTTGAACATGAGACAACAAAGGTGGATGGAGTTGCTGAAGGATTATGATTGTGAAATCTTATATCACCCCGGGAAGGCAAATGTGGTGGCCGACGCATTAAGTCGCAAAGAAAGGAGCGATCGGGTGAAGATTAAAGCAATGAGGATGGAGGTCATTTCTAGTTGGACCGATGAACTCAAGAAAATTCAAGAAGAAGCTTTAGTATAGGGAAACTTGAAGGGAGAGAGAATGGTAGGGGTTGGTCCGTTGCTTGAAGATAATAATCAGGGGTTAAAATGTTATAAAGGCAGAATTTGGATTCCTCGCTTGGGCAACTTCCGTAACCAAGTGTTAGACGAAGCCCATAAATCTCGATATTCCATTCATCCGGGTAACAATAAGATGCATCGAGATCTTCGTCAATCTTACTGGTGGCTAGGGATGAAGAAAGACATAGCCCATTATGTCGAAAGGTGTTTGACATGTCTACAAGTCAAAGTTGAACATCAACGACCATATGGTAAGCTACAACCCCTAGAAATTCCGATGTGGAAGTGGGACCACATCACAATAGATTTTGTGACGAAACTCCCAAGGACACCAAAGGGTTATGATGCTATCTGGGTAATCTTTGATAGACTCACGAAGTTTGCACATTTTCTGCCAATTAAAGAAACATACTCGATGGAAAGACTAACTAAGTTGTATATAAACGAGATTGTGACTCGTCATGGTGTTCCGTTATCAATAGTCTCTGATAAGGATAGTCGGTTCACCTCTACGTTTTGGCAAAGCTTTCAAAGAGAGTTGGGCTCACGAGTAAAGTTAAGTATAGCCTATCACCCGCAAACAGATGGTCAAAGCGAGAGGACCATTCAAACTCTAGAAGATATGTTGCGGGCATGTGCTATCGATTTTGCAGGGTCATGGGAAAGCCATCTTCCATTGATAGAATTTTCCTATAACAATAGCTATCATGCTAGCATTCAAGTCGCACCATATGAAGCTTTGTATGGGAGAAAGTGCCGAACGCCATTATGTTGGAATGAGGTGGGTGAAAGACAATTAACTGGCCCCGAAATAGTTCAACAGACTACCGACAAGATAAAACAGATAAGAGAAAGGTTAAGGGTAGCACAAGATAGACAGAAAAGCTACGCCGATAAAAGACGGAAGCCGATAGAATTTCAAGTTAGGGACAAAGTTATGCTTAAGATTTCACCGTGGAAAGGCGTAATTCGTTTTGGAAAGCGAGGGAAGCTAAGTCCTCGTTATATTAGTCCTTACAAGATAACTGAAAGGGTAGGCGAGGTTGCCTACAAGTTGGAACTACCTAAAGAACTTCAAGACATCCATAACACGTTTCACGTATCTAATTTAAGAAAATGTTTGGCGGATGAGAACACTGTGGTAACTCTTAAGGATATAAAAGTGGACAAGACACTAAGTTATATTGAAGATCCAGAGGCAATTATCGATAGGAAAGTGAGGAAGCTAAGAAACAAAGAAATTGCTCTCGTGAAAGTCCAATGGCAACATCATAGGGGGCCGGAAGCAACTTGGGAACCCGAGAAGAATATGAGGTTGAAATACCCCCATTTATTTGCATAAGGCAAATTTCGAGGACGAAATTTTGTTAAGGGGGAAAGTTTGTAATAACCAAAGAAAATAATAATAATAATAATAATAATAGTAATTATTATTATTATTATTATTATGCTTAATAATGGTGGGGGTTAAGGACAAGTGAAAGGGTGGTCTAAGCAAGTGAAGAGGCTAAGTAACCACCGATTATTTATGGGGGGGGGATGGTTCGATTGCTTTGAAACCGACAAATGGAGGGTATAAAAAGGRTGGTAACCTTGAGAAGAAATCCATCGTCAAGGAGAGCTAGTGGACGCTGGAGAAGAAGACGAAGGTTCGATACAACGCGTCTAGGTCGACACTAATCGGTAAGACATTTGTATCTCTCGTCTCCTAGTCGTTCGATCGTCCGGGTTGTTTTTCGTTGGGTAACGGTGGCAAATGGTCACCACTCACCTCTATCGTTCGTCACAACGATAATCCTCGTCACACCGGGTTGTTTAAATTGTGACCCTCGTATCGGTTCTAGAAGATAAAACTTATGTTTAGTGTGTGTATATATATATATATATGTATATATATATATATACACACACACACACACACATATATATATATAAGTATAAGGAAAAAGAACCCAAACCCGTTGAAGTTATGGGGTGCGAGTATATATATATATATATATATGCATTTAGTGGATGCATTACCATGCATATATATATAGATAGAGATATAGATACATATATATATAAATATATATATATATATGTATATATGTAAATTAAATTTTAAACAAATGGGTAAGCATGGTTTATAAAAAAAAAGTGTTAAGAGTACTAGTCGATCATCTCTAAGGAATGACGTATGTTACAATCAACATTATGGTCTTTGATATGTAGGGAGACGCTAGCCACTTAAAACGACGCTTGAGGCAACGACTTGTACTGTGAGTTATACGTGACTTTTCTAAAAAATGRTTGCACATTTTATTTACAATTATATGCAAGCTTGCTGGATTTTTCTCTATAAAATTTAATATCATGTATGCATAAAAATGTGCCTTATTTTATGAAATATGTCGTGTGGCAATGGGGATATACTATGGTATGATTCCATAAAGACAAACATGCTTTGTGAGTTTGTCTAAGCCGTAAGTGCGGACATGCTGTGTGAGTCCGCCAGGTAATGCTGTGTGAGGTAGTCATCTCCTGTACGCCACTAGCTTTGTGAAGTGTATTGTTTAAACTGTATGCATGATAAAATATGACGTTTTGTGAACCCTATTTTTTTTATGTGGTGTATGCATTAAACCGTTAATTCACTAGGCCCTTGGCTTACCCAACTCCTTTAAAAAATAATTATGCAACCAGGTCGTCTCATACATGGGAATAGTAGCAAGGGAAAGGAGAAAGTTTAGAACCGGCTATCGCGGAATAAAGGCTTGGCGTGGAGACTATCCGGAACTTGATATGGATATCTTTAGACATATGTTTCTTTTAAGTTTTATTAGTTTTAAAAAGATATATATACTTCCGTTGCGTTGAACTATTTAGATCTTATGGCTTATTTATGTTTGGACGTTATTATGTTAAGGAAAAAAAAATTGGGTCTTTACACAACCAACCCAAACCAAAGTACAACCCAACCCAACCCGTACGGGTTGGTCGGGTTGATACTTTGATATATTAAAATATTCTTCTAATCTTGAATATGTTATTTCTCTACTCATAATTTCTTTCTCATCATCAACCATTTGATACAACTTATTCATATTTTTTACTTATATCACATTCAATTAATTTTCTTAATTTACATATATATGTTTACAGTTACTGAATGAGTTATATAGAGATATGAAAAGATTGAAAATATGTGTATATGAAAAGCATACATGATAGTGTAATTGTCTAATGTATATATTAATAGAAATTCAACAATTATATTAAATCAAACAAATAAAAGGATATCGGGTTGGGTTCAAATAATAATAACCCAATATCAACCCAATAACTATGGTTTGACAATTTTACAGCCCGATTAGACATCGGGTTGCTTCGGGTTAAGTTATTTTGCATTGGGTTGAGTTAGGTTGATCGAGTTGGTCGGGTTAGTCGGGTTTTTGAGCATCCCTACTTTTTAGTACGTAGATAAGCATGATAACGTAACATTTTAAGGTAAAAATATAAATATAATGTTTTATAAAAATTATTATTATGGTGAGGTTTAACATGTCATACGTCTTTGAAAAAAAATCTTAATTTTTATCATGATTTTTGTAAAAAATGACGTTTTACTTATTTTTTATTTTAACTTTATATTAACTTATTTAATTATTACAATATATATATATATATATATATATATGAGGTTTACTTTGCAAACCACGTTATTTGTACAAACTGTACAAATCTCATTCAACCAATCATAACTTTTCATTTTGTTTATTTTTTTTGTAATTATAAGAGGTTGATTAATCATTTTCATTGTGGAGGGTGTTAATCATGGATATTATCATCTTCATTATTTTAATTTTAGAGAAATATATAAAACAGTTTCATTAAAATTTCATTAAATATTATATGAAACAATTTCATAACCATATATAAATAATTTCATAACCATATATGAAACAACTTTATCAAAGAAATATATTATATGAAACAATTTCATGAAATTTTTTCATAAAATTAAACAATAAAATTGACGGATGATGATGGTTTACACGGTTTGTACAAATTGTATGTTTTGCATTAGATCGCTCATATATATATAATATATATATATATATATATATATATATCTTCCATCCATTTTCTTGATCAATGGTCAAGATTAGCTTAGGTTATATTAGGAAATTAAAAAAAATAAAAATTTATTTTATAATCCCAAAAAGGAAAAAATGGTAACTTTGGTAGTGGTAATATTTTTTTTAAAGTCAAAAAGGAAGGACAAGTAAGAGAGCTACGACATGACCATCACCATCACCCTCACCAAGCCAACCAATATATAAAACAACAGATCCAGCAAGAAGCTAGACGCACGAAATACAAAAAATCCACCACAACAAGCAAGAAAAAGAGAAACAAAACGAAACATCCCCAGACAAAGACCGAGGCAAAACCCAAACCCAAGACAGAAAAAAAAACTAAACAAAATAAGGAGAGGAAGACCAAGTATCCCAATTCAACTGGAACTTACGATTCCTGTTCCCCATCCATAGCTTGGCTAAATTCTGAACACAAGGGATTGGATCTTCACCTTTCTTCTTAATTTTCGCACCATCCTCAACATGAAAAATTTCATTCTGCCACTTCCAAAGTTGCCACAGTGCCACATCGCAAACTGATAAGAAAATCACTCCAACCTTGCGATGAGTTCCTATTTGTTTGATCAGCATTTTAAAATCAGCCACCGAGGAAAGACGCGGAACTTTAAGATCCCACCAGGTCCAAATTTTTCTCCAAAGAATGCTTGCCACCGAACAAGAAAAGAAAACATGATCCATTATTTCAACACCTTTATCACACATGATGCACTCCAAAGATTGTAACTGAATTCCTCTCTTAGAGAGATTAAATCTTACTGGAATAGCCTCTTTAAGGAAGCGCCGAGTGAAAATGTTTACCTTCTTCGGAATTAAAGGATTCAAAAAACAAGGATCATTACTTCCAACATTTGAATTAATCGCCCCTTGAATTAACTTTGACATGTGATTGACCGAGAAAATCCCTTTCTTGTCCCAATTCCAAGACCACACGTCCTCACCCGAAGTATTAAAAGGCTCTTTAGAGAGTTGCCTTTCTATAGCTTGGATATCATCTAAGCTTCTTCCTCTAATCGTTGTTTTCCAATTTAGCAACCTTTTTTTGTAAACGAGTGAATAACATTCTGACCTGCAACTTCCACATTCTTGCAAGTGTTGACAATTGACACCCATACACTATTTCCAAACAAAGGCCTATTTGAAAAAAGCCCACCATCCTTGCCATAAAATTTAGAAATGACATCCTTCCAAACCGCATTAGAACTAGATAGGAACCTCCAGACCCATTTAGCTAACAAAGCATCATTTTTAGCTTTTAAACTGACGACACCCAAACCACCTTTAGACTTGGAGCTCAAAATTTTCTCTCAAGCAACCCAATGCATTGTTTTTCCTCCTCCTTATGTCCCCAAAAAAATCTTCTCCTTATAGATTCCAAAGTTTTTATAATTGAACTGCGCGCTTTGAAAAGAGAAAAAAAGAACAGCGGAAGAGAGGATAACACCGACTGGATCAGAGTAAATCTTCCGCCTATGGAAAGGCAATTTGCCTTCCAAATTGAAAGCTTTTTAAGGAATTTATCTTCCACAACAGACCATGAAGCTTTTTTCTTCTTGTTACCACCAACGGGAAGCCCCAGATAAGTAAAAAGAAACGAAGAAGCCTTACACTTTAACATAACAGCCATGTTATTGGCCTCCGCCTCCGAAACTCCAATACCAAAAAGATTGCATTTGGATAAATTTATACGCAGTCCTGAAACATCATGAAAGCAATTAAGAATATTAGTAAGAGTTACTAAATTCTTACGGGACCATTTACTACAAATTAAAGCGTCGTCCGCAAATTGAAGGAGAGAAAGATTCCGATTAGACTTTGCAAGCCGAATGCCCTTGAACAGCCCCTGATTGCAAGCAGTCCTGATCATAAGCTGTAAGACCTCCCTCACAAGCAAAAAAAGGAACGGAGAAAGAGGATCTCCTTGCCTTAGCCCCCTTTTAATGTAGAACTCATCAGAAGGCGTTCCATTTATCAAAATGGAAGTAGAAGCAGATTTCAAACAAGCACTAATCCATTTGATCCATTTCTCTCCAAACCCCATTTGCTTCATAGTATGAAAGAGAAAATTCCAGTTAACCGAATCGTAGGCCTTTTCAAAATCCACCTTGAAAAGAAACATTTTCATTTTCTTCTTTTTGGCGTGATTTACAATTTCATTTGCTATCAAACAACCATCCAACATTTGCCTTCCCGGGATGTAGGCGGATTGATTGCCACTGACAAGCTTACTCATAACCTTCACCAATCTATTAGAAAGAAGCTTTGCAATTATTTTGTACATGCAACCAAGTAAACTGATGGGCCTATAGTCCGAGATATCCAAAGGATCAATTTTTTTAGGAATTAAAGCAATAAAAGAAGCATTACATCCCCTGGTTATCCTGCCCGTTTTTTCGAAATAAGTAATCGCATCAACTATTGACCTGCCAATTACTGGCCAAAACTTCTTAATGAAATTAAAATTTAGGCCATCAGGCTTGGGAGCTTTCGACCCATTGCAAGACCAAGCAGCCTCCTTTATTTCCAAAGCAGAAAAAGGCAATTCCAAAAAAGCCGCATCATCAAACGATAATTTTGAGAAAAGAGGGCTGATGAACTTTGGTCTAAAGGAGCAAGGTTCTTTGAATCTATCAGCAAAGTGCTGTAAGAAAGCACTTTTGACGACCGAAGGATCCGAGTTCCAAACCCCGTTGCAAATAATCCCTTTAATTTTATTCCTTCTCCAACGATGATTAACAACATTATGAAAAAAACTTGGAATTTTCATCCCCTTCTAAAGCCCATTTAGAACTTGATTTTTGTTGAAGATCCAACTTTGCTCGATTTTCCAAAAGCAACAGTTCAAAAATCCAATCATCTCTTTTTTTGGCATTCAACACCTGAAATACCCCCCTTTTCAGCTTTAGAATCCCAATCTAACAAGGCTTTAAGAATCTCATCTTTCCTTTTTGATTCGTTAGCTAAATTTTTTTTGACCAAATTTTTAAGTCTTTCTTTAGAGCTTTAACCTTCTCCTTTAAGACAAAATCAGCAGCCCCAAGGAAAGAGCTAGACAACCAAGAAGAAAGGACCGATTTTTGAAAATCGTCAATACCCAACCAAGAGTTAAAAACTCTAAAAGGTTTAGGCCCCATAAAACAATCATTTACTTTCAAAAGAATAGGGCAATGATCTGAAATAGATCTATGTAAAACCTGCACATAAGGATCCTTCTAAATAGAGAAAACGTTAGAGGTTACCAGAAAGCGATCAAGCTTGCTCATCTTAGAACCATCCTTGCTAAATCGAGTGAACGTCTGCCGCAAAAATTAATATCAAGAAGCCTAGAAGAAAAAATAAAATTGTTGAATTCTGAAGCCTCTTTAGAGTAAAAAATAGATACCATTCTTTCTTCAGGATAGTGAACCGCATTGAAATCCCCCAGAATCACCTAGATAACATCCGAGGCACTTTGAATCGCCGATCTGAGGTCCTCCCAGACTCTTGCCTTTTGCGTTTGAGCTCGAGGATTATAGACATTAATAAGACCAACTTTCTTATCCACATTTTGCCAAGAACCAACCGCCCCACAGAAATGGTCACCCTTTATTTCTGACTCCTTAGAGAAGACACTATCATCCCAAGATAAAAGAATGCCCCCTGAACGACCAGAAGCACTCACAAAGACATAGCCGAAGCTCCTACATCCCCAAATTGACGCAAACCAAGCATCTGAGAAGCTATCACATTTCGTTTCCTACAAACCTAACACAGGACACTTCTCTTTTTGCATAAGATCCTTTATATTGCCAGTCTTTCCATTGGCTCTTAGCCCACAGTAGTTTAAAGAAAGAATCTTCATAAGAAACTAGAAAAGACCCAAAAAAACCACCGGTGATCAGCGTAAAGAAACACCTTGCGTCCCGCTTTCAGCTCCCCTTGCTTTCTCCTCATTGTAATGAACTCCGATAGCGCTTCCAATCACCTCCTTTGACTCGGCCACAACATCAACAGAGATATGCTGAGAGCTATGGTGTTAAACCCCACAATGCAAAATATAAAAAGTAATGAAAAACAAACAAGTGATGAAGAACCAGAAGACCAATGAAGACATCAAGGCAGAAACAACTAAGTCTGGATTCGACCATTGGATCGATGGACAGACTAACCAGAGGATCGATGGAAAGAACAACCAGAGAACCGATGGACGAAGTTAGACCATTGGATTGATGAAAAGAACAACCAGAGAACCGATGGACGAAGTTAGACCATTGGATTGATGGAAAGACCAACCAGAGGATCAATGAACATTGGATCGATGGACGAAGTTCAACCAGAGGATCGATGGATGATGCGATGGAAAGAAGCATTCTCATCGATGCTCTGGACAGACAAACACTTAGAAGATTTTYTAAGTATTCATYCAAGCGTGCAATGAAGATTTGAAGATAAGGATGAAATCATCACATTGATAATGACGGCTGAAGATGACGAATCAAAAGCTGGAATTATAGTTTATCTTGTTAATAATGCTTATCCATGTAAAAGATAAATTTTATTTGTTAGCTAGACTATTTGCTAGAAAGTAGCAATATATAGTTATCTTAGTATTAACCAACTAGTATAAATAGATGATTAGGCCTACTGTAATCCAAGTCTCTTTTACCTTTTTCATATCATTATTTATAAAGTAACCTTCGAAGCTCAAAACTGTTCTTGAATGTTCTTATTTTATCTTTGAGTCTTCATAACTTTCTTCGTAAAATCACTATAATTTGGTTATTCATAACTAGATTATTAGTGTTATTGAGAGATCTGGGATCAACAATTGGTATCAGAGCCTATTGATTGATTATCCAATCAAACGATCATTTAAAATCTCTCAATATTTTAATCTTCTTTCTCATCAAAAATTCTTTGTTCTTCTCAAAATTTTTTCAATGGCCAACTGAAATTCAGCATACAATGTTGGCTCCCTCACAAAGCCGCCAACTCTTCAAAGAGAGGAATATCCTCAATGGAAAATCAGAATGGTAAACTTTCTGGAGGGTATGGACAGGAATCTCCTGCGATCCATATAGGAGGGTCCTTACATCCCCCAAACTCCAGTTCCAAGAGTTCCAGGAACAAGTACCACAGCTGAAATTCCAGCATATTACATGCCAAAAGATGAAAGAAATTGGGACGAAGATGATAAAGAAAGAGTCGAAACTGACAGAAAGGCCAAAAGATTGATAATCATGGCCYTGCCCAATGAAATCTTTCAATCCCTTAATACATGCTCCACTGCGAAAGAACTATGGGACGAATTGGCAAGTCAACTGGAAGGAGGAGCAAAGACAGAGAAAAATCGTAGAGCATAATGTCTCAACAATTACACCAA
>NC_037532.1:23360314-23368316 GCF_001531365.2 Cynara cardunculus var. scolymus | reverse complement strand
TGAAGCTAGAGCAGTCTTCACACATATATAGACAGACTTGTAATAACTGAATATCGCTTCAGATCACGTACTCGCCGGTCTCTAATCTTCAGTTTCAGTCTTCGACGTTTGCTAAAGGTTCTTTGGTGTGAGTGTTGTCTTCGTGAAGTATTGTTGTTTCTGAAAGATTTACAAAGCAAGTTCTTCAGCGATCACTGAACATACTCAGTGAAGATCGCTGGAACTGAAAATACAGAAACACAAATACAACGTGAAAGAGAAAAAGGATTATCATCAAATCACTGAGAGAGAGGATCAACAGAGTGACATATACCCTTATCTAGCTATCAGCATTTCAAATTCAGGTTTGGTTCTCTGTTTTCCTGTGATCGAATTTTTTACAGTTAAGGGGATATAATATGCATTAATTAGTGTTATGATATGTAATTATTCAAACTAAGGGCATGTTTGTTTTTTCAAAATTACCTCTTAGTACCTCTGAAGTTTGATTCGTTCAGACGTTTGTGTATTAAAAGTGTTTTTTTTAATAAGAGCTTAAAAGCTCTAAGGAGTGTTGGTTCATAGATTCTTAAGGAATCTGATGGAATCGGACTGTTGAATTCTATTAATAAAATTTCATTCCTTCGTTTGGTTCATTCTTTTTCACAAAAGGAATCTTCAAACTTCTACAAATTCCACAAATAAAGATATTTAACATTCCTTAACAATTACATGGTATTTTGATGGAATAGAATTCCCTATTTTCATAATACCAAATATGCCCTTAACCCAATATACCTTAATCTCATAAAACCCAATATGATCATCGTCGACCACCGTCGATCTGAACCACCGTCGACCATCGCCATCCGAACCACCACCAACCACTACCGATCTGAACTACTGCTGATCTGAACTACCGCCGATCACTACCGATCTGAACCACCGCCAACAACTAGCAATCTGAACCACCGCCAACAACTAGCGATCTGAACCACCGTCAACCACCGTCGATCTGAATCACCACCAATTTGATACACAGTCAATCTGAACCACCGGCAATTACCGTCATCTGAACCACCATGAACCACCACCGATCGGATACACCGTCGATCTGAACCACTTGCAATCACCTCCGTCTGAACCACAATGGACCACCACCGATCTGAACCACCACCAACTACTACCGATCCGAACCACCACCAGCCACTGCCGATCTGAACCATCGTCGACCATCACCGATCTAAACAATCCATTGCTGATCTAAACCACCCCCAATCTGAACCACCGCCAATCTGAACCACCGTTGATCTAAACCACATCTGACCACCGCCACCTGAAGCACCACGTACCACCACCGACCTAAACCACTGTCGACCACCGTATGAATCACCGCCAGACACCGTCGACCACCAACGATTTGAACAACCATTGATCTGAACTATTGTCGCCACAACTGATCTGAACCACCGCTAACCACCTTCACTGCGGACAAACATCGATCTGAACCACTGCTAACCACTTATCTGAACCACTACGAACCACCACCATCGACCACCACAGATTTGAACCATCGTCGACCACGTTGATTTAGTAACGTTGTTTGGCTTATGGTTATATTTGGATTATGTATTTTTTTATTGTTTTACATATTACATAATTTTATTAAAGTATCTGTTAGTTTTAAAAAATTAAAATTTTCAAAAAATGGTATTTTGATCATGTACCAATATTTCATTCAAATTACAAAGCTACATTATGTGAACCAAACAAATAGATTCCAATTTCTTAACAGATTTCATTCCAATGTTTGCCAACCAAAAAGGTGGTCAAACCTGACAAGACCCATTCCAGTTTCTTAAAAGTTAAATTCCTTTTGACAGATTTCATTTAATCCAAAAACATTTTGTGAATCAAAACATCACCTAAATGTCCTCTGAAATTTTTAAGTGGTAAACGTACCCCTTAATATCTCTTAATCCTAATTCTACCTCTATCAAATGGCTCATATTTTAGGGGTTGGAAGACATTGATTATACTTTTGTAAAAAACTGTTTATCTTTTATATTTTTACATTAGTTTGACCGATTCAGATTTCAGACTTCAGACGTAAAAACAAACGGTCTTATTGATCCAGATTTCAGACTTCAACATTACTTCTTATAAATCATAAGAGAAATCAGACTATAGACTTTAACACCTTTTAAAAACAAATGTCACCTAAATTACTTTGTCAACCTCATATGCTACGTGTAGGTGTTACAGATGGTTACTTATTATAAAATATACACATATTCTTGCTTAAAAATCATCTTTTACACTTGAAGTACTACTTATTAATGCATATTACTTAAAATTTAAGATTGGAAGTAAATTGTGCGTAAGTACAACTTATTAAGCCCCATGAATTTGCATAACTAACTGTAGATAAATATAATCTTATACAAGATAAAATTCTTGTTTTAAACATAAAATCTAAAATATAATTAGAATAATTATTGATTCTAACATAATACTTAGTTATTATCTCTATAAAAATTATATTATTAAAAAAAATTACTTCGTCACTAAATCTAAATTAAATTATAATAAAAATTGAATTAAGGAAATTACAAAAAAAAATGGGAACTTTTATATTTTTATTAATTTTTATGATATCTTTAAATTTATATTTTATCAAGAAAAACAATATTGATTGCTCAAAACCACATAAATTTGTATTATAACATCGATAGAGACCAAAAAAATAAATTGAAACATTGAAGTCAAGATATATATCGTTGCATTGCACGGTTACCCTTTCTAGTTATTAATAATACACATATTCTTGCTTTCAATTAAGAATGATATACAAGCAATATAACATTTATTGTTAGATAATATCTTATATATATATATATAGAGAGAGAGAGAGAGAGAGATTGTTTCAAATACAATTTATCGCATTTGTACAACCAATGCAACCCAATAAATTGAGATATTTATGAAAATGATGAGAGTTCATTTATTATAATTTGAATATTTATGGAAGATGAATATGGTTCATTATTTATGATCAATACTTTATATTAGGAAACAATCAAAAACTTGTATGAAATCACATATTAATCAAATGAAATGGACGGTTGAGATTGGGTTGTATTAGTTGCATAAATGACAATGGTTGTATAACAACCAACCCCCTCTCTCTCTCTCTCTCTCTATATATATATATATATATATATATATATATTATATATATATATATATATATATATATAATAAAGGAATATAAAAGTGATTATTTCGTAACATAATCTCCACCGTGTGATAAGCACTTAATCCCTCAATCATGAATGAACGCGTTAACTTGTTGTATTGTTGTGTTGGATCCATATTGGATGCTTCACTCATCATATATATCCTATACATTTTATATATAATTTAATAAATGATTTAAATTATTGTTTATATATATATATATATATATGTTGGTTTCTAATAAGAAAAAATAAATTAATAGCTAAAATAAATAGAATTTAAGTTTATGAATGTTAGAAAATAAAATGTTATAATCTTTAAAGTCCAAGGAAATGTTGGGTTATGGTATTAAACTCAGAGGATTTAAGTTATAATCCTGAACATGATCTAAATAAAACGGTGTAGATTGGGTGTTTCAAAATCTTATCTTTTAAAGTCGTGAGTTTTTTTTCCGATAATTGTTGATTCATGAATTACTGTCTCCATCGTACCCACACTAACTACAACCGGTGAATTTTTATTTGAGTAATGCACCTTTTCTTCCTTGTGTTGCTAGGCACAAAACTTGGAGAAAAACCAATGATCACATGTATTTGTAGAACGTAAGAAAAAATTTCTAAATCAAGGATTTCTTTAAAACTCATACCATAGCTTGTGTCCATGTTGTACTATAAAGCATTTGACCTTAAGTTCTAAAAGGAACTTATAAGGTTTTTGATAATACCGATTAAGAGGAAGGATCAGAAGAGAAATCGTCAAAATAAGAAAACAATAAACAGTCAAATCACATGTCACATGTGAACAATATGTAATTTAAATGCAATTATGGAACATGGTCGATGCAAAACCCAGACCACGACCTCTTATTTGGAATCACATGTGATTCGGTCATTTTCAAGTTCTCTTATTTGATTGTTGTTTTCGTATTAATCTAACTCTACTCATTGGTGTTAAATTATTTTTAGAGTTAATTACGAATTTGGTCCAAATGTGGGATATCAAAAATTATGACTAACGTCCTTATACTCGATAAATTATGGATATGGTCATTATAATTGTCATTTTTTTTATAACTATGGTCCCTCTCATTAACAGGAATTAAAAAAATCCATTAACTCCCTTTAACTTAGTGGTAGAAACACCAAAATCCCATGATCTGTCTTTTCCCAATTTGTTTTTTTGTCTTTCTCCAATTAAATATAAAAAATAAAAAATAAATTATATATACAACACACATAGAGGCCATGAGAACACCTTCATGGCCCATCTCCATCTCCAAAAAAAATCCTACAAATCTATCATAGAATTAATGATATGTTAGAATATGGTATTGGGCATCATGGAGATGTGAGATTAGTGATGACCAAACCGGTTTAGATTGTCGAAGGATCGGAATAGGGACCTGTAAAGGACCGGGTTATAGGACCGTCGATTGGGACAGGTTGCTGTTTTGGAGGGTTTCGAGGAACCCGCCCGACTAGGACCGGTAATGTCATTTGATACCTATTTTAAAACGGTAAATTGTTTCATACACGTTGTTGTGTACACATAATAGATTTATTTGTTCAAGACGGTTTAAATATTTGTAAACCCAAAATAGATAAGTTTAGATTTATGTTACGGCGAATTTTCACAAAGGGTAAGAAAATGAATGTAGAATATATAAAATATTGCAAATATGTTTTTTTATTAACCTGGATATCCAACCCGCTATGCGAACCGACTAATCCCAGAGCAACTACCTGCTTTGCAGATAGCTCGGAGTCACCGCATTTGAACCTCCGTGGCCACAATGGAATTTTTATTTCTTCTTGGATTTGAACCTAGGACCTCTTGGTACTTTTGACCTTTGGAGTCAAACTCAAACCAATCAGGTGCCACCCTTGTGGTTTAAAGATGTTGGTTTTAATGCTTTGGGACCGAGGTTCGACATGCCTGTTCGATAGAATTCGACTTATTTTATGATTGGAAATTTGATAAAACAAAAAAAATTATATTTTTTTCATTTTATAAACACCATTATCCGCAAATTGATTGGGTCGTGGTTGAAGGATTGTACGATATTTTAGGCGATTTTAAAGATGCAACAACATTTTTATCCGATATTTAATTATCCAACAAGCCATTTACTTTTAAACTAATTATATATTTTGGCAAGTAAGATTGGACAATACGAAAATCATCACCATTGAGGAAGGTTGATGAGTTCAATGAAAAAGAAATTGTTAAAATATTTTATAATCATCTCATTTGCTTTTCTTTGTGTTGCGGCGTTAAACGTATTTAAAAGTTATTGGTGTTGAAGTTTTAATTACACAAATATGTGTGGCCTTTGGTTTAGATATGGCTACGGATAATTCTTTTTCAACAGAACAAAAACGTTTGTTCAATCGTAATTTTCAAGATTTATTTGATCATTATAAATATTTTTATAAGGGGAAACCAACAACAAAGTTTTTCAAGTCGTGGATTTGCGGGTTCTAGTTCTTCTAGTGGTCATCGCCAAAGTCGGAAGAGTTGATGACTAATTTAATGAACGAGGTTTTAAATGAATCAAGTAAAAAAGTAGATTTGATAACGATTTTGGTGAACTAAATATGTATGTACATACTAACTTTATGGCCGTAAGCCTTGCAAATGATGTCGAAGATATTTAAAAAATTGATCTATTAAATTTTTTGAAACAAAAGCAACCTCAATTTTCGGTTTTGGCATGCATGGCACGTGATATACTAACAATCCAAGCTAGTACCGTAGCTTCGGAGTCCGCTTTTCTCCTAGTGGCAGAATCATTTCGATACGTCGGACAAGACTAAGTCCAGAGTTTGTGCAGTGTTGCATCTGTTTGAATGATTATTTGGATAGCGTTGATAAAATTCAACACACGACATCGTTAAAGGTGAAGATTGAAGTGGTGAAAGAAAATTTGGAAGAAAATGAAATTGTCATGGGACTAAGCACGCCGCCAACTACCGATACCGATGGCATTTACTCATAATATGACGATGATGAGGAACTCGACATTAATGACCTTGGTGACCAAGAGGCTATTGTCTATTGGAAGAATTCAAGAGACCAGAACTCTTCAAATCAATCCGACATGGAATACCGATGATGATTGATGAATAAGTGTATTTTCAAATAATCTATATATCTATATAAAGCAAAATCTTTAAAAGATGATGTGGCATCTCCAAATCATGATATTGCCTCCTTACTTATTTCATAATTTATGCTTAATTTTTTTCTTTCTTTCGGAACCATTTTCTTAATTTATTTATTACCTTCTGATTGTCTTAATTTATTGATTACCGATTAATTGTCTTAATTTATTAATTAAGACATTAATTTTTTTGACTTATTAGTACCCTAATATGTTTATGTCAGTTTTATTTTTTTCTCCATAACCCAATTGTCTTAATTTATTAATCACCCATTAGTTGTATTAATTTATTAATTAAGACAAGACATTAAATGTCTTAACTTATTATTAACCTAATGCAATTATCTTCCTTATCACCGTCTTTTCTTCTCCGAACACATGATTTAGCTCCGTCTGTAACTTGATTTCCTGTCAAGATCCGTATGAGAAATCATATATAAAGGAACCATGTAAGAGTTTCTTTCCACACTTTTCTATCAAATGTGTTTCTCATTTCTCTCCGCACACCAAACCTACGCTCAAAAACATACGAATCAAAAATCTATGATTGTGATTACTAATTTAGGTCATTATTTGTTGTGAAAATATATGTTAGAACTTTTTGTCTGTTTTTGTCTGCTCGATTTATAAAATATGTAACGATTGGGATGGAGTTGTCCAAAAGACGTATATGCTAATGTCTTACCACTGTTAAGTCAACTTAACTTTTTATCTTGAATTGATTTCTTTTTTTTTTTCCCTCTCTCTTTTTACCTCTATATTTTTTCCATAGAAGGGAAGGGTTGTTAGTACACCAAGACAAAAATGAACTCAAGTTTTACTTGGGCTAGAAAATATTAGATATAACAAACAAAAAGATAAATCAAGATAGGCTCCGGTGATTATGATTTTGTGTTTAATAACATAAGCAAATATCAAGTGCAGGATATATATACAGAGAGAGAGAGGAGCGATGAAATGTAAACCACCCAATTTGTACAAACCGTGCAAACCACCCTCATCCGTCGATTTCATTGTTTAATTTTATGAAATTTTTCATGAAATTGTTTAATCTTGTGAAATTGTTTCATATAATACTTTTTTTAATGAAGTTGTTTCATATATGGTTATGAAATTGTTTCATATAATAGTTAATGAAATTTTAATGAATCTATTTCATGTATTTCTCTAAAATTAAAATAATGAAGATGATAATATCTATGATTAACACTCTCTACAATAGAAATAATTAATCAACCTCTCACAATTACAAAAAAATGAACAAAATGAAAAATTATGATTGGTTAAATGAGATTTGTATGGTTTGTACAAATAACTTGGTTTGCAAAGTAAACCTCATATATATATATATATATATATATATATATATATACTATCTTATAAAGCATTTGGCTAAAACTTTTAAAAACTCTTAAACCCGTTCATCCCTATCCGATTTCATCCCATATCTGAATTCGTGTAACTAACTACAAATAAACACAATCAAATACAGGATAAACTAATTTTAAATATAAAAAATATAAAATATAATTAGTATAATCATTAAATTCTAATAGAATACTTAATTATTATCTTTATAAAATTTATAATATTAAACCAAAAATAAATTGTTTTTTATTA
>NC_037532.1:23354815-23359074 GCF_001531365.2 Cynara cardunculus var. scolymus | reverse complement strand
GCTTTCTCAAAATCACATAAAGCCATATTATAACATTAACTGAGATAAAGAATAAAATGAAATATTAAAATCACGATGTATATCGCTGCATTGCGCGAGTACGCTTCTAGTAACCCAAAATCACGTGGTCTCTTCTCAAAGCTAGAAAGTGTTTTATTATTTTTTCTATTCATACTCGTTCAATTGGAAGTATTGATCCTATTTTGAAAAAAATCGAAATTTCATCTCTTTTTTCTCATGCTTCTCTGACTTCAATATTTACAATTGATTTTTGATATTCACATTTAAGATCCTTTAATTAGGTTACTTCAACCAACTCATGTTCTCTCTAGTAATTGCTCTTTTAACTCTCATTATTTCTCTATGTTCGATTATAATTTTTCATTTTTGCTTCACGGTACACCTCTATGATAATCTCTCTATTAATCTTTCAATTCTTCCTTTCTATTCAGTTATAATTTTATGAAGGCGATTTGCATTTGTGTTGATTTGAGGCGTTATTCAATAAAACAAATCATGGTATGGGTTTTTATTTATGTAAGTACAGTATTTCGTCTTTTAGTCGGAGACATTCACACTAAAGTTGGAATTATGTAGGCATATAAATATTTTTTTGTGTGGATAAACACATATGAATCATTTGATGAAATAAGGTAACATTGTTTAAGCATAATAATCTCTCAATTCCTTTTCTCTATTCAGTTATTGTGGAGGTGATTTGCATTTTTGTTGATTTGAGGCGTCATCAAGAAGATAAATATGATATGGGTTTTTGTTGATGTAAGTATAATATTTCGTCTTTTAATTGGAGACATTCACACTAAAATTGGAGTTATGGATGCATATAAATTTTTTTTGTGTGTGGAGAAAGTGACATGAATTCTTGATGAAATAAGATAAAAAAAAACTTTAAGCATATGTAAAACATAAAAAATAAATATCTTTTGGTTTGTTTATCCATGAACTTGATCAACGTTATGTTAGAATATTTTTGCATTGATGCTAGAAGTATGTATCAAGAAATATGGTTTATGATTTTTTTCAGATCGGTAATCTTTCATATGGTTTTCAAGATATCGATATCGATTGGTCTATTATGATTTTTCCCTTCTTTAGCATTGGGCTTGAAAATTATTTTCAAATATTTTTAATTCTTAATCTTACTTTCTATTATTTTTGAGGAGTGTATTACGAATAGAAAGGGAAATGCTCATTTATATTTGCTAAGGATGTTAGTTTTTCCGTCATCTACAAGTAGATGAACAACATTGTACATACCGACCTACCGTTAGATCATCTAAATGATATCAACTTAACTTAGTTCGTCAAAAAGTATGTGTGTCATCAATACTTATAGTTTGAGGTCATTTTATTATAATATATAAAATGTTTTTTCATCAATGTTTGCTCATTTTTTTTTTTTTTTTTTGCGTTTTTTACCTAGCAAAAAGTTGCAACGAAAAAAATAGTGAAATAATGTCTGACAACAACCGATAAATGGTTTTAGAAGCCCACTTTGAGCCCATACAACAATAAAACCTTAGAAGTCAATTCTACTTGATGGATGCATGGTACCTCCTTCTATGTCGAATAGATATCAGACTATCTTTTAGTCTAAACATGTATAAAATTTATCTTTTAATCTTTTTTACCAACCATGTCTACAACGTGCATTAAGGTAGAGAATAAGTATATATTGGTTGTAATTTACACTCAATTATCACCAACTACTATTGGAACCATGCTTCTACTGACAATCAACAAGAGTCCAGACTTTTGATGGCTTACACCTTCTAAAACATGTATTTACATGTATGTCATTACATTTATTAACATTTCACATTATCCTATAACTAATTATCAATAAATATTACACATATCTCTTCACACATAATAGTCGTCTATTGTTGATTTTTGGGTCACGCTTGCTTGAACAATTAACCATACTTAATGCTGATAAACATATTCATCATCAATCATACAAACAATACATAAATTATTCACACTCCCGTCGTTATTATTACTCATTTTATTTAATTTTACAACTTTATTTCTAAATAAATTTATCTCTCTTTATATATACACATGTATGTACATATATATATACACTAGATTCGATCCCGTGTATTATACGGGGTAATTTGAAAAAATTAAATCATGTCCGCAACTTATCTTACAGATATGAATGATAATTGAAAGTACGATACTATTTCAGACTTGTACTCTTGAAATGATTCTGAAAAATAACTCTAAAAAGTGACTCTAACTTGAATTTAGAAATGAAACTATATCAAGAATTAGTTAAAATGAAGTTAACCCTAAATAAAATTAAATTTAGAAATGAAACTATATATCAGTAAATTGAATTTTAACTTAGCAATAAATTTAGAACGACTCTTTAGGCTTGTATTCTTGAAATAACTCTTAAGTATAACTCTGAAAAATGACTTTAGATTTGGACTTGTACTCTTGAAATAACTCTGAAGTAAAACTATTCAGACTTCAGAGCTCTTTATAATCAAGAAAAGTCAACTTTTGTCGACGTCCGCCACAAATCCCCCACAAATCAATCACTGAATTTAAAAATAAAATAAAATTTTATTTCTACAACTTTACCAACGGATTTGTAACGGATTTTTTTTTACTTATTTAATACTATCACAAATCCGTCGGAAATCCGTCACAAAATTGGTCTAATTTATTTAAATAAATTAATTAGCGTTAATTAATTAAAATTTACGACGGATTTTAATTGATTTTTATATTTAATTATACTCCGTCGGATATGTTTAAGAAAACTTTTTTTTATTTTTTTCCCTTCCAAAAAATATGTTTAAAAAAAATCCGACGGATTGTAATTTTCTAATAAAAAGTTATATTTCGTCGGAATTTATTTAAAAAAATACATGTTTTATAAGAAAATTTTTAATAAATTCCGACGGAATATAATTTTTTATTATAAAAATTATTTGTCGAAAATTTTGAACTTCTTTTAAATATATATTTTTGGAAGGAAAAAAATATAAATAAACCTTTTTTTAACATACCGACAGATTTCAGACGGAATTTGCATTTAACGGCGGGAGGTTTTCCAACGGCAATATCCGTTGGATAGTTGTTTTTTCTACGGATTTCCGACGGATTTTGCCGTCGGAAAAAACACATTTTTTTAGTAGTGATCAATCAAATGGGAATTGAACTGTTAATGTAAATTGTGTCTAGATACGTTCAAATGAATCTAATTGAACCACTAACGTAAATTGTGTCTAGATACGTGTTTAGGCTGGAAAACAAGAAAACCACATCACCAGAAGATGACACGTGTCACCCAAGTTACTTATTAATTATAAGTATATATATATATATATATATATATATATATATATTAAAATTTCACTAATTAAATTTTATTAACCTTTTCGAATTATTTGAATATTATTTGTTGATAATTCTATTAACAACTAACATATATTTATATAGACAATGTTCTGATCGTTAACCAAAGTACGCATGCTACTGTACAACACGCAGTTCCCACACTAGTTTTATAATGTATTAAAAAATCTATCATAAAAAAATTTAAAAAAAATAAAAAGAAAATATTTTTTAATTGTCGGACCGGGACCGGTTATACTTCACCTTAATTGGGCTCTTCATTTTCGATCGGGACCGGTTATTACCGGCACTGTTGAAGCCCGGGAAGGGTTTTTGGCCATCACTATGTAAAATTGCCAAAGCATGACCATCTAGAAAAAGTAGGGCAACAAAAATAACAGAAGTTTCATTGGCACATTATCATCCTAACTATGGGTAAATCTCAACTTTTTTAGAATTCAAGGATTTAAAACACATTAAAGATGAATTTTTGTTAAGGAATTGGGTCTTGTGAGAATTCACAAGTACTCGGATAAACAATATAAGATCAGGTTAATAGATTATTTTTCTTGAGCAATATTTCGACATTTATTATGTCTTACTCAATGATAATCTCAATTCACACTTAAGCTTAAAGAAAATGGTAATGGTTAGTACTTTCAATCCAAAAATAAATGTACCTTTAATAGACTAGAAGCGTACTCGCGTAATGCAGCGAGATACATCGTGATTTTAATATCTCATTTTATTCTTTATCTCAGTCGATGTTATAATATGGTTTTATGTGATTTTGAAAAAACGATGATGTTTTTATTTTTGAATAAAATATATGTTTGAGGATATCATAAAAATTTGACAAAAATATATCGATATTAGTATCAAAT
>NC_037532.1:23346979-23353645 GCF_001531365.2 Cynara cardunculus var. scolymus | reverse complement strand
TAATTTATTTTTTATTATAATTTAATTTAAATTTAATAATGAAATAATTTATTTTTGATTTAATAATATAACATTTTATAAAGATGATAATTAAGTATTCTGTTAGAACTCAATGATTATCCTAATTATATTTTAGATTTTTTATATTTAAAATCAGATGTTTATCTGCAATTAGTTACACGAATTCAGATATGGAGCTTTAATAAGTTGTACTTACCCACAATCTACTTGTAATCTTGAGTTTTAAGTAATATGCATTAATAAACAATACTTTACGCATAAAAAAATAGTTTTTAAGAGTTTTAGCCAAATGCTTCATAAGGTAGTATAGATAACAGTACCAGAAGTTATTGAGCATTCATTGGATGTTTATAGAACCGAAATGGAAGTAAAGTCTAGAAGATGATTTATAATCTGAGTTCATGTCTAACTTTACGAAGGCTTGGTTCAAGTCTAACCATCAGAAGGCGTTTTTTTTCTAGAGTGAAGACCTTCTAATACAAAAACCTTATGAACCAATCAAGTGTTGAAAAACTTCACAATCTCAAAAGAGATTGTTTTTTGAAACAGACTCAGACTTGGCATATTCAAAAAGTTATGGCTTACTAAACCATGGCCCCTACAAGGGGACGTAGCCTCCTTGACCCCACCCTATGACGAATTGTAGGTTCTAGTTAGCTTATACAAATACACTGTGCACGTCATAACCCATATTTTAGCTTAACTATTAACCCTTCATTCTATGAATCCAATTACACAAAATGGACTTATGATTCACTAAAATCACTTCCTGATAAAAATATTATATGCTTGAAAGAGAAATCACATCACAAGATTATGCGTCTCTGTGTTCATGGGACAACAACTGGGTTCAATTGGCCAAAAAACATTGATCAAGTTCAGGTTAAGTAAAAGTTGAACACATAGAACCAGTACATGTACCTCAAAATCAGATTGAATGCACATTATGTTAGGGGTATCCAGATCAGCTTTTTGTGAACCTTAACTAAGTTAACACTAAGACTTGTATGACTTGGTATATGAGACTATCAAGACCACATCCTTTTCTTGTTTTCTTTCTCTTTGATTCCTTGAGTTGGATTGGTTGTTCTACCATGAGGGACGGCCCTCCGATTTGACGGCGTAGGTTTATCAACCGCCCTTGTCGGAGGAGCTCTAGGGAGAGGTTTATCTGATTTCCTTCCCTTCTTGTCATTGTGATCATAAGTTAACGGTATGACAACATTCTCCATCTCACTATTTCTTGGCAACCTCTTCCTTTTCATTTCAATCCCACCACCACCATGAGAATCGCTTCTCTTTGGCAGACTTGGCCTGTTGTAAGTAGACATCCGTTGGCAGTTCATGGCGTTAGAACTCTTTAGAATGTGTTGTTCTGCTTCATATGTGAATCCGTCTCTTGAACCAATACTGTGTTTGCCTTCAAAGGGTGTGGATCGCATGGACATTCGCCTTTCTTGCTCTTTAACCTTCTCTTCAAGCTCCTTAATCTGTCATTCTTGCAAATGTATATCGTTAGCACATTCACACCCTCTTTAATGTAATGCTATAACATTTGCTTTGGTGGATGTCTCTAAACTCTTTGAAATCAAATTCACAAAGGAATGAAGCAAGATTTTCGGTCTCTGGTGTAATCGCTTAAAAACCGTTTACCAACACAAACTAAGTTAGCGCTTACCGGGTATGAGTCACGACTCTTAGTTACCTAACCAGGGGTATGATTCTCGGTCGATGAAATGGCATAGTAGAAGCATCTCTTACCAATAAGCACTAACCGGGTAAGAGTCACACCCTCACTTACCGGGTAAGATTCTCGGGGCCGTTTACCAAACACTTAACCGGTAAGCGCTTACCGGTAAAATTCAACACTATCATTAACTTAACCGGTAAGATTTTAGTTCACGAAAACGACATTGTATGCAACAATTTACCTGGTAAGCGCTTACCGTGGTAAAAGTCATCACCCTCACTTACCGGGCAAGACTCTTTTCCTTGCCTCGCTCTTACCGGGTAAGATTCTTGGTCCTTACCACATTCATCCGGTAAGGTAATGTGACTCAGTAATCTCTTACCCAAGTAAGCGTTTGGTAAAGGCCATCATCTCTGACCGAGTAAGCATCTCTTACCCTGTAAGAGGCAATAACGAGCCGTTTACTTGCTTACCCAGGTAAGCGCTTACCAGTAAATTTAACACTATCATTTACTTGTCCAGTAAGAGGCAGTAAGTGTATAGTAAACAACTCCTCATGAGTATTCATCTTGGAAGGCACAACAGTTTCAGGATTATCGAAAGACATAGAACCAATGATGAAACAAGTTTGACCTTCTGATGGAGTAAAGTGGAATCAGAATCTTGTTCCTGTTTTTTCAACTTCCTTTCAAGTTGGTCAATCTGAAAAAAGAAAACAGAAACTTTGTTTATTTCCCATTCTGCAGATTCTTAAATAAAATATTCTCCAAGAGCATAACTCCTAATGACCTTTTGCTGAAGGGTGTTGGAGTAAGACTTTGACTCTTGAACCTGTGTCTGCAGTTTGTGTTCAAGATCTCTAACCTGCAGTCCAGATTCTGAGTTGATCAGTATTTCAAAATATACCTATTTGAAATAAAAAATGCCAGAAAAAACCAAACTGACCCAGTAAATCTCACTCGAAAGTAGGGTCTAGGGAGGTGAGATGGATGCAGACCTGGCCTCTACCTTTAAAGAGTAGAGAGGCTGTTTGTGCAAGAGTGTGAGCAAACATGCCAAGAAATGTCACCAAATACCTTTTGTTGGAACGGTATAGCATCAGACTTCTCTCGTCCTCTAAGTTTGCTCTCGAGCTCCTTAACCTTTTACAACAGATGAAATCGACATCAGTAAGACTGTAACTTAGATGGGTTTTAAATGGTAAGAGCATCTCTAGTAGATTCTATATAATTTCTCTAAAATAGAGATGCAGAAATAAAATCTCTTAAAAGAATTACACAGCTTCTTTATTCAAGAGATTTCAACATTAGTTATATTACTCCCTCCGTCCCAAAATAACTAAATAAGTGTCTACAATGGAAAAGGCATACAGTTCTATGAATGTGTACTTATTACATTTTTTAATGAACAAGAAGACAATTCTGCCCTTAATTATAGGGAAATATATTTTCTCCATCATAATTAATGGTAGAATAAAAAAGTAGACATTTACTTTTGAAGTGGGCACTTATTTTGAAGTAGACACTGTTAGAATTGGTAAAAGGCTCCTTGAGGAGTCCATGTATTGCCCTCAAAATATATAAAAAAGAATGAAGGATAAATACAGAAAGTATTAACTAGGATAATTACAAAAGACGTTATCCTAAAATATAAATAATTCTGATGGGAGGAGATATACAAGATATTTGCATATCTTGAATATTCTCCATCACTCCCCTGCAGTCTGAGCAGGAGGAAGTCGGACATACAGACTGGCTCGAAAGGCAAAAAAGAGTTGTCAAGGAAGCCCTTTCGTGAAAATATCTGCATACTGAAAAGACGAGAGGATATGCAACACCCGAATATGACCAAGCGCAACCTTTTCTCGAACAAAGTGGATATCCATTCAACATGTTTGGTGCGTTGGTGTTGAACGGGGTTGCTAGAGAGAGAAACTGCACTCACATCGTCACAATAGACAATTGTGGCTTGTTGAAGTGGACAATGGAGTTCCAAAAGGAGATTACTTAACCAACATGTTTCAGCAACAACAATGGCTACTCCTCTGTATTCTGCTTCTGCACTTGAGCATGATAAAGTGACTTGCCATTTGGACGACCAAGAGATCAAGTTGTCTCCAAAGAAAACACAAAACCCGGAGGTGGATCGTCTAGTGTCTGGACATCTGCCTCAATCCGCATCAGTATAGGCTACGAGACTTGTGGTGGAAGATGGAGAAAGCTGCAAACCAAACTCAAGTGTGCCTTTTAGGTAACGGAGGACACATTTAAGGGAATGAAGATGTGGTTCCCGTGGGTCATGCATAAACAAAGAAAGTTGTTGTACGGCGTAGGAGATGTCAGGTCTAGTGAAGGTGAGGTACTGGAGAATGCCGGCTAATTGATGATATAAGGCGGGATCGTCAACCAAAGGACCTGATGCTGCTTTAAGCTTGGACTGTGTGTCAGATGGGAGTAATAGCAGCCTTACAATTTGTCATATTAGCATGAACAATGATTTCTTGAGCATACTTGGTCTGATCGAAAAAGACTGCCATTTTTCCAGGTTACAGAAATGCCAAGGAAGTAGCTCAGTGGTCCTAAGTCTGTCATAGCAAATTCACGAAGAAGGGAAATGATCTTGTTGTGCAAAAGCTCAGATGACGCAGTGATGGCTATATCATCAACGTATAACAAAAGGTAGGCCGTATTTCAGGGGAAATGAATAATGATTGGTCAGCCTCACTGCTTACAAATCCCAACGAAATAATATAGCCTGCAAAACGTTGGAACCAAGCCCGTGGTCCCTATTTGTTACCGTAGAAAGACTTTTTAATAGACAAACATGATTAGGAGCTGTCGGATTAACAAACCCCGGTGGTTGGTGCATATAAACTGTTTCCTAAAGATTACCGTGCAAGAAGGCATTTTTCACATCAAGATGATGAATAGGCCACTTACTAGAAATAGCCAAAGTGAGAACAGTGCGAATAGTAGCTGGTTTGACGACCGGACTAAATGTCTCGTCACAATCTATACCAACCTGCTGAGACTTCCCATTTACAACAAGCCGCACCTTGTGTCGTTTCAAGTCTCCATTCGAACGAAACTTGTGTTTGAAAAACCACATGCACCTGATGATATTAGTGTTGGCATGACGTGGGACTAAATCCCATGTTTTGTTATTCAAGAGAGCACAATATTCGTCGTCCATGGCACTTTTTCAATTTGGGTCCCGGAGGGCAGCTAGATAAGAGCGGGGAATGGGAGAAATAGTTAGGGGATGGTAATCGACTGATTAAGTAAGCAATTCGAATTAATTGAGAAACAAAGGAAGGATTACAATACGGAAGAAAGGAAGAAGACAATAAAGACTCCAATCCATAGAAGGATAATAGGGAAGAATTCCCTTCTCCAAGCGATAGCTAGAGCCTAACTGACGGTTATTTTTCTGCATGCCTGCACCACAAGCCAAAACTTCTTATTATAATATCTCCAAATTACTAATTCCCTTTATGGGTCTTGGGCCGTCTCAGATAGACTTTCCAAGTGGTAGGCCTAGAATTGATTCGGCTTAATTGAGAAGAAGCTTGGTTCTGTGCTGCATCACTTGGCCCTCCATCAAAATTGGTCTTGTCCTCAAGACCAGTATCAGGAAACTGACTTTGAATAGTTATCGCATCCTCCCATGTCGCCTCTTCTAATGGACATCCCTTCCATTGAATGAGCTGATAAGTGTTAATTTATTAACCTTATTACATCATTTTCTTAACCATTTTCCGTTGTTTTATTTGCCCATTAGTGTCCTAATTGAGTCTTTTTATATCTTTTTCATATATTAGTAGTTATATTATATATCTAATGTTAATCCCCTGTTTTTGCAGGTTTTTGTGCATTTTTGGGACCAGTCCTGCAGCAGTCCTATAGGACCAGGAGTGGCAAGGTCCTATAGGACCTGTCCGAGAGCTGGAAAACTGCTTGGGCCGTGGATTGATGGGCTAATTCAAGAAGAAGGCTTGGTCAACACCCTTGGGCTTAGTCAAAGCCCAGCTTGGAGGGATCTTTTGTCTTATTAGTTGTCATCCACCATGAAGCTTCTCTTTACCTATTTAAAGGAGTGTTGACCTTTGTAATTCATACAATTTTTACTTAGACTTTCACTTAATCTTATTTTTACTCTTTTCTCACTTGCATTGGGATCATCTTGCTACCTACTTTATTCACCAACAAAAATCATCTAGTTTCTTAACCATCTCATTGTACTTTTTGTAACTTTGTGATAATCTTGTGTTGGGTATTCTCAAGAACATCATTTTGGTATTAAGCTTTTGTTTATCGTATTTAATATTTCAAGAAGTGATTTTTGTAAGTTACGTTCGCATTCTCAAAGTTTAATTTAAGTACTCATCTTCATCTCGTTTCTCGTTCCAAGTTACATTATGTTTTATCGTTTTTAAAATTACGTAATCTAAATAAATCACGTTTTTAAGTTTGCAAGTAACCTTACGGATTTTTGCAACGTAACTTGTTTTACAAGTTACGTTACTTGGCTTGCAAGTTTTCCTTCACGTTTCCCAAGGTTTTCATCATCATCCATCATCATCCATCATCATCCATCTAAGTACTTTTTGTTATCTTCCCAACATGTACTTCTTTTATTATTATTATTATTATTATTATTATTATTATTATTATTAGATTAGTATAATTATTATTATTTAGTTATTAATAATTTACATTTCAGTCCTTTACATTTCTGTCTTTATATTTCTGTATTTATATTTCAGTCATTTATATTTCAGTATTTACATTTCAGTCTTTTATATTTATGTCATTTATATTTCAGTATTTACATTTCAGTCTTTTATATTTATGTCATTTATATTTCAGTCCTTTACATTTCAGTCTTTACATTCCTGCAATTTACATTTCTGTCTTTACATTTCTGCAATTTACATTTCTGTCATTTATATTTCA
>NC_037532.1:23309058-23346604 GCF_001531365.2 Cynara cardunculus var. scolymus | reverse complement strand
CTTTTTACTGAATCATTTGTTTAATGTCTTAATCAACTGTTGCACCCTGTGCTTCTTTTTAAGATTGATATTTTCTTAGTTGATAATCAAACCTCCCCATTTTAGATAAATCAAATCTCTCGTTTCGCCATCTGAAATTAGTTTTTATAAACTGGACTTTTTGAATTAACTTTACAAGCTATCTCTGTGGGAACGATAAATCTAGTACTTTTTACCATTATTACTTGTTACGAGACGACAGTAGTTCGAGGTGTATACTTGCGCCAAGTTCTATTTTTGTGTTGGAATCTAAGGTTGAATAAACCGACGAGCATGAGCCATTAAAGAACAGTGTCCCCTTGACAGTCAGAGATGCGGGTCGCACGAATAACCTCTGGAAACAACTGATCGGTTACATCTAATTCGAATTCTGCTGGAAGTGAAGGCTCAACTGTACAGCTTTCTTCAACAACGAAATATGAAAAACATAATGCACTTTAGATGATGGAGGCAACTGCAAACGGTATGCTACCGAACCCACCTTCTCAACGATTTGGAAAGGACCAAAATAACGAGCCGCTATTTTTTTATGAATGCATTGAGCCACCGATAGTTGATGATAAGGACGTAACTTGACATAGACCTGATCGCCGACTTGGAAAACCACATCGCGTCTTTTTTTATCTGTTTGTGCTTTCATTAGAGCTTGTGCGTGTAGCAAATGTACTTTTAGTTGCTTTAAGGCCTCATCTCGATCTTTTAACTCTTGCCCCACCGCCTCCACTCGAACTTCTTCGGGAATGAATTAGGTAATGTTAGGTGGTTTGCGACCGTACACCACCTCAAAAGGAGAAATACTGGTTGATCCATGAAACGTAGAGTTATACCAAAATCAAAATTCTGCCCACGGAACCCATAAGGACCACAAACGAGGTTGATCGATTGCAAAGCAGCGCAAATAAGCTTCCAGGCATCGATTTATAACTTCCGTTTGCCTATCCGATTCCGGGTGATACGACGAACTCATATGTAAATGAGTTCCTTGTAGGCGAAAAATTTCTTGCCAAAAATGACTCATAAAGAGCGGATCACGATCGCTAACAATCGATTTGGGAATACCGTGAAGTCGAATAATCTCGCGAACAAAAACATCCGCGATATTTCAAGCTGTTTATGAATGTTTGAGGAGGATGAAATGACAATACTTGGATAATCGATCCACCACGACTAATAATGCATCAAATCCCTTGGATTTAGGCAGCCCCAGAATAAAATCCATGGATAAATGCTCCTAGATAACCTCCAGAATGTCCAAGGATTGTAATAGGCCTGCAGGAGTCAACGAACTTAACTTACATCGAAGACATATGTCACAAGACTGCACAAAACGTTGTACAGCAAAACTCATGCCCGACAGCAATTCGGCGATACGTTCGGTAATAACCCGATGCCCTCCGGTAGCTGAAGTGTGGAACTCCTTCAACAAAATAGAAATCCATTTCGAATTCCGTGAGATGACCACTCGATTTTTGTGATATAGAATGCCATTGTGCACAGAGTAACCGTGATGGGACCCGGCATTCTCTTGACATTCTTGAATGAGCTGCTGAATCTAAGGATCAGACTTAGCCTCGTATAATAATTGAGTGCCTTGTACCCATACCGGTTGGTACATCATTGAGTTCAATTCTCCGTTATCATGGCCTCTTGAAAGAGCATCAGCAGCTTTCTTTTCATGACTCGCCTTGTAACAGATTTCAAAATGATATCCGAGCAATTTGGCCACCCAATTCTGTTGATCTGGGGGTGGTGATACGCTGTTGTAAAAGATGTTTTAGACTTTTATGATCCGCGTACACCACAAATTGAGTCCCTAACAGATAACTCCGCCAATGTTGAATGGCAAGAGCCAACGCCATAATTTCCTGTTCGTATGCCGACTTCGCGAGGTTACGATCACCCAACGCCTTACTGAAAAAAAACAATAGGACATTGTTGTTGCATTAAAATAGCCTGATGCCACAACCTAAAGCATCATACTCCACTACAGAAGGAACTAAGAAATTCGGTAAAGCCAACACAGGAGCCGTCGTGATGGCAGTCTTAAGAAGATCAAAAGACTGTTGTGTCGCTTCATTCCAATGGAAATTATCTTCTTTTGAAAGTTTGGTCAATGGTTTAGCAATCGATCCGTAATTCCAAACAAATTTTTGGTAATAAGCAGTCAGTCCAAGAAACCTACGAACTCCTTTAACTTGTTTTGGAATTGGCCAATCCAAAACTGCTTGGACCTTTTTAGGATCCATCGAGACTCCCTTTCCATCAATGATATGGCCTAAATACTCTACTGATGACCAACCAAATGAGCATTTCTTTTGATTCACCACAAACTGATTAGTCAACAAAACATGTAATACCGAAGAAAGATCGCGAATGTGTTGTTCCCACGTTGAACTATACACCAAAATATCATCAAAAAACACGACTACACACTTACGTAAATATGGACGAAAAATATCGTTCATAATGGCTTGAAAAGTTGCGGGAGCGTTGGTGAGTCCGAATGGCATTACGAGGTATTCGTAATGGCCATCATGTGTTCGAAAAGCCGTTTTTTCCACACTTTATGGCGTCATTCTAATCTGATTATAACCCGATTTGAGATCCAATTTTGAGAAATATTGTGTCCCTGCCAATTCGTCGATTAATTCTTCCACAACAGGAATTGGGTATTTATCAAGAACAGTAGCTTTGCTCAAAGCTCTATAATCAACACACATTCTCCAGGTTTGGTCTTTCTTTCGTATCAAAATTACTAAACTAGAATAGGCGTTGTTGCTTGAACGAATAACCCCAATAGACAGCAGCTCCTGACCTGTCGCTCAATTTCCGTTTTGTGTACATGAGGATAACGATAAGGGCGTACACACACCGGACCCTAATTCGGTAACAAATTGATAGCATGATCCTTACTACGAACAATGTGATCTCACCGAAAACATAAACAAAATGCACAAACAATTGTTGTAATTGTTGCGATTGGTGTTTAGAAAGTTCAGATGATAACCCCAGGCCTTGATCAACCGTACACTTGGATGAGACTAACGAAGCTTCAGTATTAGACAGCCAGCTGTGAAGCAATGATTGAATTAACGAAGAGAATGGAATTCCTTGTAAACAGACTTCTTGACCGTGACGCCAAAACCTCATCGACTGAGACTCCCAATTGTGAACGACATCTCCCAAAGTCTGTAACCATTCAATTCCCAGCACCATATCCAAACTTCCCATCTCGAACAACAAAGCATCAACAACAAATTCACATGTACCCAATGTAACTGCTATTGCCAAACACTTCTTAGACACAAAAACCTTGTGTCTATCGCCTAGTTTGATTTGCAACCCTTCAAATGACGAAATTGAGAGACCAAGTGTGTTTGCTAAACGGCTAGAAACAAAATTGTGAGTGGCACCACTGTCAACCAAAACAACAATAGGAATTCCACGAAGCAAACCTTCCAATTTGACTGTATTAAGCCCTGATTTGGAAATATCACTTGCACCCATAAATTCAATAACCGAGCACTCACCCATATCCCCCTTTTTTCGTTCTTCGACGTCTCGCTTTTACTCAAATCAATCGAACGAAGATCTCCTTCAAACTCTGACTCTTTATCATCCGCCAAAAGCATAACCCTGAAATTTGCCTCTGGGCATTTATGCGATGGTCCAAATTGTTGGCCACATTTAAAGCACAACCCCTTCTTGCGACGATCCTCCCACTCCGTTCGAGTCAACGTACAAACACCCCGATTTCGAGAGAATGAATTTTGCATCGATTCATTCCACACAGGACCACCCACCGTCGAGTTAGAGGAGACACGGAATGGACTGGATGATTCGGCTCTTGTGGCTTGTCGGCGTTCAGGTCCAACACTAGGGTTTTGGGCTTTAAATCCATTTTGGCCCATTTGACCAAACGGAAGCCCAGATAAATTTTTAATAGAAAACGAAGAATGTCCCTGGTATCGATACCTCGCTGTTGAAGTCGAATTCTCCAATAGATGGAGCATCTCCTCCACATCTTTTGGCAAATACATGGCGTCTAATCGAGTTTGAGGACAATGGAGACGTACCCATCGCTTCACCTCCGGTTGTAAACCCGCCAAAAAATACCCCAAGGCTTGGGACTCGGGTGATCGAGGAACAAGGGATAACAATTATTCAAAATCATCTATGTAATCATGGATTGAGTTTACCTGTTTAATCGTAGACAACTGTTCATAAGGGTTCTGAATCTCCAATCCATTGAATCTCTGTAATAGTTCTCGAGTCAAATTCTCCCACGTCAATTCTCCATGGATTTCCTTTACCACTACAAACCAGTGTTGAGCAACTCCAGACATGCTTATTTGAGCCAAACGAGTTCGCAGATTGTTTGGTGTCCCATGAATCTCAAAATACAATTCTGCCTTAGCAATCCAACCACGTGGGTCGAATCCGAAAAATTCAGAAAATTTGATTTTCTTTGTAGCGTAGTGCAAATTCTCCCCAGATCTCCCTGAATTGAAATTGAACGGAGAGGGAGTACCAGATCACCCTATATTGACATTGAACGGAGGAGGAATATCGGTGTTCATTGGAGGACCTTCTGCCGCTTCTGGATTCTTACCTTGCTGCTGCTTCACCCATGAGAGTGTTGGATAAGATGTGCCACAATAACAAAGCTAGCAAGTGATTTCTAAGGTCCCTTCAAAATAGAAATCCAAGGACACAACAAAACCGACAACAAATGCGGATAACAATGATCTAGATGTTGCACAATGACTATCGAAAATAAATAACCCAAATATAGATAATAACAATATATGTTATTATCTACGTAAATGACAAGTTTCACAAAATGACAACACAAGAATTTAACGTGGTTCCACTATCGGTGTGATAGTGTATGTCCACCAAAGAGAGAGAGCAAGAATATTATTACCACCAAGGAGATTACAAAGTGCTTGTACAAGGATCTTTAAATCCACAATCAACTAGCAAGTCTTCCAGAATAAGAATTTCAAGAACACTCTCGTATCTCACACATATATGATATACTAGCTAGAGAGTGTTGTATCTAGAGGAAGAATAGAAAACCGGGGTGTGTAAAAATGTTGGGGCCAAATGGTTATTTATAACCAAACAAAGAGTAGGGAGCAAGCTTAGAGGATGAGTAGTGAACAAGCTTGGTAAAAGCAGGGAGCAAGCTTGGTAAGAGTATATAGCAAACTTGGTGGATGAGTAGTGAACAAGCTTCGTTTTTACTGATTTGTTCTTCGAGTGCAGCATCCATAAACACAAGTAATATATTTATATTACAACACTCCACCATGATGCACGAGATCCTCAAAAGCGAAACGAATCCCAATCCAACATATACGAGTTATTCCAATAGTTGATCATAACAAGTAGATAATAAGTAAATTGGCATGAGKTAGCAAATTGCATTCCAACCGTGACGAGCTTCGGCATGGCCATCACCCGTCAAAGTTACAAGCATACCAATAACCTTGAATGCACAATCTACTTACACGAGGTAGAGCAAAGCAAAGCTCTAAGGCACTTGACAAAGTAATTCCTTCAAAAGGTGTCGTTTTGTCACCTGTGGTAATATATCTCCTCTCTCTGCCAAAGTGCCCAACGGCACTAACACAAACGAAGTTGGATCAAGTTTGAGCAATGCTCAAACTTAGCTGGCGGTAGTGACTTAGTGAACATATCAGCGGCATTGTCGTCTATCAGGACTTTCCTCAAATAGACAATTTCCGCTTCATGCAATCTCACGAGATATGCATTACGCACATTTATGTGCTTTGTCCGAGAACTGAAAGCCAAATTAGTTGCCAAATGGATGGCACTCTGATTATCACAGAAAATGCGCACGGAAGATTGCTTGAAGCCTAAGCCATTCATCAATTCTTTTAAATGGACCGCTTCCTTTGCAGACTCAACCGCCGCAACGAGTTCGGCTTCCGTTGTTGACAATGCCACAATGGATTGTAAGCGTGATCTCCAACTGACGGCTGTTCCACCCAAGGTAAATACATAACCGGATGTGGATCTCCAACCTACTCGATCACCTGCATAGTCAGAATCACAGAATCCAACAATTTCACAGTCATTGTGTAAACCAAATATAAGACCATGTGTCTCGGTTCCCTTCAAGTATCGAAATGCCGTTTTAACAGCTACCCAATGTGATAAACCCAGATTCGCAAGAAACCGACTCATCACTGCGACACAATGTGCGAGATCGGGACGAGTACACACCATGGCATACATGAGACTCCCGACTGCACTAGCATATGGAACCTTTGACATTTCAGCCTTTTCCTTGTCATCCTTYGGACAATCTTCACTTGTAATCTTGATGTGCTTCGGTAGCGGAGTGCTAGACATCTTGGCACCATCAAGATTGAACCGCTTCAATATCTTTTGGATATAAGCTCGTTGTGTTAATCTAAGAGTTTGAGACTTTCTGTCCCGAATAATTTCCATGCCCAAAATCTTCTGCGCGGCGCCCAGATCTTTCATTTCAAATTCTGACTTCAACCTATCTTTCAAGTGTTCGATTTCGGATCGGTCCTTGCAGGCAATAGGCATGTCATCTACATAAAGAAGAAGATAAGTGAAAATACCACCGCTTTGTCTATGATAAACACAAGCGTCCTTTTCACTTCGCTCAAATCCCAGAGTGAGCATAAACAAATCAAACTTCTTATACCACTGACGAGGCGATTGTTTTAGTCCATAGAGGGACTTCTTGAGCTTACATAGTCTGGCTTGCCATCGGAGATGAAGCCTTCGGGTTGCTTCATGTAAATAGTTTCCTCCAAATCTCCGTGTAGGAAGGCGGTCTTTACATCTAACTGTTCTAGTTCCAAATCGTGCATAGCCACGATTGCTAAAAGAACACGAATAGATGTATGACGTACAACGGCAGCAAAAATATCGTCATACTCGATACCTTTCTATTGAGCAAAGCCTTTAGCAACGAGACGAGCCTTGTACCGATTGTCATCTTTGACTTTGAAAACCCACTTGCAACCAATAGCACGGCTACCCTTTGGTAATGGACATAAGTCCCAAGTACTGTTCTTCGAGAGAGCTTCCATCTCTTCTTGCATGGCTCCAAGCCATTTAGAACTGTGGGTCGAGGCCAATGCCTCTTTTATATCAAATGGCTCCTCTTTCCCTACATGCAAAGCAAACTCCAGCTGATCTGTAAAACTCATGTTAGCAAAATCCCAATCTCCATACCTGTTAGGCGGTCGAATAGTCCTTTGGCTATGCCTGGTAGGTGCAATAATTGGGATTGTATCACCTTGGTCTCCACCATCATTCAGAATCTCTTCTTCAGAATCACTAGTAGAAGTCGTTGGTGGAATGACTTCTTCAACATTAACGGGTGATACTGACCTAGTATCAAGAGCAGATGAACTGGGAATGTAAGGACTGTCTATTGTCTCCACATCATCGGTAGTAGGAGAAACAGTAGTAGCAACTTCCGGACATCGAGAGGACTGAGAATCATGTGACTTCAACATGACTGATTCATCAAATGTGACATGACGAGAATAAATCACTTTACGAGTCAAGGGGTTCCAGATTCGGTAACCCTTGATACCATCTGTATAGCCGAGCCAAGATCCTTTGGTGGCTCTTGGATCTAGCTTGTCTTGTCCTGAAACATGAACATAAACAGGACAACCAAATACACGTATGTATTTTAAACATATATTTCTTTTACCTCTCCAAACTTCTTCCATAATCTTTCCCTCGATAGCCGAGCAAGGTAACTTGTTAATAATGTGCACCGCGGTGTGAAGTGCTTCGGCCCAAAATGATTTAGGAAATCCCGATGTCGACAACATACATCGGACCTTTTCAAGCAAAGTCCTATTCATCCGCTCGGCAACCCCATTAGACTGAGGGTCGCCTGGTGTGGTGTAGTGACAGTGGATGCCTTTAAGCAAGCAAAAGTCTTTGAAGTTACCACTAGTAAATTCTCCACCGTTGTCAGATCTAAGCACTTTCAACTTCTTGCCAGTCTCAACTTCTACTCGTGCTAACCAAGTCTTGAATGTTTCGAAGACATCTGACTTTAACTTTAACACATACACCCAAAGCTGATGTGAGAAATCATCTATAAACGAAACAAAGTATTTACCTCCACTGAGGGACGGAGTACTAGATGGTCCCCAGACGTCTGTATGAACATAATTGAGGATTCTTTTAGTGTTGTGTTTTCCAACACCAAAAGAAACACGCGTCTGCTTTCCTTTGACACATCCTGAACAAAAATCCAGGCTAGCAGGTACGGCGACTCTAATGAGTTTTCGCTTACGCAAAATCTCCAAATTCTTCTCGGATGTGTGGCCCAAACGAAGATGCCATAAGCGAGTAACATCGAGATTCTATGAACTATCGGCCACACATGATTCAGAAGAAATAGTCTCGCCAATCCAATGAAAAAGGTTATTTTCTGCCTCTTCGCCTTTCATTACAATAAAACTTCCCCGAGAGACACGCAAACTCCCGTCTTCAATCCGAATCTTGCAACCCAATTTGGATAGTTGTCCAACAGAGATCAAGGAACGAGTCATGGATGGAACAAATTTGACATTTTTCAATGTCCGAATACACCCATCGAACATCTTGATCTGCATAGTGCCGATACCCTTAGTAACACACGAAGTATTGTTTCCCATATAAATATTGTTACCTTCAACTTTTTCGAAGGTAGAAAAACAATCACGGAATGGTGTCATATGGCAAGATGCACCGGTATCTAGATTTCAGGTTTGTGTAGAAAATTTACATAAACTAGTTTGCACTTTTTTTTTGTCTCTATTGCTGAAGTAGAAAACTTATTTGGCGCCGGTTCCTCAAACCAGACCCAAAGACCGTACCAAGAGGGTACATTTAATTTATCTGGGGCTGGAATTCGTATACAAACTTGGAACGGGGACGGTGATTTTGGTAAATGGCAGTTCACAACATCTGCTGCACTTAGAAAGAACGGAGTCCATCCAGTAGTATTTGCCAAAGATGAGTTAGACCCAAATATGTCTGACCTTAAGGCTAGAGAAATGGAAGCATGGGCATTTACTACTTTGCAGATGGCTATGGGAGAAAATGTTATATCTGAGATTGTGTCTGAAAAGACAGCTGCAGGTATTTGGAGCAAGCTTGAGAATTTATATCTCAAGAAAACCTTGACCAACAGATTGTTACTGATGCGGTCGTGTCTCTTCTTCAAAATGAAGGAAGGCACAACAATTAAAGCTCATATGACGGAATTCGAAGATATCATTATGAAGTTGAAGGCAACATATGCGCTTCTTGCTAAAGATGAAGAAGCACTTGCTATGATCTTGTTGTATTCACTTCCCGAGAAATATTCTCAATTCACTAACAGTTTTATTTATGGAAGAGACTCTTTCTTTGTCTGATGTGAAAACAGGAATGATTTCTGAAGATCAAAGAATTCAAATGAGAATCGGTAACAATTCAAGGGAGAACAATCATAGTCAAGGCCTGTTTGATGAAAGAGGCCGAGAGAGCACCCGCGAGAACACCGACGAGAGCACCGGTGAGAGCACCTGTTCAAGCGGGACAACGAGAAGGAAAGATTACCGGCAAGGAGGAGAAAGCACCGGCGGGTTAGAGCTTAGGGCGGCAGGAAGCGAGAGGACTGAAAGGGAAGCGAGAACGGAAGCGAGATCTGGAAGCGAGTCGAAGGGAAGGATTTCCAAATCCCAGCCATAAGGGAAGGATTTCCAAATCCCATGTTTAAGGGATTTTAATGAAAACCTGGGATTTCAAATCCTGACCATTTTGCAAACCAAACACATGATTGGAATGGATTTCAAATCCAAATCCCCCCAATTCCATTCCATTCTTGTAAACCAAACACACCCTAAGGGTATCGGCACTGTGCAGATCAAGATGTTCGATGGGTGTATTCGGACATTGAAAAATGTCAAATTTGTTCCATCCATGACTCGTTCCTTGATCTCTGTTGGACAACTATCCAAATTGGGTTGCAAGATTCGGATTGAAGACGGGAGTTTGCGCGTCTCTCGGGGAAGTCTTATTGTAATGAAAGGCAAACAGGCAGAAAATAACCTTTTTCATTTGATTGGCGAGACTATTTCTTCTGAATCATGTGTGGCCGATAGTTCACAGAATCTCGATGTTACTCGCTTATGGCATCTTCATTTGGGCCACACATCCGAGAAGAATTTGGAGATTTTGCGTAAGCGAAAACTCAATAGAGTCGTCATACCTGCTAGCCTGGATTTTTGTTCAGGATGTGTCAAAGGAAAGCAGACGCGTGTTTCTTTTGGTGTTGGAAAACACAACACCAAAAGAATCCTCGATTATGTTCATACAGACGTCTGGGGACCATCTAGTACTTCGTCCCTCAGTGGAGGTAAATACTTTGTTTCGTTTATAGATGATTTCTCACATAAGCTTTGGGTGTATGTGTTAAAGTTAAAGTCAGATGTCTTCGAAACATTCAAGACTTGGTTAGCACGAGTAGAAGTTGAGACTGGCAAGAAGTTGAAAGTGCTTAGATCTGACAACGGTGGAGAATTTACTAGTGGTAACTTCAAAGACTTTTGCTTGCTTAAAGGCATCCACCGTCACTACACCACACTAGGCGACCCTCAGTCTAATGGGGTTGCCGAGCGGATGAATAGGACTTTTCTTGAAAAGGTCTGATGTATGTTGTCGACATCGGGATTCCCTAAATCATTTTGGGCCGAAGCACTTCACACCGCGGTGCACATTATTAACAAGTTACCTTGCTCGGCTATCGAGGGAAAAATACCGAAAGAAGTTTGGAGAGGTAAAAGAAATATCTGTTTAAAATACATACGTGTATTTGGCTGTCCTGTTTATGTTCATGTTTCAGGACAAGACAAGCTAGATCCAAGAGCCACCAAAGGATCTTTGCTCGGCTATACAGATGGTATCAAGGGTTACCGAATCTGGAACCCCTTGACTCGTAAAGTGATTCATTCTCGTCACGTCACATTTGATGAATCAGTCATGTTAAAGTCACATGATTCTCAGTCCTCTCGATATCAGGAAGTTGCTACTACTGTTTCTCCTACTACCGATGATGTGGAGACAATAGACAGTCCTTACATTCCCAGTTCATCTGCTCTTGATACTAGGTCAGTATCACCCGTTAATGTTGAAGAAGTCATTCCACCAACGACTTCTACTAGTGATTCTGAAGAAGAGATTCTGAATGATGGTGGAGACCAAGGTGATACAATCCCAGTTATTGCACCTACCAGGCATAGCCAAAGGACTATTCGACCGCCTAACAGGTATGGAGATTGGGATTTTGCTAACATGAGTTTTACAGATCAGCTGGAGTTTGCTTTGCATGTAGGGCAAGAGGAGCCATTTGATATAAAAGAGGCATTGGCCTCGACCCACAGTTCTAAATGGCTTGGAGCCATGCAAGAAGAGATGGCAGCTCTCTCGAAGAACAGTACTTGGGACTTATGTCCATTACCAAAGGGTAGCCGTGCTATTGGTTGCAAGTGGGTTTTCAAAGTCAAAGATGACAATCGGTACAAGGCTCGTCTCGTTGCTAAAGGCTTTGCTCAATGGAAAGGTATCGAGTATGACGATATTTTTGCTCCCGTTGTACGTCATACATCTATTCGTGTTCTTTTGGCAATCGTGGCTATGCACAATTTGGAACTAGAACAGTTAGATGTAAAGGCCGCCTTCCTACACGGAGATTTGGAGGAAACTATTTACATGAAGCAACCCGAAGGCTTCATCTCCGATCGCAAGCCAGACTATGTAAGCTCAAGAAGTCCCTCTACGGACTAAAACAATCGCCTCGTCAGTGGTATAAGAAGTTTGATTTGTTTATGCTCACTCTGGGATTTGAGCGAAGTGAAAAGGACGCTTGTGTTTATCATCATAGACAAAGCGGTGGTATTTTCACTTATCTTCTTCTTTATGTAGATGACATGCTTATTGCCTGCAAGGACCGATCCGAAATCGAACGCCTGAAAGATAAGTTGAAGTCAGAATTTGAAATGAAGGATCTGGGCGCCGCGCAAAAGATTTTGGGCATGGAAATTATTCGGGACAAAAAGTCTCAAACTCTTAGATTAACACAACAAGCTTATATCCAAAAGATATTGAAGCGGTTCAATCTTGATGGTGCCAAGATGTCTAGCACTCCGCTACCGAAGCACATCAAGATTACAAGTGAAGATTGTCCRAAGGATGACAAGGAAAAGGCTGAAATGTCAAAGGTTCCATATGCTAGTGCAGTCGGGAGTCTCATGTAYGCCATGGTGTGTACTCGTCCCGATCTCGCACATTGTGTCGGAGTGGTGAGTCGGTTTCTTGCGAATCCGGGTTTATCACATTGGGTAGCTGTTAAAACGGCATTTCGATACTTGAAGGGAACCGAGACACATGGTCTTATATTTGGTTTACACAATGACTGTGAAATTGTTGGATTATGTGATTCTGACTATGCAAGTGATCGAGTAGGTTGGAGATCCACATCCGGTTATGTATTTACCTTGGGTGGAACAGCCATCAGTTGGAGATCACGCTTACAGTCCATTGTGGCATTGTCAACAACGGAAGCCGAACTCGTTGCGGCGGTTGAGTCTGCAAAGGAAGCGGCCCATTTAAAAGAATTGATGAATGGCTTAGGCTTCAAGCAATCTTCCGTGCGCATTTTCTGTGATAATCAGAGTGCCATCCATTTGGCAACTAATTTGGCTTTCAGTTCTCGGACAAAGCACATAAATGTGCGTAATGCATATCTCGTGAGATTGCATGAAGCGAAAATTGTCTATTTGAGGAAAGTCCTGACAGACGACAATGCCGCTGATATGACCGCCAGCTAAGTTTGAGCATTGCTCAAACTTGATCCAGCTTCGTTTGTGTTAGTGCCGTTGGGCACTTTGGCAGAAAAAGGAGATATATTACCACAGGTGACAAAACGACACCTTTTGAAGGAATTACTTTGTCAAGTGCCTTAGAGCTTTGCTTTGCTCTACCTCGTGTAAGTAGATTGTGCATTCAAGGTTATTGGTATGCTTGTAACTTTGACGGGTGATGGCCATGCCGAAGCTCGTCACGGTTGGAATGCAATTTGCTAACTCATGCCAATTTACTTATTATCTACTTGTTATGATCAACTATTGGAATAACTCGTATATGTTGGATTGGGATTCGTTTCGCTTTTGAGGATCTCGTGCATCATGGTGGAGTGTTGTAATATAAATATATTACTTGTGTTTATGGATGCTGCACTCGAARAACAAATCAGTAAAAACGAAGCTTGTTCACTACTCATCCACCAAGYTTGCTATATACTCTTACCAAGCTTGCTCCCTRCTYTTACCAAGCTTGTTCACTACTCATACTCTAAGCTTGCTCCCTACTCTTTGTTTGGTTATAAATAACCATTTGGCCCCAACATTTTTACACACCCCGGTTTTCTATTCTTCCTCTAGATACAACACTCTCTAGCTAGTATATCATATACGTGTGAGATACGAGAGTGTTCTTGAAATTCTTATTCTGGAAGACTTGCTAGTTGATTGTGGATTTAAAGGACACAACAAACCCGACAACAAAGCTAGCAAGTGTAGAAAATTTATGTGCTTTGTCCGAGAACTGAAAACAAACCCGACAACAAACCCGATCTGAATTCCTTCTGTTCCTCTTGATCTTTCTTCATGGTTTCGAAGGACGATTTAATTCCCTGAACATCTGAATGAAGCTGTTGGATCCGTTCATCATGATTTTCCAATCGAGCTTGTAGACGTGTCTCCATAGATCCGGCAGGTCGGACCAATGTTACGTAATCAACTGATTACATAAGCAATTCGAATTAATTGAGAAACAAAGGAAGGAGTACAATACGGAGGAAGAAGACGATACAGACTCTAATCCACAGAAGGATCCCAGGGAAGAATTCCCTTCTCCAAGCGATAGTTAGAGCCTAACTGACGGTTATTTTTCTACATGCCTCCACCACAAGCCAAAACTCCTTATTAAAATATCTCCAATTTACTAATTCCCTTTATGGGCCTTGGGCCATCTCACATAGACTTTCGAAGAAGTAGGCCTAGAATTGATTGGGCTTAATTGAGAAGAAGCTTGGCTCTGTGGAGCATCAAGATAGCTATAAGACGGGTACATTTCGTGTTAGGCTTATATATATCGCTCTTACTTTGGGTGTGCATGCCTTCATGTGGAAGAGGGGAAACAGGTACAATAGGGGCAGAGAGGTAGGTTGGATTGTGTCAGAGACACGTGAAATAGGGAGAGGGATAGGTTGGCCCGAAGGAGAACAAGGGACGGCAGCTATTGGTGGGGAAAGAAGAGGGGGTTGTCATAGGCGAGATGGTACGAGAACAAAGGGCAATAGTTGTTGGCAAGGAAGGATGTGGGGCTTGTGGGACTGTCGTGGGTTGAGTAAGTTGAGCACTAAGGTAGTGTGCAAGAGATGAAGGAAAGTTTGTAGTTCCCAAGAAATCATACCTATGGGTGGTAGATTGAAATTGTTGGCGAAATGGGAAGGAAGTTTCGTCAAATACCACATGACGAGATATAATAGTTTTGTTGTTAGATAAATCTAGACAATGGTACCCCCGATGATTTGAGGGGTACCTAAGAAATACACATGGAGAGGAGCAGGGATAGAGCTTGTGCGGCATAGTAGAAGAAAGATATGGGTAACATAAGCATCCAACAACTAGAAGGCGGGAGTAGTTGGGTGTTTTGCGGTAAAGGACTTGGGTAGCAGAAGCATTATGAAGGAGGCGGGAGGGAGAATATTAGTGATATAAGTCATCATGTGAAGGGCATCAACCCAAAACTTAGGAGGGAGGGAGGCATGATGTAGGAGAGTCCGAATGTGGGGCTAATCTAGACCCAACACCATTATTGATGGTTCAGGTCATTCTCTCAGCTTTGCCATTCTGGGGGAAGTATATGGGCAAGAGAAACGGAACTCCATGCCATTTTAACAAAAATAATTGGTGAAAAGATAATTATCGAACTCACGCCCATTATCACATTGAAATATTTTAATTTCTATCTCAAATTGGGTTTTAATGTGAGTACAAAATTGAAGGAAAACATCATATAAGGTATCCTTGGACCGGAAAGGATAAACCCAAAGAAAGTGAATGAAGTCATCAGGAAATAAAATGTAGTATCTATAACCTAAAACGCTTACAACCGGTGACGTCCACAAGTCACTATGAATAATATCAAAAGGGGAGAAGGTTACATTATAGGAGCTTGAAAAAGGTAAACGAAGATGAGAGCCATTGCCAACAGTAATAGAGGATGAGATAGGATGCCAATCATAAGTAGATGGGAGAATACTTGGATTATTAAGAAGATGAGAGGTGGCGCCAATATCCATATACCAATTTTCATAGAGGTCATAGATTGCATAAATCCCGCAAAATTTGTAGGTTGCATGGAGTTGTCATATTGTGCAACAAAGGCTTTAGGGTTGCTAACACGAGGAGGGCGAGGAGCAGCTCCGAGAATACCTTGGGAGGTTGGAGATGCAGTGCCTCTTGCATTGTAGGGGTAGGTTGCATATGGGCAAGGGGGTAATGCCCAGTTGCTCGCCCAACCAAAAGGCCACACAAAAGGTTGTTGATGTTGCTGATTGTTACGTCCACCATAGCCACGACCGCGACCATGGCCTCGATTTTTGTCGCCACGCCCTCCTCGCTGCTGGTTGTTATAGTGCGGTGGCTGTTGGGCATGTGAGGGGGAGAGGATGTTATTGTGGATGGGAGCAGGGGGCATATTGGAAGATGTAACGAGGGCGGTAGAGGTCCCAACAGGTTCATGTTGGGCAAGACAGGATTCTTCCAAGGCGAGCATGGAGCGTGCTTTGGTGAATGATGGAAGAGGGACCGAATGTTGAATGACCGTAGCAAGCATGCCATATTCACGAGTGAGGCCACCAATGAGATGAAGAACCAGGCGCTCATCGGTCACTGTAACGCCTACATTTTTCAGTTGATCGGAGATGGATTTCAGTTGGTGGCAGAAAGCACAGTATTTGGAAAATTCTCCAATCCTGTGCTGGAAAATTGGTCCTCAAGATGAAGGGCACGAGTGCTTTGGTTGTCCTGGAACAGAGAAACGAGGGCAGTCCAGGCATCCAAGGCCTTATATTTCTCATCTAAGATGGTGACGAGAAGATCAACAGAGATTGTGGCATATATACACTGTAGCACAACCGCATCTAATTGATGCCATAAGGGTGTATCCATAGCCGTGGTTTTGGGAACAGAGGCGTCGATATGGGCAAGGGACGTTATACGCCATGGCAGTCACACGAAAGAGTGTTTTCCAGGAGTTGTATTGATTGTTTGCAAGAGCCACGGAATTAAATTCTTGATGTTAGAAACATGAAGGGCTGGATGAAATTTGACAGAGTTGTGCTCAGAGTGGTGGTCTGAGTTGGGGTCTGTGTTGAGGGTTGTATCATTAGTCATGATGACTAACATGAAAGAAGAACGGAAGCTATGAGGTAGGAGAAAAAAAAACGATCAAAAGGATTTTATGCTCTTGATACCATGTTGGAATTGGTAAAGGGTCCTTGAGGAGTCCATGTATTGCCCTCAAAATATATAGGAAAGAATGAAGGATAAATACAGAAAGTATTAACTAGGATAATTACAAAAGATGCTATCCTAAAATATACATAATTCTAATGGGAGGAGATATACAAGATATTTGCATATCTTGAATATTCTCTATCAGACACTTATTTTGGGATAGAAGGAGTACTAAGATATTCTATACATTTACCATCCCAATAAACTTTTAAATTCTTTTTATATTAAAATAATAGTACATTCAACCCCATGGTGGAAACAATAAAAAAACAATTCTCTCTTAAACAATTAAATTTATGGAGTTCTCCAAATTTGGAGATTTTTATCATTTCTCTCCTACTTTCTCAATTATAAAGAAAGCTTTAGAGAATCCATAGGAGCAAAAAAGTAATCTGAAATCCCTAAAATCTCCATTTTAGAGAATTTGTTACCTTATATTGGAGGGTGCTATTCGAATCTTCTTTCCCCTTCAATTTCTCAGAAAGATGTGAAACTTGTTTTTCCGACTGAGAGTGTAATCCTGTTTTCAGTTCCATTATTCCCTCAAGCTCCTTTATCTTTTCCAACTGGTTTTTATACATCTGATCTTTTCCTCTAACTTTGCTTTCAACATTCTGCAAGCTCTCTTCTAACTTCCTCAACAATTCATCTTTCAAATGCAACTCATGCTTTGCTTTATCAAGCTTCAAAATGATTGATCAACCAAAACAAATCAAATAGCAACTATTTGATACTAAAAATCCAAAGAACATACAGACATGATACCATTTGGTAATTCACTTACCATCGTTTTCAGTTTTTGAAGCTCGTTTGTATCGATTTGCTTTTGTGCAGGACCTAACTCAACCCCTCTGACCCTTGTGGCAAAGTTCAAGGAACTCAAGGTTTCACTCAAATCCTTCTCTGAGGGACTAATTTGCACAAACATTAACGTTTTTGAGTCCCCCCCTGCAAGACTCACAGAATCCAATAACGTTTGAAGGTGCATAAATTCAGATATATCAATAAAGCGTACGAAAATCTGACTTTTACCTAAAGAATCCTGAAGTAAGTGTGTCAACTTAGAGTTCCTGGATATAAGGGAGATGGAACGGTTAATATTTGTGATATGCATATCTTTGTATGAGAAAATCCTCAAACATAACAACAAAACCGGATTTATAGGACGCCAAAAATCTCTAATTATCCTAATAGACTGCTTTATAGGACTTAAGTTTATTGGATCAAACACTTCAGCATCCTATATAAGACTTGTACAATAGTTTACATGACGTTTTTGGTCGTCTTAACAAGATTTTTAGGACACTTTTAAAACAAGTGTCATATTAATTCTTTACTATCTGAAAAAGTGTCTTATAAAAGCAAGTGTCCTATAAAAACATGTATGCATAGAACGCTTCTTATAAAAAAGTTAATAGAGCTCTTTATTTCAAAAGTATCCTAAAAGACTCGTCAAGATGTCCCAAAGCATCGTAAACTTATCGTAACACTTTTACATAGGACACACAATTATTTGGTCCTATAAACTTAAATCTTATAAAACAGTCCTTTAAGATCTTAACACGTTTTTGGCATCCTATCAACCCGATTTTGTTGTAGTAAAAGAAACCAACCTATACGGGATATGATTGCTCTTATTTGCTAAGGCAGATATAACGTCTCCAAGAGCAGAAAGGGATCGATTGATGTTTCGAGCCTCCTTGAGCCTATCACCTTGAGCATCCGTCTTTGCAAGCCTTTCGCTACCAGCCAAATCCACGAGCCATAGCTTGCTCTTGGTACACTCACCGTTCAACAAGTTATTTGCTCTTACCATAATACAAAGCATGCTAAAAGCACAAACTAAAGTCTAAATTAATAAACCATTAGAAGAGAAGCATATAGACAAATTACACTAGATTCTTCTTTACCAGTGAGAACGGCTGCTATGTTCGTTCACATTGTTAGATCCAACAACTCTAGCACTGCTCCCAGCTTGCAGAACATCCCAGACTTCCTTTATGTTTTCCACTTTGGCTTCTATCAGCCCAGGAATGTGATGAAACCCTTCAGAAGCTTGCTTTATTTCCAACCTGAGTTTCCAAAAAAGTAACGAAATAAGAACTCCATGTGTTGGAGTTCCAGATCAGCCAGGCACGGACCGTAAGACCTGTATATATGTAGGAATCCTTTTTTTTGTTAACCGTGAGTTTCCGGGCCAGCTTCCACACACCTCAACTAATCCCAGGGGCAAGAAAATCCCCAGTGGCCTACAGGACTCAAACTGGTGGCCTATGAGAAGAAACCCCAAAGGCCCAAGCTTTATTGCAAGTTCAGCTAACAAGGTTATATGAAGGGATCTTCCCTCTATCTATAAGGGGTTATTTAGCGAAATGACCTCCTAATAAGTGTTTTCTAAATCCACGACCTTCTAACAGGTTTCTAGGCAATCTTGTCTATGGAAGTGATATTATTTTGTTAAAGCCATGACATTCTCAAACCTGTTAGATGGTCACGGATTTCATAAAAACCTGACAAATGGTCATTCAACCAAAGGCCTCTTCTACAGTTATTCAGAGAGAGATTCAAAGAGGTTCTGCATATCATTACAGGACGCACTTGACCGAAGAAGCTAATTAGGCTAGTTTATGTTTGCATGTGCACACACAAAAGAAAGAAAAAAGATAGCCATTACTTCTTTGAAGTTGCAGATGGTGCTGCGAGAAGATCCCTTATTTGTTCATTATAGACTTCAAGCACACTAACTGATATGTTGTAGGTAAAAGTGTCACTCCTTCCCTTAGAAACTTTGAACAACTCTGCAAGTGTTCTGTAATTGACTCCTCGATTTCCCACAGTACCCTCCATTGTGAACGTCTTTCCTGTTCCTGTTTGTCCATATGCGAATATGCATACATTGTACCCGTCTAAAACGGATGTAACAAGTGGTGAAGCTTGCGCAAAAACATCATCTGTTTAAGGTTAAGAAAGCAAGGTTTTGTAATGATGTAAATGAAGGATCCATGTTTTGACATAATTACTTAGTTTAGTAAAAGAACCTTGGTTATCTTTTGGTGTGAAAACACTATCAAATTTGAAGGTCTTTTTGGTGGAACCATTGCTTAAAACTCCAAGTACTCCATCCAAAGCGGCACCAAAGTCTACAACCGTTGAACACCCTGACGCAGCTTCTGTCTTGTTTAGTGGACGGCACCGGCAAAAAACTCTTATATTTCCTGATGACAGAAGAATTTTAAATATCATTATGCAATTAGTCGTATGGTATTTTGTAGGGAGAAGTCTGAAAAAACCCAACGAACTTCTATAGAAGAATTCTAATTTTTATGAAAGGTCTTTTGATGAGTTCCCATACATAATGCTTTGCGGTCCACCATAAATATTTAGGTCTTCTTTTTACTTTAAAAGCCATTTTTACCACCATAGCCGATTACCGGTCATTTTTTTTTATGGTTAGAAGGACCATTTTGTTCGATTTTAGTAAGTGTAGGGATTTATTTTGTACAAAAAAATACTCCAAGAACTTAATAACTCAAAATATGAAATTCGTTGGGGGGTTTTTTCAGACTTTTCACTTTTTTTAAAAACCATTTTCATCACCATAGCAAATTACCAGTAACTTTTTAGGATTAGAAGGACCATTTTGTTCCATTTCAGTAAATGCGGGGATTTATTTGTTCAAAAGAAATGTCCATGCCCTTAATTGATGAAAATATGGAAGACTGTAGGGTTTTTTCAGACTTTTTCCTATTTGTCTACTATAGTATTATAAGTTGAGAAATTTCTTCAATATGTTAGTCTTTATGGAAACAACTGCTCTGCTCATTTGGGCAGAGGACACGTCTACGTACACGATACATCCCACCTCCCTCATACACTGCTTTCGGGTGAAAAATATCAGATTCATTTGGTTTCTTCAATAGGATACTAAAGGATAAAGTTAGCATACCTTTTGCATCCTCAACTTGATTATGAAGCTTCCTTCGTTTTGCCTGTTCTTCATTGTACTTGACTTTAAGATCCTCACACTGTGCAACTACAATATGATAACATATTAACTAAAAGCAAGAAAGGAGTGGATGAGCATAAGCCGCATAATCAAAACCTACCCAATTCCTGAACTGCAGAAACCATATGATTTAGATCAGGAACTGAGTCAACACATTCGTGTGCTTCGCGAGACAGCTTGGAATGGTCTTGCTTCAACTCCTAAATAGTAAATCATTGTAAAGATTTTATTATACAAACTTTACTGAGATAAAAAAAACTAGTTTTAATGATAAGTTCTATAAAGGTAGTTAAATTACAGTTATTCTATTTGATAACTCCTGGACTGCCGCTGCCCAAATCTTCTTATCGTGCTCATACCTACTAGATATATCCCTCAGCTGTTCAGATTGCTTTTCCATGATTTGGTCTGATTGGAAACAAGGTAAATAAGAAAATCAAAACAACTGAAGGAAGGTTCAGAGATGGTGTCTAAAAGATGTTTAAACCAAACAAGCCCTGTATATCCCACCCGAAGGTAAGATGTACACAGACTTAACCTCCACCATAAAGAGTAGAGCGGCGGGTTTCATGAAAACCTCCATCTTGTGCACGGTGTACAAAAAAAGGATAAAGATACTTCAAAAGATTTGCAGAAAAAGAACATAAGAATAAATTTGAAAAAAGAAGAACTTGAAAACAAGAAAAGGCAGTGTTAGGATTTGAAAAACGAGTTTTCGATCAGATCTTACCAAAAGAGCACGACTCAAAGAACTTATTGTCGACTTCCATCCGAACTTTCTCCAACTGCTCGTTTGCAGCAGTCAAAGCCATCCAAGCCTGATAACATTCTTCAGTCTTGCTTCGGCACTGGCTAGTCAACTCCTCTATCGTCTTCTCATACTTTTCTGCTGATTCCTTTCGCATTCTTTTTCTCTGTGATATACAGTAAGTAACGAAATATCATGCATTATTCAGCAACAATAAAGCATTAATAAACTAAAACAAGCCAACCCAGTATATCCCACTCAAAAGTAGTGTCTGGAAGGGGTAGGATGTACGCAGACCTTACCTCAACCACTAGGATCATGAGGCTATTTCAATGAAGACCCCCGGCTTGTGCACGACTCAAAGGTGTGTGCAACAGGTAATCAGGAAATATAACAGGTAGAATAACGATTCAAACATTTATAAGAACCATAACTATTCAACTTAGGATGCATTGTACCTGAACAGAAGGGACCTCTATCTCAGTGGCACAGTTTTGGCATCTTAGAAATTCATGTTTCACATCAGATTCTGGAAGTAAATCAACATAAGAAAAAGACCCATGTCAAGATTTGCTGGTTACAGTTATAATTATTATTGAAAAGAGAAACTTTAGCTACCAGACAGTTTAGATGCTCTTCTTATGCAGATACCACTAACCAGCGGGCTACCAATCATCCCTTCGAATCGAATTATGATAGCCTCTGTGTTCTTAACAGAGACTCTTAAGTCAACCAATTGCAACGGTTTATTAGCACCAACCACAGAGAAGATGTCAAAATCTGAGAGAACCTGTTAAACCATGGAAGTTATAAGCATTATTTTCTATTAACTTAGTGAAATTTCAATATGAAGTGTTAGAGTATTACATCGACCAGACTTGGACCATTTATCTTCTATATATGTTGGAACCTCCCTTTTCTCCTCAAGGACTCTTGAGGAGAGTAAAAATGGCAGTTCCACATATTCTCACATGGTACCAAAGTCAAGGTCTACCACTCTAGGGACTCAACGCTTTGGGGCGATCTATACTCGGCTAGCCCCCTCACCGTCTAGCCTCTCTTGACAGTACCACATCAACTAGACTTGGACCATTTCTCTTCTATATATATTGGAACCTCCCTTCCTCAAGAGCTCTTTTGGAGAGTAAATCTAGTGGTTCCACATATTATCACATAAAGATAGAAAAGAAAGGAAAAGAAAAGAAACAGCAATGAACTTGCCTTCTCTTCCTGCAAGAATACATTAAACACTCTCATCCCTTTCGGACCAAATGTATTTATCATCTCAACAAAATGAAGGTCAATACAATAACAGCCCTCCGGCAGATTAGTGAATTGATAATGGAAGTTCCCTAGTCTTGCTGTGTGATAAATGAAAGAGAAATCGCCACCCTCAGTCATACACTCGTCTGTTTGAAATATATCTCCTCCTTCAAAGAACTTATCAGCCTCAAACTTCATATTTGGATCTGATTCGACCATGGTTTCTGCTCCAGCGTTTATGAACATCACAACTTCTGGTAGAAAAGAAACAAAAGAAACAATTATGTAACTTTTCGCTGAATAAAATAAATCCACTACACAGATTAGAATTTTTGAACATCCTCATCAAAACCCATGAACAGATAAGCACAAAACCAAAAACTAAGATATCAAATGAGCAAAAGATAAAAGAAGATCCAAACAAAGTAATTTTCTTAGCAGCATTGTTGGTTCTTTCAGTGGCCTAACATGAAAGATACTATGCCATAATTTGCTTTCCAGCTTGTGGTTACTAATTCCAGTATTCTATATCAAGATTACATCTCTAATAGCCTCATATATGAACCCCATTAACAGGATAACCCCTTTTAATTCAAACAATAGCAATATAAGCAAGTTTTTGCATTGTTTTACCTACATACATCTTCATGGAGAAAATCCTTTTAGAACAAGTAAACATCAAAATGAGGAGCTTATGGAACAGAACTTTCCCAATGAGCTTGTTCCCGTTAAGGGTTAAGTTGAAATGAATAAAATTCAGCATAACTGATGCTAAATTTAGTGGAACTTTGACTAATTTTTTAGAACTTTGCAACAAATACTGTAGGTATAAAACTGCAGAAGGTTAATCAACACCGAGAGAGTACCAAAGATAACTTCTGAATACACGTAAAGCCTATATATAAAAGGAGCTTCACCTCGAAACAGCCATAAAAACTTGTTTTCTGAAATTTTTGACCTAAAGCAAGCACATGTAGAGCGCAAAATTCAAACGTATACCCATCCGTGAACTAAAAATTAGCCAAAATACCAACCTGTACAGTCCGATCTCATAAACCCATTTGGAATTAGCCTGCAACTCGAATCACAAACCATATGATCGAAGGATGATTCGTCATCTTCGTCCATTGAAGACATCCCACTCAGATTTTTTCCCCAATCAAAATCAACATCAGGCGAGAACTGGTCAGCAACAATTTCTGTTCCCCTGGTTCCTCTATCTCCTTCCATTGCGTAATCATCCTGTTGATTCAAGGGTTTATCCCAAACAAAATCACAACTAGCACATGATTTAGGCGTCGGGTTTTCCTCAATTTCTAAAGCTGAACTATTTTCCATGGCCGAAGGTTTGTCACTTCTATCGAAAACCTCGGACACGGAAGATTCAGAGATTTGGGTTACTTGGTCTCCGTTGAAAGCTTCAGACATCATCGTTTCACCTTGCATGCAAGTTAGGAATTTGTTTACATGGGTCAATTATCTATTTACCTAAGAACATTTCGGTTTGAGATTTTAGGAATTTGAATTTTTGGGGGTGGGAATTTCATTTTGCTTCCTCTAAAAGCATGTCCACTTTTAGCCCTCAATGTTCATCAAAGGTTCAAAATTACCCCCTTTTCAAAAATTTAGTTTTTTACCTTGCCTCCATTTTTCATTGTGCTTTAACATTCTATTTTGTTCCTATGGCTAAATGTGGAATTTGCTATTATCTTCATAATTAGCCTTGAGTAGTCATATTCATAGGTTTGTGGTTGTGTTTTAGGCTTTTGCTTAGGCACACTGGTGTGTTAAAGTCGTGAAATCTTGACATGATTCACATTATATGTCTACTTTACTGTATGACCCACTTCCATCCGTCGAAAAAGTGTTTATCATGCTTCATACCATTGGTTATCCAATGGAGAAGGTCAAGCTTGGAATGATATAGAGAAGGAAACTACCCTTACACGGAACTATTTGATGGATGTCATCATCCAATGTATCTCGAGTATTGGCGTTAGTGCAAGTCGAAGATTGTTAGTGTGTGCCCAACAACCTACTTCGGGGGATTGTATTTTGAGTTATGGTTTATATTTCATAAAAGGAATTGTCGATTATTTGTTTATCATTTATGTGTGTTTTTCTTATAAATAGGATAATAACCAAATAATGTAATATTCTAAAATGTTCCTAGGTCAAGTGTTAATTTGGACCTCTTTTTTAGCACCTTAATGACTATAGTATGCAGTGTGTTATGTATAGAGATACATGATCCACATACGAGTATAAAAGATAGAGATCTATTGTCTTGACCTATAGTGGGAAACATAACATCTGATGTCTCACAAGTTTCTCATGGATGTTTCTCACGTGGCCATTGCACTTTTGATCATTGGACTTGAGATTATGAAAAGTATTATGTGTAAATGATGTCGAGTGATGCATGATTTTAACTATTATGTAATTGAGAGAGCTTACAATAGGGATATCATATATCGCATGGAAAGGACTAGTATGAGTCGTTAAGGATTTGTCCCTCATGTATGTAAGGAGTGATGTCCTTGGGCCCGATGAACGATATTGATGAAATACATGCATGTACAAAGATTTAATACATATTATATTGCTATGTGAATATTTTTCAGTATATTCTCGAATCACATAAGTAAAGACTCGACTTAATGAGTATGGTATTATCATGCCTTGTGTTCAATATGGATATTTGAGACAAAAGGACATGACGTATGCACTAATAATGATCATAAAATTGATGATTGGTAGAATGGATCAATTTTTTTCACTTGTAAAATGATGATGTATTGCTAGATACCACTCATTGTTTATGACCATGAATCATATTTATGGTCGTTAGCAATGTGGCAATAACCTAAGAGGTCGCACGCAAAGAGTAAGTAAATGTTTAATTATGACATTAATCAAATAGAGGACTCGACCCACGAGCTTTTAAAATTTGTTGGATGGGCTTTAAAGTTCTCAAGGAAGAATCATGGTTGAAATAAAACATTAAACCTTGATTAGGGATTAATGAGAATTTTTGCTCCCTTGTTTTTTCCTAGTTGTCACCTACTTCTCTTTGTCCCCTAGATCTTGATGTTCAATAGCAATTAAGAACACTAAGTATTACTCCTTGTACAACAAGCACTCTCAGACACGTGAAGGTTGTTGAGCTAAAGAATTTTTGGTGGTAATTCTTGTTAGTGTTTATGTCCAAAAGTTAATCATTCAATGTATTTATTTTTGGACATTTTTTCGTAAAGTTATTTATAAAAGACATTGCCCATTATTGTTTTATTTATACTTTGTATTTAACAATAACGGACCTTAGAGCATTAGATATTCTAAAATGTCCCTAGACCTTGTTTTGATGGTCAACACAACAACTAAAAAGACTAGCTTATGTGGGGATTCGTATGGGATTACATAGTCCACAAAAGAACACTAAAGATGTAGATCTTAAAGTACTGGTGTGTGACTAACAGTGAGAAACATTGCATTGGATGTCATATGAGTATCATGAATGTATTCACATGTGATCATAGTTTATGGAGTCTTTAGACTTGAGATCATGAAGACGGTTGTGTGTGTGTGACACATTTTGATAGATGATTCAACCATACTGTTCATGCATGGAAGAGCTGTTGGATATGTCATATATCACATGAGCAGGGCTATCATTTATCAATATATGATTTGTCTCTCTCATATGATAAGAGTAATGTCATTGGGTGTAACACCCTATCCCATATTTGCATGAAACACATATATTTCATATAACATGAAATATAATTAATACACACTGGTCCTAAATATACACCTTATTACTAGCAAAAGTAACTACAATTTTTTTCTCACAAAGTACCTGACTTGAATAATACAACTTCACAAGTTCATGTATAAATTCAACTTTCACAAAATTCACTTTCATCATATACACAGATGTAAAGTTATTATACTTCAATTTACATCTTCCCTTCTCTTTACTTACCGGAGGTGCCTGGCCTGTAATGCATATTTTTTAAAACAAAATGAGGGTTAGATGATGTATATTGAGAATTGAATATAAAGTGTACTCATTTTATAGTTTTTAGCTAGTTTATTTTTCTTTTATCCCAATCTTGGGTCATTTTTTATTCAATTTTTCCCCTTTATCAATTATGGAGATAAAAATGTGATTTACTTGTCTTTTACACCATTAGAAGTCTAATATGAAAAAAAATGCAGGATTGTTTGTTGCTATAGCATTCATGTAGCAGGGATCTGATGGTTTTCGGCTTTTTAAAGGGCTTATTGAGCTAGGCTAGGCTACTGAATACTTTTTATTTCTAGAAGTCCATGAACTGAAGACTTTTTTAAGAGATTCAAGGCTGCTAAACTCTTGTTAGGATTATGTCACAATTTAGTTACTTTAGTTGTAGTTTGTATTAACTTTTGATGACTTTGTCCACAAGATTATCTTTTTGTCTGTTTGTGCCCTATTTTTGTATAAATGGGGAGGTTGGGTCTGTGTATTTCCATCATCAAAATCAGTTCTAAAAATGATCTTTCTCTAGAATTTGAAGCAATTTTAATATTAAGTCTCGTAATTACTTTCAAATTTGTTCTTTACTTTCCGTCATTTACTTTACGCTCTTTACATTAAGTCATTTACGTTCCGTAATTTATTTTGTCTTTACTTTCCATTATTTACTTTTCTTGTCATTTACTTTCCGCAATGAGTAGCTAATTCCATAGCTTGGGTGTGAGACAAAGGGTGAGATTTTAAACCGAAGGAAAGTAGACTTTGTTTTGCAATAACAACGTTCCTCTATTTCATTCAAGTTTTATAAGAACTAATGACACTTCTAGACAAGTTGATCACTTTGAAAGTGTTAAAGTGTCTTGGTCTTAAAGATAAGTCATTGAATGCATGTCAACTTGAATGATATGAGAGGTAGACTTGAGAAAGTTGCCAACAAGGAGACTTGTCATTTATATCTTTCAAACAAATTAATTCTCGACAAGTTGGTCACTTGTTAAAGTGTTGTAATATTCGGGTTACAAGTTTTGATTTGAGATTTTGGAATATATATATATATATATGTGTGTGTGTGTGTGTGTGTGTGTGTGTGTGTGTGTGTGTGAGGATTAGTGTGTATGAGGATGTCATAGCCGACTTTTTGTAAAAAAGGCGGTTATGGCACTTGCAATAAATAGCAAGTGCCTTTGAAAAAGAAAAGGTTCTTTTTGGCTCATTTTAGAAGAAAGTCTGGGTGAAAAGAGTGTAAGAAGTTGCTGATAGTAGAAGGCAATTCGAATCAAGGTGAGCGCATTCTGTTTTGAGTATAAATTGTTGGTATTCAATTCATTGCTATTAGAACTGCCTTATTTTGAATCATATTAAATGTTGCACGGATTACACCTTAAATCGGACAAAGGATAACCGGATTTCATCTAAACCGGCCAAGAGTTGTCTGGATTCAACCTTAAACCGGACAAGAGGCATGCAAATTTTTCTTAAACCGCTTGAGTATCGACTGGATTTCATTTAAACCAGCCAAGGGATGTCCGGATATGTCTAAATCGCTCAAGATTTGTTGTCCGGATTCCAAGTCTGGTCGACTGTCCGAATTATCATATTTTTGGTTCTAAGTTTTTGTCCGGATTCCATATCCGGACAATGATGACCGAATTCCCTATCTGGTTGAATTTTGGTTAAGTTTTATTATCAGAGAGATGTAATGGCGGTGTAACCGCGAGAGAGATGAAATAGCGGTGTAACCGCGAGAGAGATGTAATAAATAATTATATATGTACAGGTTTGATTCTAAACTAATAGTTTGGAATGTAAGTTATTGGTATGAGATTTGTACACTCACTAGACCTTTTGGTCTAATGCTCAGTTGTTGGACTAACCTGTTTTGCAGGTCATCATACAACGCAAGACAAAGGAAATGGAAAAGTTTAAACGATGAAATTTAGTTACTCATAAATGTATGTTAGAAAGTTTTTGTTAGCCTATGTTTTGTAACAATATCACATTTTGTGTGTTATATGTATAATCATGTGGATTATCTGTTAGTGGAAATTGTGGGTTGTTACAGTTGGTATCAGAGCCTTAGTTTAAGGGATCTAGGTATTTGCGAAATACTTAGACTTAAACTAGAAGTGCGGAAGTTATAATAATAGGTTTCACTGGGTCTATGAACATGGGAATATGTTATAGCTGAACATATTATGAGAAAGATAGATTATATATGGTTGATATAATCTGAGTTATGAATAGATTTGAGGATGAATGTGTTATTATGTTWTGATTATGAGAATAATCATGTGTGTGTTTAAATGTGACAGAAAAAGTTATACACTGAGAAATGAGAGATAATCCCAATCAATCAAAAAGGACCTCTACTGGTTATGGAAGAGGTCAGGGAAGAAGAAATGTGACTTAAGGGGAAGACCTGGAAAATGTGATGATGATAGAAACACGAAGTCGCAGTAGGGGCCGAGGAAGAGGTAGATGTGCTAGACAAGAAACTCATGGGAAACAGGAATTGTCGGCCCAATAAAGTTCAATGTCTGGCCGTGGTAGAGGAAGAGCAAGGGGTGGACACAATGTTCCAGACCCTGGATTTATTACTTAGGAAATGATGGCAGCTGAATTAGAAAAATTTCAAGAGAGTTTGGTAAATTTTTTGGGACGTTCGGTTCCAAATCATCCAGAAATTTTAAGGGAACCTGAGCAGCAGGAAGAAGCCGGAGMTAGTACCCCGGTAACTGGTACATCTGTACCTCTTACTTCGTCCTCAGTACAGAAAGGAGGAGATATCAAGATGTTTCTTGCCTGTAAACCTCCCAAGTTTTCTGGTGAACATGATCATGTTAAAGCTATGTGTTGGCTTAACGAGATAGAACTGAGTCTGCAAATTAGTAAAAGTGCAGAAGAGGACAAAGTCATGTTTGCTGTATCTCGTCTGAAATCAAGTGCTTTGTACTGGTGGAAAGTTCTGTCAAGTTCAGATCCGAACATTTTGAAGACCATGTTGTGGGAAGAATTTGTGGTTAAGTTTAAAATGCAGTATTGTCCTAAAGCTGCAGTACGAAAGTTGGAAGATGATTTCATTCCCCTTGAGAAAGAAAACATGTCAGTCCGCCAGTATACAGAAGTTTTCATGGAACAATCTCGGTTTGCTGAAGCCTATATTATATCTTAAAACAGTAAGGTGAGAAAGTATATTTGGGGTTTGGAGGCGAATCTTCGGAAATATGTGATATCCAGGAATTCGACAACATTTCAGGCGGTAGTTGATGCTGCTGAAATACTGAAACAAGACATTAACCGGCAACCACAAGAAAAGGTTGGAGAGAAAAGAAAGGGGGAAGCTACAATGACCGATTTCCATAGACCAAGGTTTATGGAAAATTTGAATCGACCCTCTCAAGGTTTGCTGATAGGGCGTGTACCCGATGTCATAAAATACATCAGGGAAATTGCAATACAGAATCTCGAGTATATTTTAAATGTCAGGAACCAAGATATATAGCTCGAGACTGTCGGATGACGCGAAGGTGTTTTACATGTAATTCATCTCAACATGTAAATGCCGATTGTTAGCAAGCAAAGGGTCGAGGGTCTGGTTTTGTTGGAGGTCGGGGATCTGGATATTCTGGGGGTCGAGGATCTGGGTATGTGCCAACAGGTCGTGGGCAAATGGATAATCGTGTTAATCCAAGTGAACGGGGAGGGATAAGACAGGCAGAGTCTAATGCAAAAGGGAGAGCCTTTCAGATGACGAGAGGCGAGGCGGAAGAGCATCATGAAGTAGTGACATGTACATTCCTTGTTAATTCAGTATGTGCCAAAGTTTTATTTGACTCAGGTGCAAATCGTTCTTTTGTGTCACCGTCGTTTGTTAATTGTGCACATTTAGAATCTAAAGCGTTGAGTGATGATCTAATTGTGGAAACAACAAATGATAGTGAAGTTTTGATTAAGGAAAGAATAGATGATTGTTTCATAAGTATAGAAGGATGTGAGGTGCCTATACAATTATTTCCTTTGCCTTTAAGGGAACTTGATATAATTATAGGCATGGATTGGTTAGCTAAAAACCAAGCTAACATAGTCTRTGATGAGAAGATGATCCATATAGATTTACCAGAAAAAGGAAAGGTTGTGATTTACGAGGATCGACGGGATCGTTACTCCAGTCTTATCTCAGTTTAACGGCTCGGAAATATGTACGGAAGGGATGTACTAGTTTTCTTGCCTATGCTATCGATGTCAAGAAAGAGAAAGAAACGATGGAAGATATTTTAGTTGTGAGGGAATTTCCTGAGGTATTTTCGGAAGATTTGATAAGTTTACCTCTGGATCGAACGATTGAATTCCAAATCGAATTGCTTCCTGGAGCAGCACCCGTTTCACRTGCACCATATAGATTAGCTCTTTCTGAGTTAAAGGAGTTAATGTCACAATTAAAATAATTGTTGGATAAAGGTTTTATCCGACCAAGTACTTTCCCGTGGGGTGCGCCGGTGCTTTTTATGAAAAAGAAGGATGGATCAATGAGAATGTGCATTGATTACAGGGAGCTGAATAAACTGACAATCAAAAATAAGTATCCTCTCCCAAGAATTGATGATTTGTTTGATCAATTGGTTGAGGCAACTTATTTTTCGAAGATTGATTTACGGTCCAGTTATCATCAATTGAAGATTCGGAATGAAGATGTGTCGAAAACAACATTTCGTACACGTTATGGTCATTACGAATATCTGGTTATGCCATTTGGACTCACAATGCGCCTGCAGCCTTTATGGACATGATGAATAGGGTGTGTCGTTCTTATCTTGATATATTTGTGATTGTTTTCATCGATGATATTCTGATATATTCTCGGTCGGAAGAAGAGGATGCTCATCATTTGAGATTACTCTTAGAATTGCTGAAACAAGAGAGATTGTATGCCAAAATGTCAAAATATGAATTTTGGCTATGAGAAGTGCAATTTTTGGGGCATGTTATCTCAAAAGAAGGTATTAAAGTAGATCCACTCAAAATTGAAGCTATTGAAAAATGGGAAGCCCCAAAGACTCCAACTGAAGTCAAAAGTTTTCTGGGATTGGTTGGGTATTATCGTAAGTTTATACAGGATTTCTCTCGTATAGCTACTCTATTAACGAAACTGACCAAGAAAAATGTGAAATATGAGTGGGATGAAGCACAAGCTCAGGCCTTTCAGATATTAAAGGACAAATTATGCAGTGCACCAATTTTATCCTTGCCAGATGGAATGGAAGATTTTGTGGTATATAATGACGCGTCAAAGATGGGTTTGGGTTGTGTATTGATGCAACGTGGAAAGGTAATAGCTTATGCTTCCAGACAATTAAAAGATCATGAAAGGCAGTATCCTACTCATGATATGGAATTGGCGGCGGTAATATTCGCTTTAAAGATATGGAGGCACTATTTATACGGAACGAGATGTCAAATTTTCACAGATCATAAGGGCTTGCAACATTTATTTCATCAGAAAGATCTAAATATGCCTCAGAGAAGATGGTTGGAATTGGTCAGTGATTATGATTGTGAAATTTTGTATAACCCCGGAAAGGCAAACGTAGTGGCCGATGCGCTAAGTCGACAAGAGAAGAATGGAACTATCAAAGCTATAGCTTTACGAGTTGAGTTGCTACCAAGTATTCAAGAAGAATTACAAAAATTTCAACATGAAGCAATGAAGGAGGATAAGATCAAACAGGAAAGATTGGGTGGATTAATATCTGATTTGGTGAGAGATGACAGAGAATTCTGGAAATTCCATAACAGAATTTGGGTACCATGCTATGGCGATCTCAGAAAACGTATTTTGGGTGAAACTTATAAATTACGTTTTGCAATTCATCCAGGTACAAATAAAATGTATCGGGATTTGAAGCAACACTACTGGTGGCCAGGTATGAAGGATATAGCTAAGCACGTTGAGCAATGCCTGACATGTCTTCAGGTAAAGATAGAACACCAACCTCCTTATGGTAGGTTGCAATCCTTAGAAATTCCAGTTTAGAAGTGGGATCATATCACTATAGATTTCATAACCAAATTGCCGAGAACATTAAAAGGTTATGATGCTATATGGGTGATAATAGATCGGTTATCCAAATCTGCACATTTCTTACCTATGAAAGAATCATATTCGATGGAGAGATTGGCAAAACTATACATTGATGAGGTAGTAACACGTCATGGTGTTCCTTTATCAATTGTTTTTGATAGAGATAATCGGTTCACTTCTATGTTTTGGAAGAGCTTCCAAAGAGAGATGGGTTCACAAATTAAGTTAAGTACAACTTATCACCCTCAAACTGATGGACAAAGTGAACAAACTATCCAAACATTAGAAGATATGCTTAGAGCATGTGTCATTGATTTTGGACGATCATGAGATAGTTATTTGGCTCTGGTGGAATTTGCATACAACAATAGCTATCATTCGAGTATTCAGGCATCACCTTTTGAGGTTCTGTATAGATGCAAATGTCGAACTCCTTTGTGCTGGAATGAAATAGGTGAAAAACAGTTAGCTGGACCTGAGTTAGTTCAGCAAATTGCAGATAAAATTGGAGTAATACGGGAACGAATAAAAGCGGCACAAGATAGACAAAGAAGTTATGCAGATAAACGTCGAAAGCCGATTGAGTTTCAAGTGGGTGATAGAGTGATGTTAAAGGTATCACCATGGAAAGGAATAGTTCGTTTTGGAAAAAGGGGGAAGTTAAGTCCAAGGTATGTTGGACCATTCCCTATTATTGAAAAGATTAGGGAAGTGGCCTACAAATTAGAACTTCCTTTAGAGTTAAGCGGAATCCATGACACATTTCATGTGTCGAATTTAAGGAAATGTCTAATAAATCCAGATGTGGCAGTGCCGCTACCCGAAATAAAGGTGGGCGAGAGATTGTGCTTTGAAGAAACCCCTAAACTAATTACCGACTTCAAAGTAAAGAAGTTACGTAATAAAGAGGTTGGGTTGGTAAAGGTTCAGTGGCGTTATCATAAAGGACCAGACGCCACTTGGGAATCAGAATCAGAGATGCGGATGAAATATCCCTATTTGTTCACTTAATGGAATTCCGAGACAGAATTCTTTTAAGGAGGGAATGTTGTAATCGGGTTACAAGTTTTGATTTGAGATTTTGGAATATATATATATATATATATATATGTGTGTGTGTGTGTGTGTGTGTGTGTGAGGATTAGTGTGTGTGAGGATGTCATAGCCGACTTTTTGTAAAAAAGGCGGTGATGGCACTTGCTATAAATAGCAAGTGCCTTTGAAAAAGAAAAGGTTCTTTTTGGCTACTTTTAGAAGGAAGTCTGGGTGAAAAGAGTGTAAGAAGTTGCTGATAGTAGAAGTCAATTCGAATCAAGGTGAGTGTATTCTGTTTTGAGTATAAATTGTTGGTACTTAATTCATTGCTATTAGAACTGCCTTATTTTGAATCATATTAAATGTTGCACGGATTACACCTTAAATCGGACAAAGGATAACCGGATTTCAACTAAACCGGCCAAGAGTTGTCCGGATTCAACCTTAAACAGGACAAGAGGCATGCAGATTCTTCTTAAACCGCTTGAGTATCGACCATATTTCATTTAAACCGGCCAAGGGATGTCCGAATATGTCTAAATCGCTCAAGATTTGTTGCCGGATTCCAAGTCTGGTCGACTGTCCGGATTATCATATTTTTGGTTCTAAGTTTTTGTCCGGATTCCATATCCGGACAACGATGACCGGATTTCCCTATCTGGCTGAATTTTGGTTAAGTTTTATTATCAGAGAGATGTAATGGCGGTGTAACCGCGAGAGAGATGTAATGGCGGTGTAACCGCGAGAGAGATGAAATAGCGGTGTAACCGCGAGAGAGATGTAACAAATAATTATATTTGTACAAGTTTGATTCTAAACTAATAGTTTGGAATGTAAGTTATTGGTATGCGATTTGTACACTCACTAGATCTTTTGGTCTAATGCTCAGTTGTTGGACTAACCTGTTTTGCATGTCATCATACAACGCAGGACAAAGGAAAGGGAAAAGTTTAAACGATGAAATTTAGTTACTCATAAATGTATATTAGAAAGTTTTTGTTAGCCCATGTTTTGTAACAATATCACATTTTGTGTGTTATATGTATAATCATATGGATTATCTGTTAGTGGAAATTGTGGGTCGTTACAAGTGTTAAAGTGCGGTAGATTCAGAGATGAACTACTTAGAACACACGCCAACTTGAGTGATACTGGAATCGACTCGAGAGAGTGATTTTTAACAAACGGATTTGTTTATTCATATATTTTGAGGACACCATTTGTACTATCCCTGGTCCTGATATCACATAGAGATATAGATTGAAAGCTAATATATAGTGCAATGGTGGAAGTATGAGAGGAATATCCTCAAAATATATGGTGGAACTAGTTATGACCGACTGTTTGTTGTAGCATCCATACAACATTGTCCACTGGAATTTGTGTTTATGTCTCACCACAAGTCTTACACACATGTTATCTTTATTTATTCTGTTATTTGCAATTGTTAACTCAGATCCAATCAAAGTCTTTAAATTTGTCATCTGAAGTTAGTCTTTCAACTCGAGATCTTGCAACTTAAAATACCTTTCCCTATATAATATGATACTTGGTACTTACCATTTTATTACTTGCAGGCGATAGTATTGACACGTGTATACTTGCATGTCTTACTACTTAATGTTATAGAGATACAATATCTAGCCCCCCATAATTAGACCATAAGGTCTATTGAGTAATCCCTTGATAGCTATTACAACGTGAAATCACCAAAACACTTTTGGAAAACCAATATTTGAAAAGTCAACATGTAAATAACATTTATTGTATCAAACCTCATTTTTGTCGCAGCATATAGACGAGACAACCAACTCATCGTATGACAAGGATGAGACACCCCATTTTATCACATCAAACAGATGCGACAAACCCCACTTGTCGCACCACATTGATGTGATAAACACAACTCCTCATACCATACTGATGTGATAACCCACTTTGTTGCATCACACTGATGCGATCACTTCAACTTATTGCATCATACAGATGCGATAACACATACTCATCACATCGCATTGATGCGATCACAACAACTCATATGATCAAAATATCATCTTTCATAGAATTGTTGGTTATGTCACCCTTATCCCAATATACCCTGGTCCTAGGTATGCCACCCTTATTTCAATTTTACCCTACTCCTGATTATGCCACCCTTATTTCAAAATATATCATACTCTAATTATGTCACCCTTATTTCAAAATATACATCTTTCCTGATTATGTCACCCATATTCTAGTCAATGGATCATAATATATCAAAAAGCAAATTGTACTAACAAATAGCACATAATCGTGTTAAAAAACACCCAAATTTGAAACCCATACGGTTCCTTATTGAAAGCATGTCAAATGAAGCTTTTGAAATAAAACTCATCTTGAATCACAATAGATAGAAGACTTTAATCTGACACCAAATTTAGATAAGAACACGTAATCAATTTCTTCTTCCTTCTTCCTTTTGCTTGAACCCAGGAACCAAATTTTTACCACCAACTTTCTCTTTTCTTTCTCTTCTTATCTATTTTTTATCTTTTCAAGAAGAAAAGATAAATCACATGTACACATATATAATTATAAGAAGAGGCGGTGGACTTGTTAAAGGTTTTAAATCAATTTTTCAAAACATACCCCTCATCTTTCAAACAAAAATAAAACAACCCTAACACTTCTAATCAAATAAACCCGGTTATAATAATATCCTCTCCTCAAAAGAATTCCATCCTAGAATTCTATCAGTCAAATAGATGAGGATATTTTGTTCTCATCTCAGTCTCTAATTCCCAAGTAGCCTCTTGCCCTTTGTGGAACCACCACTGAACTTTCACTAAATGAATTTATTTGCTTCTTAAAACTTTAATTTTATAATCAGTGACTGTTTCCAGGGTTTCCACAAAACGTAACTTTTCATCAACTTGGATTTCGGGTAAAGGTACAACCAAATTCGGCTCAACCAAACATTTCCACATATTTGAAACATGGAACGTGTTATGAATAGCAGTGAGCTCCTCTGGTAGCTCTAATTGATACACTACTTCACCAACCTGATTGCTGATCTTGAATGGCCTAATATACCTTGGATGGAATTTACTCTTCTTTCAAAAGCGTAAAATCTCTTTCCATGGTGAAAATTTCAACATCACTCGATCCCCTACTTGGAACTCAATCGGTTTACGGTGTTTGTCGGTATAACTTTTCTGTTGGTCCTAAGCCGTCTTTATTCATTCACGAATTTGATCTATCTTTTTTATGTTAATTGAACAATCTCTGAACCAACTAATTGTTTTTATCCCACTTCATTCCAACACAACAACGTTCGACATATTTTGTCGTATAGAACTTCATAAGGTGTCGCTTGAATGCTAGAATGATAACCGTTATTGTAAGCGAACTCAATTAAAGGTAAATGGTTTTCCCATGAACCTCCAAAATCAATTATCAATGATCGCAACATATCTCCAAGAGTCTGAATTGTTCGCTCATTTTGTCCATCAGTTTATGGGTGATAAGCTGTTAGGACTGAGAAATCAGTATTAATTGTATTCGTCTTGAAAGTTTTTAAATAGTCTATAATTGTAAAAAGTCAGCGTGTTTGACTTTTCTTATAGGTTTGACTTTGACCTTGTCTTTATTAGGTTGACCATATAAATATGGTTAAGTCTTTGTAATTAGAGGGAGAAGAACTCATTTGTAAGATTTACATAAATAA